>NC_136624.1:12040287-12640287 GCF_933228915.1 Telmatherina bonti
TCTTTGCAGGGTTGTGGTTTTGGCTACAGATACACTCGTCTTCCTCACCTGCTGAAGACCAAACCAGAGGACGCCAACCTGCCCAGCCTCCAGAGTAAGTGAAGAAGAACCTGATTTTTTTTTTTATTTTTATTTTTTTAATCCTATTAGTTTCTGACTCTTCATCGCTTTGTTTCAGAGCTGCTGCTTCTTCTTTCATCCATAAATAACCTGAGACCACTCCTGCAGGTTTATTTTTACTGCAGCTTTAATCACCTCTCTGTCTGCCTGATGTTTTTCTGGAAGTTTCTGTAGAGAAATGTTTTATTTCAGGAAACAGATCTAAACACAAAGAGTTTTTAGATGAACAGCAGGATCAGAGATTATCAGTTCTTCTTCACCAGATCATCAGCTGATGTTTGTGTTTCCAAAAGTCGGATAACTTTTCAGATTATCTGCAGTCAAACTGTGATTCCGAGGATTACGTTCCATCTCATACGAGCCGCAGACGACATGGGGGGAAAAAAAGGGAGGAAATTAAGGATCTGATGGGTCAACACCAGACAGTCCAAATGATTTAAATAAAGTAATGATAATAATAGCAATATATAATCTGACTTAAACCAGTAAGTGAACATCCGTCTGCCCCTGACAAACCAGTACAGGTTAACTGGGCTTCATCAGAACCAGAACTGTTCTGTGTCTCGCCCAGTTTGTCTGAAGATTTTCAATGTTCCGATCTTTGTCCTGCACGATCTCTGACCTCCATCTGTCTGCTCCTCATCTGCATGTCCTCCAGGAGACCTGTCCATTGCTAGTTTCCAGAGTAAGTTCACTTTTCTGTTACTGTGGCTTCTCCACCTGGACTGTCCACACTGTCCTCTCCGTCCTCAGTGTCCCCACTGTCCCCACTGACCCCAGTCCAGCTTCCTCAGTGCTGCAGTAGTTTGTCTTCCTCTGTGTTTCCAGGGATGAATTCCCTTCAGATGACAGATGATCAATACTTAGTTTCTAAGCTGCTTCTCAGGTTCCAGTTTCAAGCTGTCCACATTGATATAAAGGAGGAGGAGGAGGAGGAGGATGATGGTCTGTCATAGCGAACACTTGACTCCTCAGTTCTCCCAAAGGAGCTGCAACTCCCCGCAGAACTTTCATCCTCATCATCTTCGTCATATCCCCATTATTGCCTCATCCTTCATCCTCTGCTCTTCTTCCTCTCTGAACCCTGTTTGTCATTTAGTTTCCTCCTCGTCAGAGTTTGTTCAGATGAAATAAAACGGATGAAAATGTCAAATGTGGAGTAAAGATGAAGGCTGAATGATGACAAGAAGAAAACAATCAGCTGTCTGAACTCCTCAGATCTTTTAGCATTTTTAATTTTCATCTTTAACCTGATCAGTCCAGAAGGCGTGGTACAGGTGAGTCCTTCATCACTGCATGAAACCTCCTCCTCCTCCTCCTCCTCCTCCTCAGTCTCTGTCCAAAGCTTGGAATTTGAATTATAATTATGTAACCATGGCAACGCCATAGCTAGAGTCCCAACGCAGATCAGACTGGATGAAGGTGGTTCCTACGAAAACGCATCACTCCGATAAAAAACTGATGTTTATGTGACATGCAATCCGTTCTGTGTAACAGGAGGTGGGTTCAACCAGCTGATTGTAGACCAGTGCGTGTGATGAATTTTTGCATCGTTTTTGGTTTTTCCAGTTGTTCAAATCCAGAAACTGATGGAGGTTCCTTCAGGGCTCCTCACAAACTCATCCGAAGAGAAGGATGTAGTAAAAAGATATCTAGAAAAGGGTCTTGTGAATGTTTGGGATCAAATGGAGCTTAGGACAGTTTGCATTGATCACTAATGGCTCGTAAAGCACTTCTCTCTTTTTTTTTTTTTATTTATTTATTTTTTTTTAAGGTCCTTCTCTGTTAGTTATTCTATGACAGAATGGTCCCAAACTTAAAAAATTTTTTTATGATCAAATATTATTTTGCGATCAGTGTGAAAAGAATTACTATCAAATAATTTTTTTCCATACAGAACTTTTTCCTCCCAGCATATTTTTTTTCATTGAATAAAAACACAAATCTAACTCCATAATTTTCCATGGATTTATCTGCTTGGTTGTCAGAAACAGACGTGAAGCAGCAGGAAGTTCCAGATATCTGGGAACTAGATTGATGGGTAGTTCTCCCATTCAAAGTTGAAATATTTCTAGGATAACATAAAAGGATAAATAACATCACAAAGATGTACTTTTTTTTCAAGGTTCTAAGAGCTTAATCATAGAAATACTCAGACAATGTCTCACATCTTCCTGAACGCCATCATTTACTTTGCTTTGTTTGACCTCCACTGTGTTAACTGGAAGTACATGAATCTGGAAAAGGTGCATGATTTATAGGCAGCAACGTGTTTGATGTTTGAGGTGTTATAAATTTAACCAAAGATGGTGAGTTCACCCAGATTAAAACTCTTCTAGAGTCAGCACCGATGCTTTCTGGTTTTCAGTCTCATCTCAGTCTATCAGATGGGCTGTGATCTCTGACCTGTCTTCTGTTGTCTGATTGGCCCAGAGCCCTGTCCGTCGCTGCTGCTGCAGAGACACATGGCGGAGCTGCTTAGCATGGACAAAGACATGGCTGCCTCGTTCCTCAACAGCGTCCTGAACCAGCTTAACTGGGCTTTCTCAGAGTTCATCGGCATGATCCAGGAGGTAAGAAGTGCGATGAGAATAATACGTTTTATTCACTGGACATGGAAATGCTTTTTTTTTTTTCTTTTTTCTGACCCACTGACAGCAGGTCAGAACTATAATATAACTTTAAATGTCCCATGTTATACATTTTTATCCTACAATTTCATATGGGCTCTTCTTTCATCCATAAATATGAAAGAATAACCCATATGTGTCCACCAATCACAGAAGAGGTCATAAGGTCCAATTTGGTGTCCTGAAGTGCTTCATGAATGACTGTATAATAAGTGGGCATGACCAACAGGACCTCACTGAAACCGGGGTGTGAGTGGACATAAATCTGGGTCATGTTGTGAAGAAATCAAAACACCAGAAGGACCTGTAGAAGGATTATTGTGACTGTTGGTTCAGGTTGCAGCTGCAGCATCTTCAGACCGTGGTCCTGCCAGTCGAGGGTCTGCAGTCTGGGATGTATTCATCTGTTGTTTTCATGTCCTCCTCTCTCCAGATACAGCAGGCTGCAGAACGTCCAGAGAGAAACTTTGTGGACACTCGTCAACTAAAGGTAATCCCAAAAACCAGAAAAGGTCTTTCCGTGAAGGATGGTTCAGGTTTAACCAGCAACTTGTGATGTGAACCTGGATGCAGGTGTGCGCGACCTGCTTCGATCTGTCCGTCAGCCTGCTGCGGGTTCTGGAGATGACCGTCACCCTGGTGCCAGAGATCTTCCTCGACTGGTCACGTCCCTCCGCTGAGTTGCTGCTGCGCCGACTCGCTCAGGTGAGTCAGTTTGTACACCTGAAGTTTGGCTCACCATGAACCCTGTGGTTTTATTTCCCATCAAGCTGAAGTTGTTCCTCATGTCACGTAGAACTCTTTTAGACTTTGTGACTCTGTAACTTGGTGACTAACTAGGTGATCTGACGACTTGGTAAGCTGTTGATTAAGTGACATAACTTGTTACCTTAATGACATGTCTGCTTGGTAGTTTGGTGACTTGGTAACCTGGAAACTTGATAAATTGGTGACTCAGTAACTTGGTGACTTGATAACTTGGTGTCAGAAAGCTGATGACTTGGTAACATTTTGATATAACTTTAAGACTAAAGTTGGTTACACTTGGTGGCTCGGTAATTCTGTGACTGTAACTTGGTGCTTTAACCTTTTGGTAAGCTGGTGATTAAGTGACATAACTTGTTACCTTGATGACATGAATGCTTGGTAGTTTGGTGACTTGGTAACCTGGAAACTTGATAAATTGGCGAGTCGGTAACTTGGGAGGAAGCTGATGACTTGGTAACATTTTGATATAATAACTTAAAGACTAAAGTTGGTTACACTTGGTGGCTCGGTAATTCTGTGACTGTAACTTGGTGCGTTAGTGAGTTGGTTACATTGTAACTTGGTGACGTACATAATCAGTGAGTTGGTTAATTGATAACTTGTAGAACTGGTAACTCGATGACTTGCTGACAGTGTGTTCGTGACATGATGACTTGATGAATCAGTAACTTAAATCCTTTCTTTCTTGTTTATTTGCTGTGATGGTAATGACAGACAACAGCTACGGAGTAGAGCACAACACACTGAACGAGTGTCATTAGTGTTTAATTAAAGTTTAATTTAGTTTCAATTATAATGTAATAAATGAAACCATCACGATCTCATCCAGTCTTCATTCTGAGTTTCCATGAACATTTTTCTCTGCAGCTGTTAAACCAGGTGCTGAACAGAGTGACGGCTGAGAAGAACCTGTTTGATCGAGTCGTAAACCTCAGACTGCCAGGTAGGCTCACACACCCTTACCCTTACCCACACACACACACACACGCACACATATGCACACCTTACACACCTACAACATATAGATAATCTGCTGGTTGGTTGTGCAGATGTCTGATGAAGTTGGGAAGTAAATCCAGACTGATGTGTGAGCTGGAACCCAGCCTCTGTTATCTGGTTAAGGGCTTCTTATCTGGTGCAGGTCTGGAGAGCGTGGACCACTACCCCATCCTGGTGGCTGTTACTGGAATACTGGTCAGGATCCTGGTGGATGGAGACAGACAAGGGTAAGACCAGTTTGTCAGCCCAGGACTGAGGATCAGCTGCTGCTGGGTTATCTTTGATCGTTGGAGCTCTGGGTTTGAGCATCTGACTCAGCCTCAGTGCATGATGGGAAACAGCTGATCAGTCGGATGATCAATAAGCTGATCGGATCAGCTGTTCCTCAGTAGTTGGATGTTTGTAGCTGTTTTTTTTTTTCTTACGCAAACTCTAAATTTCTGATGGGTCTCAGAATCAGATTGTGTTTCAACAGAGCCAGTCAGTGATCCGATAAGTTCTGTTAAACCCAGAACCAGATCAGAGCGAAACGGTCCAGTCTCCATCCAGCTTCATGTCCTGCTTCATTTACTGACCCTGAGATGTGGGAATTTTTGTCGCAGTTGATATAAAGTTAATTTTCGGCCCATTAGAACCTCATCTCAGGCCTGATTTATTACCCAAACAGAAAACAAGATCCTGTTTAATCCTGAAACACAAAAAGATCCAAATTATTATTCGAGTAATCCTTGTATTGATAATTTATTTATCAAAGCGGAGAGAGGAAAAGGGAGCTTGAGGTGTGTTGATGATGTTTTACCAGAAGTTCTGCTTGAACAAAACATATTCGCTTTGGCTTTCTCACTGAAAATATTGAACGGATTGCTGATAAAGCGACAGAGAGAGAGAGAGAGGGGTAGCTCACAGTTTTGTTAATCTGAGCTCAGAGCAACGACTTTATGCTTTAATCTTGATGAAGATGAGCCACTCTGAGACTGACACAGGTCCAAAGGCATTATCTCCCGGTACCTCTAGGGTCCGATTACAGCATGAAAGTCTGCAGAGGAGAGAGAGGGAGAGGGTCTGGTCCCTCTGGCTGCTGGTTGGGTGGATAATCAAGTCTGAATACCACAAAATAACAAGTGAGATACTTTCTGACCAGTGGTGGAGCTAGAAGGGTGGCCAGGGTGGCCTTGCCCACATGGACGTAAAACCAGTTTGAAGTAATTTTAAAGTAATTTCCTAACTAGTCATCCTTTAAAAATGTTGACATTTGGCAACATAAATATAGAAGAGCTTTTGTCCCTGTGCAGATACAACTACCTATGTAGAGCTATAGAGCGTTTTCACATCCTTTAGTTATAAACCGATCCCTGCTCGTGTTTGCCATTTTCCGGGTCACACAACAGAAAGTTGAAAGGTTATCGCAGAGTTATTTACCTGTCAACATGACCTTGTTTTACGAGGGGAAAGTGAAAACAAAGTACAGGGACAGTTTGGATGTTGCTTCTTCAGCTTGTTACAGACTCCACGAGAAGCGAGAACTTTGTTCTTGCTCTTGAGGCTGCAAGAACAACAAAATCTTTTTCATCTGGTCCATTTATACTCCATGAGAAGCTTCGTCTGCAGCGAGGCAGGGATCACTGCAGGCGACGATGTCTGCTTTTATGTGCATCGAACCCTGTTATTTCATGTTGAACGAGGAACTTCGTCCTCGGCAGGGCAGGATTTGCACGCGGCTGAATCTGTGTGTTCACACACCACATGGTGTAAAAATATTTTGTACTTTGTCTTTACCTCGATCAGCTGTTTTATAAAAACAATCAGGTTTACCTACATCAGCTAGAAGTGCTGAAGCGGCAACTGTCGGCTTCATGCTTGTCTGTGTTTTTTTCTTTTTTCTTTTCTGTCTTGTCCAGCATTTAGGCAAGCAGACTGATCTGGATGCTAAAAGAGAAAACATGAGAAAGAGATCAATGCTTGTCTGTGTTAACCACGCCCACCTCAAATGTCCGACCAATCAAACGATACCTCTCGGAGCCTTGCAAAAAAAAAAAAAAGTTCTACAAGCTTGATGTGTCGAGAACAATCACCAAACACATCCATGAGAACAAAATGATTGACTCTTAGTTTATCTAAAGGCTTTATGCACTTTTCATTTGAAACTTTACAATGTTTTTTTTGCGTATTTATTGAGTTTTATATCTGTATTTTAGTATTTATAAAGCTGTTTTAGTGGTGTTGTTGCTTTTCTTCTAAAGGGAGTGTGTGTGATGTGATGCATGTCAGTAAAATGTAGACCACATATAATTTTGTGATTTCTTCTTCGAGCTTCTTCATTTCTTCAGGTTACATAGATGTAGAACGTGTATAATGATTCGTAGCATCAACGAAACAGTTTTAAAGAAGTTAACCTGAGGTTGTCGGGTCTTTAAGATCAGAACTAGGTTCTGTTTGGTACCAGTTCCTTTTGTTACACCAATCCCGAACCTGCTCTCTAACATGATTCTTCACAGTTCTGATGTTTCAAACCACTTTATAAACTCAGTGTGGTGCAGCAGATACCATCAGATCACATGCTGTTTTGTGCAGCAGTGTTTATCAGAGTCAAACTCTGGGTCAGAACTCAGCATGGAAACCCAGAAACTCCTGCAGGGCAACAGCGAGCGCATTTTAATTTCAGCTGATTAGCATCCTTCGTTAACCAACACGGGTCAGAATAAAGCGGAGCCGTAATGAACTGCAGGTTAACATGAAAGTAAAACCTTCGGCTCTGATAATCTCACTGTTTGTTCATAACCAGGAGACATTTTTGCATCTTGGGTCTGACACACACACATGTTCCAGTGTGTGTAACAGATGGATTGTTTCTGTCCATGTGACTGAGTTTGTGTTTCCTAAAAGATGAGTATAAATCATTTTCATCATCTTCATTGTCATTTTCTTCCTCACCACTGTCATCGTTGTGACCATTTCATGATTGTCATCTTCATTGTCATGATCATCATTCCAGCTTCGTCATTCATCACAACGCTTGTCTTCACACACTCATCCTTCTACGCTTTATTGGACTAGAACCAAACTTCCAGCATCGTCTCCTTGTCTTATCAGCTTGGTAGTTCATGATCTCTTCCATCCACTCACCCTCAGCTCATGTTCACTTCTCTTCATCTGAACCTGAAAACTACATTTCTTCTGGTTTAAGTTTGATCTCAAACAGACTTCCTGTTTCTGACTGTTTGGTTTTCATTTCTTTTCTTGGATATTTTCTATTTTTAGTCAGATTTCAGCCTACCTGTGTGTTTCCCTTCTATCTGCCCATTTTCTTTGTTCTTGTCTCTTTTTTTTTTTTTTTTTTAAAGGAATGCACATTACATCTGATGCAGCATTTCTTTTACGTGACATGAAAAGAAACTGCATTTAGGTTTGTTTTACAAAAGTCAAAGTTCAGACACTGACCAGAAGGTAATCAGGCTCTGATCATGCTCAGATCAACTGACCGAAATCATCAAAAACATCAACATGGGAACATGTCTGCAGCATCTGTTACCACGGTGATCCAGGTGATCAGACATTAATCTTGGTTTTCCGAGTTGAGATGAGGTTTAGTTTTCCGTTGGTAAAGCTGATTGGCGATTGGTTGGATTGGTGGTGATGCAACGCTGACGAAGAAATGGCGAGATCAGCAGAGCTGAAGGTTCTACTTTAATGTTAACATGCAGTTACAGCTCAGCGTTATTCTGCTCTGCTGGCTGATTCAGACGGAGAGTTATGTCGCACAGCTCAGACATCTCCTCTTCACGACTGTGAAGCAGATACTCTTCATCTTCCTCCTCCTCTTCATCACACTCATGCCTCATCAGATTTAACTCCATCTCACAGCCGTCCTCCTCACAGCCTTCATCCCAGATTTATTTTTCATGCTGATGGTCAGTGTGGCCCTCCCGATCTTGCTGTTAATAGTTCAAGTATTGACTCCCCCCCCCCAACCACCACGTGGAAATCAATGGTGCTAATTATTGTCCATTAGCTGCGGCTGACAGACACAGAAGCATCTTTCTGCCTTCCACAGATTAGATTCAGACCGAGGATAATGAGCTTATGAGAGGCCGGTGCTGGGGGACGTCGGCTTTTTCCACCACAGCGTTACAGAAGCTTTAATGGCTCCATCTGAATGCTGCTTCACTCCCCATCAGCTCAGAGGATTGTGTTTCAGGAGTCTGAATGATTCCTCTTTCAGTCATTTTGGACTTTAAAGCTTGTCTACCGCAGAGCTGAAATAAGTGTGCTGGCTCAAGGACGCAGGCTGGATTTCACATTAGTGGAGACAAACGTGTCAACAGATGTCCTTTTTATATTGCACCATCTTGCACTGATATTTATTTGCAACATCAGGTCATTTAGAGCGGCGGTTCTCGAAAATTCGGAGGCACAAACTCCAAGATAACATATGACCTTGTCGGTATATGTTATATGTACACTACCCACAAAAGGGAGGGGTTCTCTAATGTTCTCTAATGAGGTCATTAACCCCCAAAAAAAACCCTGAAAAGACACGTCTGAACCACGAATTGAACCACAAATCCTATTCAATTACAGCTTGGATGTAAACAGTCCTCGTCATCATCCTGTTGACATTTCGACCTCATCGGACCAGTCCTGCACCTAACACATGTTTAGTTGTTGAGACGTTGACATTTTTATATCTACCCACCAACATAGTTTATTTTTATTTAAATAAATGATCTGAAATAAAGTAATTACCATTACTAGACTAAAGAAATATCCCACATTCATTATGTAATATCAGTGTTTATCTGTTCCACCCAACAGTGGAATATAGTAGCGATCCCACAGTAACGTTCGTGTCTAGTGACTGTTAAAAAAAAAGAAAAGAAAAGCTCAATGAGTTAACGGCTGAGTGCGTGCAAACGCGAGAGCGAGCTGAGAGGTTTTTTTCAGGAGTTGTTGGTTGTTTGGGTGGTTACGGGAGTGTGTAACATTAGAGGTTAAAAAAAATAAAAAAAAGCTGTTGTTTGGGAAACGAGTCTCCGTCAGTTCTTCAGAGCGCCTTGTCGGACGCTACAATATTATATTACTTTGTACAAATTATTAATAAATGTAGATGAAACATCTCCAGAACCAGAATGTTTGTTTTTTAAAGTTTTTTCTTTGCATTTGAGCATCTTTACCCTGTCAGCTGTTTATTTGAGCTAATATTTCTTATATAAACTAATCTGAAACATATTTTTACATGGGTGTTCAACCCAAATCGCAACACAGATGTTCCTAAAGTTTATTTTATCAGATTAGATTGAGTTTGTAAAATCAGTGACTGCTGGTTCTGATGGTTTCAACTTTGATCAGAAAAACTCCAATCAGGGGATTTATAATAAAACCTTTTAGATTATTATTGTGATAAATGAGTTGAATTATTGTCATGAGATATTTCTGAACACATCTGTCGGCTTCATGTTAACTAGTCCAGTTCTACCTATGCTCAGCTGAGTTCTACCTGTGCTGATCAGAACCATCCTGCACACACTGCTGTGTTAACTAGGCCGCAGCTCCATCTCAGTGCAGATAACATGCCTGTCGCCATGACAACTGAGCCTTGTGACTGTGTGCGTTTGCATTATTCATGTGAGTTTCTGCATCAGATGCACTCCCAGCTTTACTTCCATGTTTCCAGCTCTTTTTGGACTTCAGAGGTTGTTCGGTTCCTCGGGTTTGTTCTGTCAGCTCATTCAGTCATGTGACCCATCCGAGGCAGAGTCACATGTGCAGATGTGATCAGCTGCATCACTTCAGAGCAGATATTAATAAAACATAAAGAAGCAGCTCAGAGACAAACATTTTGCTTTCAGGGAGAGACTGGTTCAGGTTTTGGTTCTGGAGACTCTGAACCTTGGTGCGTTCTGGTGAACCGGTCCATGTTCACTCCACTTTAACCTCTTCTTGAAGCCCATTTGTCTGTCTGAAATGTATTAGCCATAATAATTCAAGTATATCTTCATCACTTTGTGTAGTCTCTGTCTCAAAACAAAGCTGAGCCGTGTGAGATTACTTCAGAAGTACCAGAGGAGATGTGTTACTGCGTCAGAGTAAATTCACCTGGAACACAGTAGAGCTATAAACGCTTATCTCTCCTCTTAAAAGAAACCACTTTCAGTAAAAACCAGGGAGTTGCAGCTCATTTCGTCTTGGAAGTAACGTCTGGCGAGGAAAAAAGTGAACCTGAAGCGTTTTCCAGATGTTTTAATAGAGGCATTACAGAGGTAAATGTCTCAGGAAGCCATTGGTCGATCGTGACACCGGACACCTCTATCAATGGTCAGAGTGAGGAGAATCCAGAGATGGCTCCCAAATTCACCTCAGAAACAACACAGTGATCCAGAAAGAAATGAAGCTCAATACAGTGTATCGTGTTAAAGACACACTGTCGAACTTCCATTTTCATGGCATGCAACCCCTATCGACGGCTAATATGGCGTCCATCTTGCATCCTACCTGACCTGTTAGCTCTCTCCAGCCAGCACAAGATGATATTACAATGACTCTTGTTTTGTCTCGTTCTCTCGCTTAATCTTCTTGCGTTTCTTTGCTGAATCAGCAACATTGTGTGATCAAAACGGCCAGTGTGTTTTCTAGCGTGAAGCGAAACTCTGCTGCAACGTCAAGCAGCATCCCAGAGAAAAAAGCTGCATGGTGCCGTTTCTCTGCCTCGAGACACTGCTGGGCAGCAGCGGCTCCAGAAATACATAACACATGTCATCAAACAAGTCCGGAACGCAGAGTTTTAAGATCAGAAAGTTACGTATTACATCTTTAAGTAATTGTGGCACTCCTTCATCTCCATGGAAACTACCAGTCTTCATGATTTGTTTCAAATAAAAACAGTCTTTGGAGAAAACAGGAGCGTTTAGAGCTGGAATCAAACATTTGACCACAAAACAGCTAAAGTTAGACATGATATCTGATTTTTAGCTATCATTTGTCCCACATGATGAGACGGACATCCTCGCAGTCAGCAGAATCGCTACTTTCATGTCCAGCCTTGTTTGTCTGGTTTAGCCTGAAACGGAGAAATTAGCAGAAGTTCTGAAGTGAACCATGATGTTCTTATGTTTGTTTTTTAACATATAACTGCTTGGAGTTTGAACAGAGTTTGATTTGGATGTCAATGCTTGGTGGAGTATTTTAGCTGCGTTTCTTCCCGTTGTTTTGGTGTGTTCCATGTTAGGATTTCTGCCTCCTCATGGGAGCAGCCAAACACTGGAACTCCTCACCAGTCAGATTAGAAGTGAACAAGCCTTCTGGTTGAGAGGAGAACGTTACAGTTCATGAAGAACTGTTCTCATTGAGAACCAACTTTTCCAGGTTCTGAACCATCTTCTTGATCAGCCTGAACGGACGGTCCTAAAAGGACTAACTAACTAACTAACTGAGCTTTTCATTATTCTGACTGAATATTCCTCAAAAACACATTTTCATCTTCATCACCTCCTCTGTACCGTCATCATCATTCGGTTCATCATTGACTCAAAGAAAAAAGCCAAACATGAAATGTAATATAATCCCGAGGATTCTTTGTTTCTTGGACTTTTTTAACCAAATGAATCTGATCTGTAACCTGATCTGCGTTCCGATGTATTGATTCCATGAAGCATTCTGGGAAATTTGCTGCGTGAACAGTATTTGTGCTGCAGTGATGGTTCTTTCATCAATCTTCAGATGGAGACATCGAGCCTCAGTCAAATGACCTGTAGTTATTTTAATAAAACAATATAAATATGTAATGATCAGTGAAAGGTTTCATTCTCATTTTAACTCCTTCACAGTGAATTTTACATTTCAGTTTATTTGTTGGTGAAAATCCTGGAAGTTTATTTTACTCTTTGAACTCGACCCAGTTTGACTCACCTCCACACAATATTTCATTTTCACCTTCAGTTGACTGCAGGTCTCAGCGTGCACGGCATTACCCAGAGGTCTTCTGTGTGACGTTTGTGTCTCTCTGTTTTAAAACGATGCAGACTGTGATGGAGGCCGTGTTGAAGGAAGTTTCATCAGAGTCCAGAAAATTTTCTTTTCTGTTTTCAGTTCACTGATAAATGTGGTTTCACCTCTGTGTCCATGCTTAAGTGGGGGCACCAGCTCCTCTTCATTCTCATCTGTCAGCTGGGAATGAGGCCAGACATACTGGTCTGAGCGAAGAGGAAGATCAGGCTGAGAAAAGGAGGAAGGGGAGCCAGGAAGGGTTAAAAGGAGGAAGAAGAGATGTGGAGAGTCAGAGGACAGAAGATAAGTGTGATTTAGTCTGATAGATGAGAGGTGTAGGATGGAAGCGATGAGTACAGGTTGGAGAGATAGATCTGAGGAAGTGGAGGGACGGGAAGAAGAGGAATGAAGTGGACAAAAGGAAGAGAATGAGTTAGACATGAGATCCTGTGTGGATGGCGCTGGAAGCAGCAAGTGATGAAATCAGGAAGCTTTTCAGTTCCTGCAGCTGGATGATGAACTCTTACTCAGCTGTTTCCATCTCTGCTGTTCAAACATTCAGAAAAAAACATCTTCTTACTGGTTTTATTAAAAAAAAAACAAAAAACAAAAAACAAAAACCTCTTTGTGAAACTACAATTGTTCTTTAAGGCTGGCACTTTACACTACAACGTTAACACACAAACTTTTGCTTTGTGCAATAACAAACGTTTTAACAACTGAATAAAAACTACCTTTGCATAGCTGAAAACATAAATAGGACATGAAACAATGTGGAGCGCATACCAGGCCTTCAGAAAGGCAGTGAAACTTTGCAGCAACACATCCAGGTGTGCGCCGCATCCTCAGAAGTTTGGAAAACACAACAGAAGTGTTACGTCTGACATGCCAGGCGTTGCTTATCTGGCGCATGTAACTTCTGCATCTTCGCTAACGGCATAAATACTCTGAGTATGTTTTGCTTCAACAGACTGTGAATTAAAAAGATGCTGCCGCACAAACGTGACACAGAGGTCCGCCATTGTTGTTGCGCTTTTCGTGGGTTTTGCAGGTTTGTGCGTGTGTGTGTGTGATTGCAGTTTAAGGTCTTCAGAAGGTTCTAGTTCAGACTGAAAGAACTCACTTTGCATTGCAAGAAATTTTAACTCTGGAGGCGGTTGGCTGTTTTTTGCAGTTTCATCCACACAAATCTGTGTTAATGTGTAAACCTTTGTGTTGTCTCAACATCATTGTTTAAACAGGACGTATTACAGCCTCAACTGCCGTGTTGTTGCTCATCTCCTTTATAAAGTAGAAAAGATGTCTCATCCAGCTGTTTTTAGTCGATTGCATTTCCATCCAGCTGTTTTTCTCCCTGCTGTTAAGTGGTTAATCATGATCAGTCTCATTCCGTTTGTTGTTCTCACCTTGTTTCATGGTGTTTCCGGTGTTTACCAGCAGGTGGTAGCAACTGTTTCGTTGCATCTGTAGTTCAGATCTTTCACTTAATGGTCTTTCAGGTTCAGCCAGAATGTTTCTCAGAACTATTTCAGACATATAAACACATGTTTTTGTGTTGGGTTGGACAGGTGCAGGACTCCAGCAGAGACATGGGGTCTCTTTACTCTTCAAACATGTTAGTCTCTCCAGGCTGGGATCCTGGAGGACCAACACAGATTTTGGGTCAGGTTTGATGTTCTGGATTGGAGTCACCTCAGATTCTCTGACTATTGTAAGTGGAAAACACCATCCTCAATAAATTCTATAAATGGCACACAGAATTAAGTGAGTGTGATGATGAAAAGTCTTCACAGCACAGATGGAGACACGTTGATCAGATGAGCACAGTGGTCTGTTCAAGGCTCTGTAATTAAACCGTTGATGCTTCCAGGTTAATATTCTGTTGGTTCGTTCTTATTAACCTGCTGTTTATTACCTCTTATAACTGACTGCTGTAATTGATTACAGTCTCCTGCAGCACATGCTGGGCTTTATTTCTGCTGGTTTGGATCTGAACAGCTACACACACTTACTGCAGAGCATTAAAATGCTAAAACTGACTGCTGCAGTGTGTTCCCTCCCTTAAGAGTCAGGCTAACACCATTACTGAGGGGAAATCTGAAATGCATTTAGTGTAGAAGAAAGATGTGAGGAGAATCTGTGATCTTACTCAGGATGAACTCCATTAAAACTTCTCAGAAATCAGAGAAACATCATCTTCAGTGTCAGTAATGACGTTGGTGCTGTCCAGACTTCCCAAACAGAACCTGCTTACAGAACCCTGCTGCTTTATTTCAAGATGAACCAGTGACAGATGGCAGGAACCAGGCTTAGTGTCAGAAAAGTGTTTGTGTTATCTGATGAGGGGTTTTAAATATTATCACCATCTGTAACAGAGGGTGATTATTTGACAGCTCCACCCTCTTACTCGGGCTGACATTGTGCTATCAGTCCAAAAACAGGCAGATGGTGTGTGTAACAAGAAGAACAAGAAATCAGTTGAATGCAAGCAAAGTTCTGATTACTTGCTTTATAGAAATTTAACTGCGCTACCATAAACTGTAGGCTGCTTTTCTTGGCATTGTTTAAACGCTAACAAGGTTAGTTGGTATAATGCCAAAAGTATCATGCATGTCTATCATGTTGATAAGCAGAGTTCTGATGGTCTTTATAACAATGCTAACAGTACGGTTAGCATTGTGCCAACAGTGAAATAGCAGGGTTAGCAGGCTGGTAAGCTGGAAGACTAGCATTAGGTTAACAGTGTTGGATGGGAATATAAACTGATTTCATAAGTATGCTAATGTAAACATTAGCTACGAGTGCTAACAAACTGCTAACATGTTGCTTTAAGGCATTTCAATAGTTAGTATTTTCATACATTCAACTTACAAGTTATCTAACAGCTTGGTTAGCACCGTGCTAACAGTGTTAAAGCTGTGTTAGCAGGTTAGTAAGCTAAAAGTTTTATCAAGGTGCTAATATGTCTGATTAGAATGCTAAATTGCTGGCTAGCTAAATGTAAAGAAAACATTTGCCATGATCAGAGGGGATTTCTTGGTGTTTTGGGAGCACTGTGTTTCTACCATGTGGACCAAGCGGCAACCTCCGGCGGTTAAAAGTGAAGCCTATGTGGAAGTGCATAAAATTACAGTTCCCTTCTCATCCTCTAGGGGCTCCAAAACACAGCAAATTCCCATAGACTCCCATGTTAAAAAGGCAGCGGAAATACATGACAAACATGTTTACAGCCTCGTACAAAAAATCATTTTAGGTTTAATAGGTCAGGTTTACCTTCATGACAACTGTGGGAGGAGTGGTTTATTTTCAAACTCCCCCGTTTAAAAGTAATTTAATCTCAAAATTCTGCATATTTAGGGACGTGTCCTTTTGATTGGCAGGTATCTGATTTCCTGTTTGAAGAACGTAGAACAATCGTGGTTTTTAGCCGGTTAACAGCGTGACTTAGCTTTAGCCCGCTTTCCTCCGTTAGCTTGTTAGCTCTTAGCTACAGGCAGCACGGAGTTCACTCGATGTCAGTCGTCCACCCCATACTCACAGCCCTCCTCTCTACTTCTTTGCCCACATTTGTATTTTCCGGGAGAGACGACACGCATCCTCTGCCAAGATGGCGATGGTAGGAACCGCCCACTGAGCTTCAATTCAGCTATTCAGAAACCTACGGGTGACGTCACGGAGACTATGTGCAACTTTTTATAAACAGTCTGTTGTGGACTCAGGTTATTGTGCCAGAGAACAAAACATGAAACCATTAGCATAATATTATAAAGCTGTAATAAAAAAAATCCTGATATGATCTCTTTAACCATCAACTCTTGGTGGGATCAGTTTCCAGGTATCACCCGACTGCAGGGAAACAGCTGTTGTGTTTTGTAGTTAGTTGTCAGAGGGTTAACCAACCAGCAACTGCTGAGTCAGACTTTCCTCCTCTCTGAAGCTCCTTGGACAGAACCAGAACTCTTCATCTTTGCTCTGTTTTACATCCTTTGCCATTATAAATCATTTAGGATGATGCTCTGCAAATTTTGTTCCCAGCTCTTCTTCGGAGCGTGCGGCTGTCGCTAGCTTTTATTTACTTTGTGCTGTCATCAAAGTTTGATGCCGTGTGTTTTAGTGAAGTGCTGCAGCAGGAGCATCAGTTGGGAATACCTTCCTAATGGAGGCAGGCTTTATTCGTGTTCAGGCTAGCTTCTGCAGAATAAACACAGACATTTTTTGATTTTCCTCCAGAGGTGCTACCCGGCTGGCCTGCTGTTTCTGCCTACAGGCTGAACGACTCATTGTGGCTCTCAGCCAGATGGGCTCAGACTGAAACGTGTTGGACTGCAGCTGGTGGTGATGTTTCACCCCTTAGGCTCAACAATCTTACTGGATTTAAGATGCAAAGTTCACAGTTTAGAACATGGCTTTCAACCTCCGGTTAAACATTAAACAACCTTTTCAGGTTCACTCATTGTAGAAAATGGATCAGAGATGAATGAAACCCAGTTGTGGACCCTGGATGCTGCAGAAATCTTTGTATTGGCTCATTTAGAAATAAACAAACTCTGTGTCAACAAAATTTTCATATAAAGGTTGGACAGAGAGTCCAGCCATGTAGCGGGTCCGTTTTTAATTCTGTTTCATGTTCTTCAGCCTGTGCTACATCTGGATCATGATCGGGAACTGTTCACTTTTACTTAAATACATGTTCTGTATCCTGAACTCTGTAACAGGGTCTCTACTGAGACTCTTCCTGTGCCAGTCTGAGAAAACACTGTGTTCACGGACTGTAGCTGATGATGAGGATGATGAAGGTGCATTTACTGACCATGATGATGGAGCTGAGATACAGATAATGATAATCCACCTTGTCGTTTTATTCTGAATCTTCCTGGAACAGTCCTCTACCACTCATTATCGAATGTCCTCTTTCCTCTCCACCTCTATTCATCTTTCATGTCTGTTGTCTTCATTGCTGCTCTCATTGCTGAGTCTCTTCTGAAACTTGTTCACTGACAACAGTCGGAAAGTTCCTGGAATCTTGTTTGAGATTCCATTACCTGGTCAAAAAACTTTGTAACATGCTAACGTTTCTTCTGAGTGCCATTAGCTTTGATTATGGCATGCGTTTACTGTGGCTTGTTTCCCCAATTTGACCACTTTTTCACAGTTTGACCCTGATGAATCCTGCTATTGTCATCTTGGAATATGTTCTAGGGGAAAAAATGGAATAACCTGCTTATTGACGATATTAAGATACTCAACTGACATGCAGTCTTGCTGAACAACCTACACATGACCAACTGCAGCAAACCCCAGATTATAGACTTTCCCCACAAGCGAGTACATTAGGCGCTCGGCATGATGGCTGCATCTCTTCTGCCTTTATTTGTACCCTGATGGTCTCATCAGTCTAGAACAGGATAAATCTGAACTCATCAGATCACATGAATCAGAGTCAAATGTTTCTGCTCCCTATCAAAGCTTTTTTTCTCTGTTTAATCTCACTGATTAGTTTTTTGTTATGGCTACGCAGCTGATTAGTCCCAATCCCTTGGGTTTTCTTTGCTTTGTGTTTGTGGAAATGCTCTTTCACTATAAACATAGCCCTGACATTTAAGTCATTGTGGATATGAAATAACAAAAAAAAAGGGGGGTTTATTGTTAATGGAAATGTTGTGTACCTCTGACGTAACTGACAAGCATTTTCAATCTTTTGTCAGATTTCTCTGCATTAAATAGTTCCCCCCCATTAATCTCATTGAGTTTATAAAATGCAAAGTTGCAGCTGTGCAGTGAATTGTGATCTGACTGGTCATGGGAACGGTCATGTGATCATTCAGAAGAACAACACAGTGTTCAGTGTAGGTGATGTGGAACTCGTCTTCATCAACTGGAACAAACACACTGATTTTCTTGTTTTTTTTTAATCATGTGGTTGACATTAAACATGCAAACATTGTGGCTGTGTGCACACACGCATACACACACACACACACACATCTACGCACACACAGATCATCAGAAACATAATGAGGAGCCGAGTTGGTGTTGGGTGGTGCGGATAAACAGGTTTATTACCACACAGATACAAGTGGAGGAAGGAGAAGGTGGGGAAGGGAGCAGTGAAGACAAGAAAACCAAACCCGGTTCTGGTTCGCCTTGGCCCATCAGTCTCTCACACAGTGAATTGCCATCATATTCACAGTTATTGTCTAAGACATGATGAAAAAGACAAAAAGTTTGAAAAACGCTCCTTGATGAATTTGCAGTGCAGCTCTTCTACAGGACCTGATGTTTCAAAGCTTTTTGATTTATTTATTTCCCTTCATATGTTTTCTGGCTTGTGCTCCGACTGATGATGACAGTAATCAAGTTCCAGAGGAGAGACAGAGGAAGGAGCATCTCTATTTTTAGTTGCTAAAAGCTCTTCATCTGTAAACTGTCTCCCAGTGTGACAGAGCTGCGTATGCAAACCAACAAAACAAAAAGAAAACAATAAAAACAACAAAAAAGAAAAGGCAAAAAATCCCAAACAAAGCATTAAAACTTACAAAAACCAAAACAAAAACCAGGAAGCTACAACAGATCATATTTTTCTACATCTCTGTGTGAGATACGAAGGCATCTGCAGCGAATGTTAAAGGGACGAGCTGTAATTAAAGGGATTGCCAGGTAGTGCTCTCAGAGTGCTCTCTAAACCTGGTCTCAGACTCTTCTCTTTGTGGTGTCTAACCTGGTCTCATGCTCTTGTCAGTGAGGTCTGTAACCTGGTCACAGACTCTTCTGATCTCTGGAGTTTCAAACCTGGTCTCAAAATCTTTTTGTCTCTCTGAGGTGTCTAACTTGGTCTCAGACTTTACTTGTCTCTGATGTTGCTAAACTGGTCTGAGTCTTGTCACTGAGGTCTTTAACCCATAATCAGACCGTTCTTGTCTCCGAGGTCTCTAAACCTGGTCATAGACTCTTCAGGTTTCTCAATCTTTGGTCTGAACTTGGAAGGTTGTTCCTATCCTGTCACAGTGTGAAGGTTTCGTTTGTGGTTGGGCGTAGACCCGAGCAGACGGTACCGTTCTGACCTGTCTGGGAGAATTGCTCTTGAAGTGCTGACTGATGTCAGACTGCATCGGAGCAGGAATTACATAGCTGTTCTGCTCAGGTCTGCTGCTGGGTGCAGAGGGATAAAGTGGGAGGGTGGGTTGTGGTGGAGGTGGTGGTGGTGCCAGTCTTTATTTCTCAGTGATTTATATCGCTATGGCGACTTGACTGGCGTGTCTGAAAAAACAGACACGAAGTTGTCAGTCTCCCTGGCCCTTTGCTGGTTGTGGAGCTTTAGCTGTTGCTCCGCCCCCAGAAGTAAACCCGACCCCGCCCTCAGCCTGCCATTCTGCTGCTCTCTGATTGGCTCCAGAAAGACCACATGCTTGTTGGTACTGACCTTGCGGCCGGGGCCCTCTGTGGTCGTTGGTGGGGTCGTGGTGAGGATGGAGGACTGTGCGCTCCCTGTCCCAACCTCATTGCCATGGCTTGGTGTGGTCGTCACCAGGGGCTGGGCATTGGGACAGGGGGGGCAGCGGCAGGGTGTCAGGTAGAGATACATGAGGACCAAAACCAGGCTCACCACGCAGCCCAGTAGAGTGGTAAAGCCTGTGTTGAAGGACTCATGAGCTCCAGCGTCATGTTGCTGCGACACAGTCACATTGACCTCCCAGGTCTCGTTCCGCTGCTGGCCCTGGGCCATGCACAGGTACATCCCAGAATGCCCCTTTTCCGCTGCCACAATTTCCAGGCTGCCGTTGGTAAACATCTTTAAGGATCCGTTGTTCCCCGGTGGCGCCACGTACTCAAGGTTAGGTCCTACCCAGAAAAATGTGACTGTGTGTCTGGGCAGTGACGTGACGCAGTGCAAGAGCACCGGCGCTCCCTCTTTCACCAAGACGCTGCTATCTTGGTCCCCCAGCATCAGGTTACATCTCTCAAAGAAGCGACTGTACTCTAAGAAAGCTACAGTTCCTCTTTGAAGACCATACATCAGGCAAATGTGCTCCTTTCTGAAGAATTGGACTGAGGAGAAGCCTCTCTGCTCCCACATCCGGAACAGTCCATACATGGAGCACTCACACTCCAGTGAGTTGTTGTGCAGGTAGAGCACTTTCTGGATGGACAGGGGCAGGTTAGATATGTCATCCAGGGGCAATTTACGAAGGCGGTTGGAGGATAGGTCCAGCATCGATAGGTGGGGATGGCTGTGGTTCTGGATGGTGAAGAAGGGGAAGTCGGTGAAGCGGTTGTGACTGAGGTAGGCCTTGTGGAGGTTACTCAGTCCAGCCAGAGCTCCACTTTCCACACGCTCAATACGGTTGTTGAACAGCAGCAGTTCTTCCAGTCCTGGTAGCTCTTGGAAATAATGCTGCTCCAGAACACTGAGCTGGTTGGATGACAGGTCCAAGTGTCGGAGCAGGGTCCCAGAGGAGTTTCTGAATGCACCTGGCTGGATTGTGGTCAGCTGGTTGTGCCCTAAACGTAACGACTCCAATCGAGAGAGTCCCTCAAAGCTGCCCCCCTCCAAGAATACAATTTGGTTGTGGCTCAGATCCAGGGTGGTGGCATACTCCTGTAGTTCTTTCGGGACCTGATTTAGTTTCATGTTGGTGCAGCTCAAAATGTCTGAAGCACAGAGGCACCTGCTTTCCGGAGCCGAGCTCGGAGATGGGCCGATGTCGGCCTGGACCTGGCTGAGCTGGGACAGCTGCAGATAAACCATCAGCATGACCACTGACCATGGTGGGCTTGCCTCTGTTGAGGCTGCAGTTAGTGCCGCCCCTGCATGGAAACCAGCATCAGCATCATGCAGCATCGCGGCGGCAGGCAGTAAGTAGTTTAGAAGAACCAATGAACTCCTCGTCTTTGTCGCTCATATCCTTAGTCTTCTGAAATCCATGTCATCTCCACGGTAACAAATCTGACAGAGCATCCGGCTGCGCTGGATCTTCAGTTCCACAAGGAAAACAGTCTGTTCTCAGAGTCACGTGAGCCTGTTAGAGGTGTTGGGGGTTTGGCTGCAGGTCAGTCTTTAGGTCTGATTATTTCTGCTTTCTGTTTCCGTTTAATGAAGGAAAAATTAAACCTTGCTCAGTCATCACTTCGTCATGGAGACAGTTTATCAGGGCGTTTGCAGCTCCAGCATCATCTTGCGTTTTTTATTTCAGCTGAAGAACAGTCAAAACTTGACTTTGTCTCACCTCCTGCTGTGGTACCAGAGCCACTTCACGGATTTGCTTTCAGTGCCTGAAGTCCTGAATGATGGAACTTTTTCTGCCTTTTCTTTCAAAAATTTTTCTCCAACCAAACAGATGATGATTTTTTCCCGACCTGTGAAATGATGTCTGTCTTAACTCTGGAGAGGACAGCCACCTGAGCCGACCACCGCCCTCAGCAGAACATCAGACTGTGTGCGAGGTCAGCATCCAGTCCACTCCAGGCTTGTCGAGTGTGCAGGATCTGCTTTCTCCGGCTGATCTGAGAATGACTGCTTTCTCCCCCTTTGCTGCTTTGGTATTTTCAATGAAATTCCACTCTGAAGCATCCAGTTGCAAGCGGAGTCTCTCTGACCTTCCTCTCCTCCTCGGAGGCTCGTAAGGTTCCTGCCAGTCCGGTCCAGATGTCACAGTGTGTTTCTGTGTGCTGAGCTGCAGCCTGCTCCTGTTTACAGCTCATCTGTGAGCTGTCTGCTGCTTCTGGTGCTTTCCCAGCTCCTCCTCCTCCTCCTCTCTCGCTTTGTTTTCACCCTCTCTGATGGCTTATGTTGCCACAGAAGGAGCTTTGTGAGCCTGAATCCTCAGAGGATTTGATTGGCTGCTGAAACGTGAGCGAGCATCTTGCTCCTTCTTCAGTTTCACTCTGATGCAAACTGGACTCGGATGGTTCCACATCCTCTGAGATCGGGACGTCAACGGGGGCGATCGCATAGTTCAAAGTATGCAGCTAAAAAAAAATCATTTTAATAATTCAGTTTTCCTCATAATGATGGAGCTTCATGTTTCCAGTGAGGAGAGTAAAATTCATCAATACAAACAGAGAAGGTGAATCAATCATGGGTTTAGTATTCATTTGTCTGATGTTGCTCAGAAACATGTTGTCAATTCCTAAATGATCTGATTGTAATCTGATGAGGAAAATGTGGATATCTAAAGGTGAGTGTCAGTCTGCAGTAGCTTGGTTATTTTAACTAATTAATAAAAATACTTAGTTTGAGACTCTAAATAAGGTTTATTCTCTGTCCGTAATTAATGTCCAATAACGACAAATAGAAATGAATTCTTTCAGTTGTTTTTTCTTTTGTTTTAAAAATTTTAAATCTCAATGTGATTTAACTTGTGGCTACATCACACCATTAGCCACCATAGTTTTCTGACAAGTAATGCATCCCAATAAATAATGAAACCAGCATTAATTAAGCAATCAGACTCCGTGATCTGAAAGATCTGATCAGATCAACATAAATAAAAAGAAAACAAATCTTAATAAATAAGAAGTGTAATTAGTGGAGCGTGTGAAATTTCTCTCTGCTAACTGAACAATCAGACCTTTAGCATGATGACCAACCCGGTGCTGGTCATGCTGCCCATTCAACCAACTTCCTTTTAGCATCCAGCAGGGTTACATCTTCATCATTCACATCTCAGTGTTTCCTGCAGAGAGTAAAAAAAATTCCAGCCATCATGCTTCTTGCTGACTGGGAGGTGAAGTGATGAAGCTATTCTTCCTGACAGGAGGAGCAAACACATATATCCTGACAGAAACGGAAGGTATGAGACGATTTATTCTCCAGGAAACGGCTCTGATGCCTGAGCTGTCACATGAAGCTGGAAAATATAGACTTCTGAGGAAAAGTCTCACGGGGACACTGTCGTTTACACATCTGAAAATAAACATTTTTCTTTTTTCAGTTTGTACTCAAGTATTGATCTGAAATTTGTTTTTTTTAATTCTGACAGTTTTTCACTTGTTTCCACGTGATTGATCTTTCCAAATATGATGCAGTGCATGAAGTAAGATCCTCTAGGTAGTCGACTGAAGAGGGGGCGTCAGAGACATCAAACAGGAGCAGGATGCAGAGGAAGATAGAGGAAGCAGAAACTGGTTCTTTTCTGTCCGGATTACTGGACAGGAAAAAGATGATGATGATGCAGCAGCGGAAAAACAGTAATGCTTCACTGAGACATGGAACATTTATCGGAACGTTGACTCCAACTTCTTGTGAAGTGTTCCTGAAAAACCAGACCTTGAGAGGATCTTCCTGCTACTTCCTCTTCACGTCCATGTTCCAGCTCTAGTTTCTGTCTTGGCCAGATGTGGTTCTGGTTCTGGACTACAAAGGTCCAGAAATTTGTGTCACGCTCGTGTCCATTCACATGTAAAGACTCAGTCGGGATATTTAAGAAAGTTCCTTCCAGGATGAAGATTTCCACCAACATGTTAAAGTTGGAAAACAGGAGGTTTGGTTTTAGCATCAGACTGGGTGCTGCTGCCTTTTTAATGCAACATTGCAGATACACACCAGTATGCTCTGTTTCCGTGACAACCATAAGCTTACCATGGTGGTCTGTTCAGAGGATAAAGAAGAAAGAATTGAAGGAATCTGAGGTACAAGATCATTGGAAACCACTCCCGATACCTTTCTGTGATGTTCACAAACTGGTTCCTGATGTTTCTATGAGCCTCACACCAGTTGGTTAGTCATGGGAAATCTCAAAAACAAAACAAAACTAAAAAAGAAACACTGGTTCCCAAACAGTTTTTCTTTTCGGATGCATTCCCGTCAGGATGCTTTTGACTGTCCAGGAAGTATTTCAAACTTTCCTCTGGTTTGTTTTCACAGTGCAATTTACCCAATCCAGCAAAGTACCTGAACAACATCACACAGTTACAACTTCTCGCTAAGGGTGATATTCCCCAAAACCCCGACCATTTATCAATGAGAAAGAAGAAGAAAACCTGGCTTATTGATTGGCCAGAATAAACAGAAAAGTTTTTTTTTTCTACAAGTAAAGTCAGCTGGTCAAATGACCAGTTTGACTCGAGCTGCTGTGTGACATCAGCCTACAGCTGAATGTTCTCTGTTTTCCTGTGTGGTACGTTCTCTCGGCTGCTTCTGGAACCATTAGAGGCCGTCATTCTGGTGCTTCGTCCTTTTACTTCATTTTGCTGGAAGAGGAAAGTCAATGGACCTGAGTCGACTTCAAACACAGCCTGTGACATTTCCAGGCCAAACTCTGTGACTCACTCTGCTCTTCTTCACTCCTGTTTCCATCCACTCTTCTTTCTCCTCCTCCCAGTGCGAACAGGTGAAGGTCAGAGTCTCTCTGTGAGCCATCACAGTGATTTTAATTCAGGGGTTTTGCAGGAAATGTCAGCATGTGTCTTCCTCCTCTGCAGGATGCTTCTGACCTATCAGACGCTTCCAGCTGGAGACATAAGACCTTCGGATGCCCCAGGATGCACCAACTGGCTCTAACTGGTCTCTGTAGAGATTTTCTCTGCTGAATGAATGAGATTATTTTTTCAATTTTACATTTTCTCCAGAACTTCTCCACACTGCAACTCCAGTTCTTAGAGGAGGAAGCTGCCTTAACTAATCTAAAAATCAGTGATTGATGCTAAATTTTCAGATCAGATGGAAAAATGGATCCTGCTCCTTCATATTCATTTAAAATGTTTTCAGATCAGAAAAGATTTTCCAAGCTTGGAGCCAACTGAAAACATCTGGATGGGGCTCTGACAGATGGTTCATCAGTTACTGAAGTGGATCCAGTTGGCAGACATGATGTTTATCATTGGTCGGTCATGCATTTTGGATGCTTCACAGAGCTGTCAGTCTCTGCTGAATTCAAATATTATCAGCCACCTAACAGCTGAGAGGATGAGATTGATCTCCAGAGTCTAAACTTGTTAATGTGTCCTTGCAGGCATGACTGAAACCCAAACTGCTCTGATGTGTTTATTTATTAGAGAAAAATCCTGATGCTCCACGTGAGTTTAGATTTAACTAAAGGTTCTGGACAGAAAGGTGTGAAATGTTTTTTTTTTTTTTTTTTTTTTTTAAATAAATTTTTAAAAAAAAATCCATTCGTACAGAGTAAGCCAGAAAATCACCCAATGTCTGTGTCAGAATGTCCACACTATTCCCTCACCCATTATTTACCACATAGGGCCACAATATATATCACACTACAAGGTGCACTCATTCTGTTGACACAAAACTGGCTATTTTCTCCTTGTCGCAGATCACGTGACTGACTGTCACCACAGCAACCGGCACGCATCGTTCAAAGTCCAATCCAAACTCTTGGGATATTATAGATAGAGAGATAAATACTTTATTCATTCCCAGGGGGGAAATTCAAGATTATATTGGATAGATAGATTATATTGTATCTTATATTGTATTTTATTCTTTCCTGATGCATATTTATTCAACAAATAAGGAAATAAAATGAATGATCTGTAGTTTTGTTATCAACCATCCTTGATGTTTGTTTCACTTGTGTCACTTTGAGCTCCTGCTCGCAATGCATTGTGGTCTATATTGACCTGTCTAATGACCATTGACGCTCACTACCTTTCAAGATGCATTGTGGGTAATTGTGAGTTGACTACTTTTTCTCTGTGGTCATGTGGACACCTCTAGAAAATGGTATGAGCACTCTATAGGGCAGTATGTGAGGAACAGGGTGGATATTCAGAATAAACTCTGGGGACATTCACTCCAGAACCATCTGGGCGACTTGGTCCAACTGGGCAGGAATTTCTGAAAAGTTTCACACCTTCCTTTGGATTGGTTTGTGTTCAAACTGCACTTAACTCAAGCAGACTGAACCGCCTTGGCAACATTGCATCTGCTCACTATGGGGTGAGACTCCTGCAAAAGCACAGATTTGCAGGTGAAAATGACATGGATTAAATAGCTTTTAAGTGGACCAGAATTAACTTTGGTTTGCATCAGTGTGGTGTTCATGCTGCAGCAAACGAATTGCCTGTTTAAAGCAGACCAAACAGCAGCACTGTGACAATGCCCTAAATGTTTAGTTGTTTTCTCTTAGAATGAAGAGATCTTGGTTCAGATATATATTTTGGACCAGAACCCTTCAGAGCTTTGTACACCAGAAGCAACATAAAATCTGTGAAATAAATTCTGAATTTCACAGAAGCCAGTATAAGACCTAAGAAGTGGAGCAATACATTCTGTTTTGTGTTCTTTGTGAAGCGAAACTTCACAGCATCTTTGAGTAGATTTGTGATTTTCAAATGATATGAAGTCGTTCCTCTCTTTTAATGAGACATTAAGTGTGGAACAGGAATATTAAACCTTCAGGCTTAGGTCCAACACTAAACCTTAAGGTTTATCAGTGTCTACTTGCTGGAATGCCATACTGAACCTCTCTATGTTCAAGCAGACACAAAGAAGCCTCCGACTGAACACTGTTTCCTTTCTGTGATATGTAGGGGATGTGATAAACTATCCATTATCTTCTGGAGCTTTGCAGCAGAAATGCCCTCCAGCAGCTTCAGATCAGTCACCAGAACCGAAGAATTGATGTTTACGTTAGCTGGTTCTCAGGTCAAGTTCTTTCTACCAGACTGGAACCCATATACAGTCTCTATGAAGACATACAGAAATGATTGACAGTGGTTCCTTTATTATTTTTTAAATTTAATTTCTAAATATTTTTATGCCTATGAAAAGTTGATTTAATGAAACATTTGCTGGACCCATAAAGAACTCGCACATGTTCTGGTTATTTGGTCCAAATGAATCAGTTGTTATGTTGGATCTGATTCCTTGTTTTTCTTTTATGTAAACCAGGTCTTTGGAGGAAGTATCTGGACATCAGATCTCTGTAAAAAACTCTGTCTGGTGATGCAAGATCCACATTAAGTGGGACCGGATTTGTGTCAGATTGTTTCGGTGCAGACTGAGGCAGAACCAGATCTGTGTCCTGGTACAGACAAAGGGATGCCTGCTTCTTAGAGCTCAGTGTATATAAAGTTTGATCTTAAAATTGAGTCATTGAGTCACTTGAACATTCCCCGTTCTCTCTTCTTTCTCTCTCCAGGATGTCCCGAGCTGCCTCTGTTCTCCTGTCTGACCCTTGCTTCCAGCTCCACTCCATCCAGCACCTTCTCGGGGAAGCGGGAGAGTCCTGCAGCTCCTTGGCGAACGTTGTGTCCGCCACCCGTCCAGCGGTCGGGACTTTGGGTTCTTCGGCGGCGCCTCAAGCTGCCGGGAATGCCTCAGAGCGGAAACACTTTTCCCTGCATGCATGTGAGTCTGAGTGAATGCTGAAGTGGAAACCATAATGTTATTGGTGGTTACACTCAAAGGGTCAGATGCACTGTGGGTAATGTAGGGAAAAAACTGTGACAAGATTTATTAGTCATCATTCAACAGCTTCTTCAGTTAAATGTCCTGATCATGAACAAGTTATCCAACTTTATGTCAAAAGAAAAGTAGGATATAGAGTTTGAGTACAAACTGTTCACAGAAAAATTCAGATTTTAAATAGTGATGGGGATTTTTCTTTTTTATCATCAGTTAAAATTATCCTGTCAGATTATTGTGACAGTCTGCTCCCACTCAGACTCAGACTTGTTTTTTTCCGCATCCTCTTCATGCCATTAGTCTGACTCCAGATCAGCTAGCTGTCAATCATCTTTTCACTCTGACTGAAAACATTTTCATCTGAAGCTGATGTTTCAGATAGAAAGGAGGGAGGGTGGAGGAGGGAGGAGTGGCACCAGCTGCCAGTCTGAGCATCAGTGTTGTGTTATCACCTCTCCATCATGTGAGACGTGGCGTTGTGTCAAAGTGTGGGTGTGTTGTGATTTCTAGGTGTGAACCTGGAGTTGGGCTATTGCTGCCGGCAACGGCCCGACCCCCACTGCATCTTCCTCTGTTGTCATGGAAACACAAGCAGTTTCCATGACCACCTAGTGTGGCATCAGCAGACATAAATGCTGTCTGTCATGTCTTGATTGCAGACAGAAAAAAAGCACTATGGTCACATGGCCAGCCGAAGGCTTCGATTTGCTGACTCAGAAGAGAACATGAGCTCAGTGTGAAGTTTCCTCAATAAGAAATGTCTGAGGAAATTGGAAACACAAATCCAACAGATTTCCATGAATTTGACACGGTTTCATCATTCTAACTTGTTTCCATTACTTATTGTTGTTTGAAGACATCTCATGAATCCAGTTAATTTCCATGAACCCAACTTACTTACATGAATCAGACTCATTTTTATATCAATTTTACTCATTTCCAGAATGACTTGTTTCCCTAAATCTGACTAATTATCATGAATCCAGTTTGTTTCCATTCATTTGACTTATCTCCTTTGAACCAACATGCTTTCATGAAACCGACTTGTTAACACAAATCTGACTCATTTCCATTAATCAGAATTGTTTTGATCAGTTTGACTTACGCTACCAGTCAAAAGTTTGGACACACTTTCCCATTAGCTTTAATGGAAAAGTGTGTCCAAACCTTTGACTGGTAGTGTACATCTCTCAGACTTATTTTCATCATCCAACTGTTTTCCATCAGTCCGGCTTTCATTCATTCATTCATTTTCCGAACCGCTTATTCCAATTCAGGGTCGCGGGGAAGCTGGAGCCTATCCCAGCTGGCTTTGGGCGACAGGCAGGGTACACCCTGGACAGCTCGCCAGTCCATCGCAGTCCATCAGTCCGGCTTATTTCCCCTAATTATTTGTGTTTCCATGAATCCAACATATTTCCTTCAATCTGACATTTTTCCATCAATCCAGTTCATCTCAATGAATCCATGTAGTTTTCCATAAATCTGTCTTTTTATCATGATTCCGACCTTCTTCCATGAACTAGTAAATAAATGAGGCTTTGCCGAGTAACCAGATGGCCAGTATTGACTACACTTCTAATGGTTGGAATTGATGAGAACTTGTTGGGAGTTGTTGAGAAAAAACAACTATGGTGAACACCCACAAAGGAAAATGGAGAGAACTCTTCTTCAGGAAGTCCTTCAAATCAAATCAAACTTTATTTCTTGAGCACTTTTCATGCCACGGGCAACAGAAAGGCCTTTCCAAGATAAAATCAAGTCAGAAGGATAAAAACAATTGGTAGATAACAAGACATTAAAAAACAATAAAGACGCTAGTCCCTCCAAAAAACAGATAAAACATTATGTGATAAAATTCTGACTTCATGTTGATGTGAGGAAACAAAATCTAGGAATCCATCCACACCAGGAGCCAGTCCCCGCATGCTCATAGGGGCTGTAGCCACAGCAAATGCACAACTCCCAGGCAGCCAAGGGCCCACGCCGCAGCCATAAAGCCTCAGTGCTGGACCCCGCGCCACCCAAAGAGTAGCAGTCGCCATGACAACAGCCCCCAGACCAAACAGGCAGGGCCCCTGGCATTCAGGATCCCCATAAGGAAAACACTGGAGTTAAAACCAGAAGTTACATAACCTTAGTAATTAGAAATAAGAGCAACAATAATGAAGATATGTGGAATTTTATGTCATATCTGGAAAGATGCTGGTCATGAAACACTAGCCAAGTCATTTAAATCTGAGATCTGTTCTTGTCCCGGTTTTGGTTACGAGCTTCTGATGACAGCGTTCCTGCTAGCTGAAATGGACTTGACCAACAAAAAGATCCTGTGATTTTGGACTGAAACAGACTCAAGGTTCACAAAGCAAGAACTGGGTCACTTTGACCTATTGTGGTCTTGTATTTCCAGTTGTGTACGTGTGGTTGTGTGTTTGTGGGTGTTAGGTGTGTAACTGCAGGTGTAGTCCTCGGGTCTGCAGCCAATTCTAAGTCATTTTTTCTTCCAGCTGCAGTTATTCTGGAGAAGTTTGTCTCTCGCAGACGTGTGTTGTGCCCTTCATCTGTTCGGTGCTTCCTGTCTCTGGACTTTCCTGTTGGATTTGTCTCTGAATTTTTTCAGTCTAATTTGATATCTTTGTTGAACAGAATTTTTCTTGTTAGTCATAATGATAGAAAGAAAAGGACCACACAGCCAACACTGACGTCGAAAGGATCAGGTATTAGAGTTCTGGTAAACAACTTCAGGAGTCAGATGGTCAGGTATGTTTGGGTGAAAGTAAACACAGTGATGCCTGAATGAGTCCACCTCAGTTCCAACATTCGCTACAAACACTCTTCTGTTGCCATGTGTTGGAATAATTATGCTCCGTGGGAAGCATATGCTCGTTTCCATCATTTCCCTGGTTTGTGTGCATGTAGTGAAATCCTCAGGCTCTGAATGTTTTATGGATGAGGCGTTAGAGCATCAGACGCCTCGTTAACATCCAGCACTCATGTTGTTTCCTTCAGAGCCGACAACTCATTTATCTGTCCAGTAAAAGCTACAAATGAGAAACCTGCAGGGAACATGTTGTACTCTGGTGGTAATCAGGGAACAACGTGGAATTGTTTTGTCCTGTCTACAGAGCACTCGGTTGAGTGTGCCCTTGTAATATTTCATAACAAGATGCTTAAAAAAATAGTAATGTGCAGGAAAGATAAAGAACAAACTGAGCAGAGATTTAATCCGTTTACACTTTGACACAATCTGAATCTGCATATTTAGTTGTTAACGATTTCAGATCACTCAGATAACTGAATGTCCAGACTTCAGGATTTGGACGTTGGAATGATTTGTCTCCTGGCAACTGCAGCGCCACCTATTGGCGAGACTGCATCAATATGTGTGGCCTTATTTTGGGTCTGTTTGCTGCAGTTTGAGCAAATTCACCAAACCATCTTGAATTCATATGGATTCACATCTCAGATCAGCAACGTGTGTTGTGCTGGGAGTCAATTCTGGACGTCATTGACTAAAATATGAGGAATGGAAATGGAGCTTAATGAACACATTCTCCAGAAGATGGTGAAATAATCCATAGATCAGTTGTACAATTTTCTATGTGGTCAGTTATACAATCATTGTGCAATTATCTGTATGCTTTTTTATACAATAACGGTAAAATCGACTATATGAACAGTTGTACAATTTTTTTTTGTATGATCGATTGGATGAATCTAGGGCTGCACCGATACCAATAGCAGTGTCGGTATCGGCTCAATACCAAGCGTGCGTACTCTTATTTGGTAAGAATAAAAGTGTACCGATACCAGAACCGATACCCAATACCACACTAGACAAGCCAGCGCAGATGTGTTTGATGACATGCTTCAGACATGTTTTAAAAGAAATAAATGCCTTGAATATTAAAATGTGACTTTTTTTTGTCACACTAAAAGCTAGCTCTTTGTTTCAAAACCACACATTTATAGTTGTATTTAGGTAAAATGTGCCAAATCAAAATGTTAGATCTGTCATGTTATTTTTTTTTTGTATTGGTAAGGTAACTTTAGAAAGGATGGGTATTTTATTCCAACCTAATGAAATCTTACACAGTTATAACAGCAATAATAACCATAGTGACAATAATGTTCTCATAAAAAGGTTTGGTATTGGCAAATATCCGTATCGGCAACATTCAAATTTCAGACATCGGTATTGGATCAGAACTCTCAGAAAGTGGATTGATGCATCCCTAGACGAATCTGTACAGTTTTCTTATGATTTTCTGTGTAATCAATTGTACAATATTCTATACGATCTTCTGTGTGATCAGTCGTACGATATTCTGTACGATCTGCTGTACAATCTGCTGTTTGATCAGTTGAAGCAGCATAACTTAGTGCTTTTCAAGTCATCTATTGAAAACTTCTGTATTTTTTCATATTGCAAAATTTTTTACAGGTTTACAAAAATTGCAATGCTAGTTTTTTGTTAAAAAATATTGTGCAGCCTGAATTACCTTTAAAAAATTTTGTACAATCAGCTGTAAAATCAGTTGTAGGGTTACCTGCGCATTTAGCTGTATAATTTTTCTGCACAATCAGCTGTACAATTAGTTGTATAATTTTCTATATGACTGATTATCTCTGCAATCGGTTTTGCGATTATCAGTATGATCAGCTGTATGATTGTCCCGTAGATTAGCTGTGTAATTTTTCTGTATAATCAGATTTTTAATCCGCTATTTAATCAATTTTATACTGTTATCTGTACCATCACTTGTATAATCAGCTCTTAAGCATCATCTCAAGTGTTTACTTCAGCTTTTTTCTGTCTCTTGAGATTTCCAAGTGTCCTGTCAGATGTAGCCTACAGCGCCACCTGTTGATCAATTTATTCTAATTTATTCCCACCAATCAGCTGATGGAGATCTGTCTGAGGAAAATTTTCGGTGAAGAGATGTTTCTTTCCCTCATACAGGACATGTGGAAATAAACCCTCTGTGTTAGGTTTTATTTAACCAAATCATTTTCCCCTGGAAAGAGAAACACAACAGTGTTGCTGTGGACAAACAGACACCTGAGACAGAACTGAAATCTACTCCCCAGCTTTAGTTGGACTCATTACAGCATCTCTTTTATCAGAGCTGAACTCACACCAGCAGCTCTGGTTCTGCATTAATAACTCTGACATGTTTTTAATTCCCCATTCAAGAGGTGGATTTATTCAGGATTATTCTGCAGCAGGAGTGCTCTGAGAATAAATCTGATTGTTTCTCAGCATCAATAAACCTTTAGACACTGCACCCTGTCAGAAGAAAATAACACTGCTGGAGTCATGGCACAGTCTGAGAGTGCCACACCAGATAAATCAGAATGTCCCTCAACTCATGCCACATAAAGCTCCAACTTTTGTTTGATGACATGTCCACTCAGGGCTTCAGATCATTCAGCAGCTGACAGCTGATCAGTTCTGCTGTTGTTCTTTTACTGGCTGAACTGGGGAAAACTTAAAAACCCCTTTTGACTGATCCTTATCCAGCATTATTCCTTTATTTTAATGAAAGACAGTCCCAGAGATGAACTAAAACATAAATCTAAATCTAGTATCTGACAAAGAATCAAAGTTGGACCAGTTGTAGGGAGTTCTGAGCAGCTTTGTTCTTCAGCACAGTCTGAACCCTTTAAAACACTGTTTTATCAAGGGTCCGGCTTTGGACAGGACATTTCTTTTGCATCTCAAAGGCAAAAACTGAGAAAAGCACCAGAATGTGCGATCCAAGCCATTCTACTTTGTTGGGCCTGTTTTTCAATTGGCTTACCAATGTTACCGAGCCAACTCAAAAGCCTGGAGCTTGATGGAGCACACTGCTGTCGTTTGGCTGGTTGAAAGGGTAAATACAATACTTCCTGTGAGACTCCACAATAAGAACAAAGTGGGGAACAGCTCCATGCTTTAATGCACAGTGGATATTTTATTATTTAAAGTCACATGACAAGTAAAAAGAGCACACACTGCTGGATGTTTTCTTTATAATTCGGGGCGGCAGTGGCTCAGGTGGTTATGTAGGTCCAATGGCATCCAGTGGCGGTCTGAATCCCACTCCCCCAGTCATCTGTTGTTCTGTCCTTGAGCAAGACATTCCACCCTCTTTGCCTCCAGTGTTGGCATCACTGGTGTATGATTGTGTATGAATGTGTTTATGGTGGTTGGAGAGGCACTCGATGAACATTGGATGCCACATTTCCTTCAATATGTCACAGGCAGCTGTGGCTCCACATGGCCTATCATCACCAAGTATGAATGTGGAGTAGATGTATAATGGATCAAATATAAGTGTTTTGAGTGTCATCTTCAATAAGCACAATAAAAATCCATTCTATTGTTATTATTGTTATAATTAGGGTACAGTTGCCTGTGGGAAGAGAGATGGGTTTACTGGTCATACCTGACCAAAGTTTTTTCATGAGACGTGGTAGGAATGGTTAGACTACTCCTAAATTCCTGATAGTCTTTTACAATGTGTGCTGGGAAGCCCAAGGTCAGTAATATCAGCAGGGAAGTTGTCAGAAGGTTTGACAATCAACACCTCAGTTTTATCAGCTTAAAAAAATGATGTGAAATCAAGACGTTCATACTGTTTAGTTATACCAGTGAGTAAATGAATGAATTTTTAAAACCATTTTAAAATATAAAAAATATTTTTTTTCGGTATTATCATCTGCGTGAAAATGGGATAAGTGCTAATGGTAGGATTTTAACTGTTTTACTAACATAAAATCATATGTAGTTGACTCTTCTGAATGAGCTGTGGGTGTGGCTCTAGGCCCCTCCCCCATCCAAAGGCGCTCTGTAGAGCCTCGGTCCTCATCAAGCGGCAACCTCCGGTGGTTAAAAGTGAAGCCTAAAATAGGGAAGTGCATAAAACTGCAGTTCCCCCTTCATCCACTAGGGTCTTGCTCCAAAACAGAGTAAATCACCATAGACTCCCATGTTAAAAAGACAAACTTCACAGCAGAAATAAACATGTTTACAGCCTGGTTCAAAAATCCATTTTCGGTTTATAGGTCAGGTTTACTTCCATGACAACTGTGGGGGGAGTGAATTTTTTTCTAACTCGTCTGTTTTAAAGTAATTTAATCTCTAAATTCGGCATATTTAGGTGCGTGTCCTTTTGATTGTCAGGTACCAATCCCCGGCTTCAAGTGAGAAGAACATAGAACAACCGCGGTTTTTAGCCGGTTACCAATGTGACTTAGCTTTAGCCCGCTTACCTCCGTTAGCTGGTTAGCTCCTGTTGTCTCCGGGTTAGCTCGGTTAGCTTTTAGCTACAGAAAGCTCGGAGTTCGCTCGATGTCAATCATCCGCCATGACGCTCACGGCTCCCCGCTCGGCTCCACCTCTTTGCCCATATTTGTATTTTCCGAGCGAGACGACGCGCATGATGCTGCCAAGATGGCAACGGTAGGAACCGCCCGCCGAGCTTCAATTCAGCTCTTCAGAAACCTATGGGTGATATCACGGAGGCTACGTCCATCTCTTTATGGTCTCTCTATGGTCGTCATGCAGCAGGTTTTAGCTTCCAGCTGCAGGAAGAGCAGGAGATGTTCAGTTTCCAATAACTGATCCTTCCCTGGCTTACCATCAGATTTGAATGCGTATTAATGAGGAGTGTGGACAAAAACGTGTAAAAAATGAAAAATAATGTGACATGTTGTAGACTCTTAATTAGAGAACACCCAGAGTTGATGGCAATGTTTAGTCATTACCTTGGAGTTTCTCTGGTGGAGCCCTGTAATTAATGGTTTCATTAATAATTTTCTAAAATTTTAATGACTCTCCTTTGATGTATGATTGCTTCTTAAAGGACTTTCCAAAGATCTTTGGAAGTTTGCTGCTTTTTGTTTTATTAACACTGAGGCTTCCTGCGTTGGGATGTAGCTGAACCTAAAAGGATGTGGTTAAATAAGAAACGTTTAACTCAGCTAAACAATACTGAAGATGAAAGCTGCAGAGGTTGGTTTCTGTCAGGATTAACCACCCTCTCCCTGCCCAGAGTTACATTTAGATGCTCTCAGTGTAACTGTGCTAATAGTCAGCTTTCAGCCCCCACCCTCATCCTCTCTCACTGCGGATCAACGTGGCAGCTGTCCAGCAAGCCAATATCGCAGCTCCAGCCGATTGCTCCCACTCTGAAACATGAGCCCACTGATTATACGAGGAAGAGGAGGCTTCCAGGGAAGTAAATGGAAAGACTAATCGAAATCCATCATGTGAGAGGCTAAGAAGGAGAAGGAGTGAAATAATGGAGCAGAGGGAGGAGGAAGCTGAAGAACAGCTCTGTTTGGCAGAAACGCTGAGTCCAGTCGGTTCTGTTGGTATTACATCTTCCCTCTGCTTTATATGCAAACGTAACAGGAGCCTTCTTACTTATGGTTGAGCCGGTTCTCAGCTGAAAGGCAGAAAAACAGACAAAACACCAGTCCTCAGACACATTCATCAGGCCTTATTTCCAGCACTAGGTGTTCTGCTGTCAGCTGGAGGAGACCTGAGAGCTCAGACTACCACACACCAAAGAGGAATATACCTAACCAGAGAGCTCAGACTATTTTCATTACTCTTTCTTTGTTAGCGAAGGCTATGGTGGAGCTGAAATAAAGCTGGGGTGATAAAAGCTGTCGCTGCTTTCGACTTTCTGATTTTACTCGTTTGATGTTTAAAGACAGAGTTGCTGTGTACAATTTGAGAGGTAAAGTTATGTTACAGAAACCATACGCACGCACTGCCCTAAAAAGCAGATGTGTTTCCATTTAAGGAGTAACTTTATGGACTGGACTAAGTGATGATTTAAAATTATGTAACAATGTTATTCAGTTTTAAAAAAAATGTACAACAAATTGTTATTGGATAAATATAAAAAAGAAAATTCATAATTTATTTTGCTGCTTTAAATTTTGCCTTCTGACTGATGACTTTCAGTAAGTAAACTGTGTACACAGCCATATAACTGTGTAAATCAAAGACTGTAAATAAAGAGTAGTGTTTAAATAAGCCTTGGGCTTCCTTCTGCTCCTTCTCAAACAAGGTATAATGTTACACAACTGTGCATCCTTGTTTTGTATTGTATATGCGTTTGAGATAAATAAAGAAAAAATAGATTGTGGCAGCTCTGCAACATAACAAGATGAAATCATTTTAACCCATGCTTTCACCCATACACTCACCAAGAAGTTCTAAACGTCCAAAATCTTTCATTTTGTCGTCTGCTTGTTTGTGTAGAAGCTGGTCTGAAGCTGCAGATTGTTCCAGATACCTGGATACAAGTTTTTCTTCTATTCTAAGGCTCAGTCTTTTCTGGATAGAGTATAAGGATCCATGACATTACAACATATCTAGAGCTGAAATTGCATCTAAACTGAGAAAATACTCAGATCTTCCCGAAGAGCATGATTATTTTGGTTCGTTTGACCTCTGCCTTGAGAGTGTTGCCATAGACTTGCTCCTGAGTGTTTTGGATTCATCTGTATCCTTAAACAGTAGATCATCTCAGGGGTGTCAATATTATGCTGAAAATCTCGACCAGGGCTCATTAAATACTTGAAACAGGTTGTTGAAATGAAGGACGGGTCAAATTATTAAAAGTCTGAAATATTTATGCCGTAATTCATCATTTGTTCAGCTACAACCACCAGAAAACTTCCTCGGATGAGGATTTATTGCAGGAACCTTCCATCATTGGCAGGAATGGGATTGGATTGGAGCAGCTTGAAAACATCCTGCACTCAATGCATGATGCAGAGGAATCTGTCAGCGGCTTTATTTATCACCATGAAGCTCCGTCCACACAGGGTTACGAGCAGGATGAAATATTATCTGTGGTCTAACTCATCATCGTAGAAGAATCTCTCTGGGATAGAAACAGATAATCTGAATCATTACAGTCAGTGCTTTAAGTGGAACAAAATAAGTGCTGGTACTCCCTTAATGACTTGCTGTCAGTTTTTCATGCAAATATGGGACAAAAACATGGCTGATACTTACATGTAGATCTATGAATTGATCTATAGATTAATAGTTTTATAGCACAGAAATGACAAAAAAAACAAACACAGCAAGTTCTAAACCAAATCCACATTTGCCAAATTCAGAGTGCAATGGAGACACTTTCATGAACTTCAAGCCTTGTTGCATGGAAATAAAAAAAAAAAAAAACACTGAAAAGTAAATACATAAACTTAAAGTTCATTAACCCTTTCATGCAGGAATTCATATTAAAAAACAATGCAACATTTTTCTAAATACAGTATTTTACCTCTACAAATATGCAATGATCTTTTTTTTGTGAATTATATTTAGAATTTTGTAGGATTTATTTTAATGTACTCTACAAAATAGTTATAAAATAACATATAATCATAATTATATTATGTAAGTCTTCTAGAAAATATAGCTGTATCATTTTCTTTTTCTATTTATCACAAAGACAAAGTTGTGTAATTACATTACGTTCAGTTGTATCATATATTTATTTATTCTACATTGAATGGAAACGTATTGGATGACTCACTAACATCCACTGAAGTGGTTTATTTACAAAAATACCATCCTCCTTCATTAATAAAATATGCAAGAAAAGAGCTTGTAAATAGGTGCCCACTACAAGGCCTTGATGCATGAAAGGGTTAAAAACAAAAAAAGGAATACATTTACACTTATTTAGCTCAATACCAGACTAATTTAACAGTGTATTACTGTTGCACTTTTCCTCTGTGAAATATGTTTTTCACAGCATTAGGCCTGGTCCATGCAACTTAGCAATATCATCTTGTCTTTAATCTAGAAATAACCTTCAGAAACACAAAATACAGACCAGCCATACACTTAGTTTGCATCTGACCTTCATTGTCTGGTGTGGTAAATGACTGTTGTGTGATGACAGTAGTACTACATAACTCTGCTCCAGTTTGTGTCCTCAAGCCCTTTTGGAGCCAGGCTAACATTACAGCCGCCATGGTTTTTTTTCTCTGCCTGTAATCTCATTCAAAGCTCGTCCACTTCAATGTAAACACCGGAGTGAGTGAACAACGTGACATGCGGCGTGACATTGTGTGTTACGGCAAGCGTTGTGCGTCTAAACCGGTCTTAACAATACATTTCTTTTGACTTTTTTTTTCCTTTCCCCAAATCAACCAATATAAGCTGACAGCTATAAGTTTTCCTCAGAGTGGATCAGGGTGAAGATCCTGGATGCTCTTTCAGGATAGGCTTCCCTATGAATAACACGAAACGTGTGTTTACGTGTGTGTGTGTGTGTGTGTGTGTGTATGTTGTCCTGCAGACACTGACTACATCAGTGAGGAGGAGAAGCAGAAGGTGGAGCAGATGTTGTCATTCCTCACCGAAGAGTCCAAACAGGCCGCGGCCTCCACAGCTGTAAGTAAAATAACTGATCTGTTCCAGAAGATTCTGGCTCTGAGCGAGTCCAGGAGCTGGTGTAGGAAACATCTGTAATCTTCGAACGGTTCGACCTGTGGATAAATACGACTATTGTGACGGATATTCCCACTGTTAAAACACAATATATCCAACATGAGGTTTGTGGTTTAACACTACCAACTACCAGGATTTTCAGCCCCTCCTGGAGTCCCTCCTCCTTTAACACACTTAATCACCTCACTAGATGATCTATTGTTTTTCAAATCAGACTCTGCCAAGGAAATGTGGTCAATTCTACCTATTACAGCCATTGATGGTCATTTTTGACCGCATTGAATTTTTCCTTGTTCCATTGTAGATTCCTGTCATTCTGCATCAGATGATGTGGAATTATTCTGTGAAGGGTGGTATGCGGAGATAAGTCGGTACTTGTTCTTACCAAGCGGCAACCTCTGGCAGCTGAAAGTGAGGCCGAAGTGCATGAAACTTCAGTTCTCCCTTCATCCACTAGGGGCTGCAAATCAGAGCAAATCTCCATAGACTCCCATGTTAAAAAGACCAACTTCACAGCAGAAATAAACATGTTTACAGCCTGGTTCAGAAATCCATTTACGGTTTAATAGGTCAGGTTTACCTTCATGACAACTGTAGGGGGAGGGAATTTTTTTTCTAATTCTCCCGTTTAAAAGTAATTTTATCTCAAAATTTGGCATACTTAGGGGTGTGTCCTTTTGATTGACAGGTACTCGATCTCCCGCTTCAAATAAGAAGAACGTAGAACAACTGCAGTTTTTAGCCAGTTAACAATGTTAATTGGCTTTAGCCCACTTACCTCTGTTAGCTCGTTAACTCCTGTTATCTCCAGGTTAGCTCGGTTAGCTCTTAGCTACAGGCAGTTCGCTTGGTGTCAATCATCCACCAATCATCCATCACAGCCTCCCTCTCAGCTCCACCTCTTTGCCCATATTTGTATTTTCCGGTTGAGACGACATGCATGCCTCTGCCAAGATGGCGATGGTTGGAACCACCCACTGAGTTTCAGTTCAGCTCTTCAGAAACTTATGTTTGACTTCACAGAGGCTCCATCCATCTCTTTATATACAGTATATGGCTCTTACATAATACTGGACCTTGCAGGAATAGATGTTCACATCGTCAATAAGTGCACGGAAACCCAAACAGCTGGACGGAGTTTCTGCAGCAGCTGCAGAGGAACGGCCAGCGGAGGAAATGAAGGTCAAAATGGTCATAAATATTGCACCAAGAGGTACATGCATGTGAAAGATGGCAAGAATATTTATACTGTTAAGACAGTCAACACGGTTTACTGTGAGGATAAATCAACTTTTCAGAAGTCACAGTCAGCGCTGATCAAATAGAGAGCCACCGATGGCTTTCTTTACCTCACCTGCTGCAGGTGTCAGAGATATGTTTCTGTAGCTCTGTAAGTTCTAGTGTTAATTCCAGACACGTGTTCTTGTTTCTTTATTTCCACTCTTTCAGTGTTATTTGTATCAAGCAGCAGCTACTCTGCTAAAGGACAGCTGGAAGTCGAAGCTAGCTAGGTGCTTTTCCTGCTGGCAAAAGAAATATACAACAGCATGTTTCTAATGTGATTTCTAGGAAAAAACTAGCGCTGTGACGATATGCTTTGGTTCCGATTCAATTCGATTCAGATTTTTTTGGGTGCCTGATTTGATTAAAAATTGCAATTCTCACAATTCTTCAATATTGATGATTTTTGTAGATTTAAAAACAAACCAAAAAAAAGTACAGAAGTTTCTTTGCTCGTCATTTTTCTTCATTTCAATTAAGAAAAAACAACAATGCCCAAAAATACAAGTAAAAATATCAATAAAAACAATAAAAATGACAAAAAATTATAAAGGACTATTTGTATTTGTTTGAAAAAAAAAAAGATTTTTTTTCCCACAAAAAAAAAAAATCTATTTTAAAACTTTAAAACAAAAAAATCCAGATATTCATTTTTTTTCTATTCAATTTCCCACCCCTACAAAAAAGCCTCCCAAGTACAGGTCCAGAGTTTCTGTGAGGTTTCATCTGGGAGAAATTGTTCATATTATATAGGATTTATTTACTCTGCACAGCAGAGGAGATATAGTTGGAATGAGACTTCTTTGTTACTTTTGTTATATTAATATGTTGGAATCAAAATATATAAATAAATAACACTTAAAAGGAAAGGACCTATAAGAAGAGTTCATGTGGTTTTACACATTTAAATTGATGGGAGATGAAGTATTTCAAAATAATGAATATGATGTGAAACCAGTAATTATAATCGTCTCTGTGGTCCTTCATCACAAGCTGGTTTCCATTTAAATCTTCCCACAACAGGAAAAATCTGTAAATATAAACAAAACAACCATCACCTGAGCCCCTCCCATTGACAAAAACAAGTACATGTCATAGACCTGAAAATAAACATATTTTGCTGAACTGACTGAGCTTTCTCAGTGGAAACCTACCTCCCACTTAATGTTTCTCCGTTAGGAAACCTAATCCCTCCCTCTACTCTGGCTGGGAGGGCAGCCATAGACGACTATTTATTATTGATAAGGAGAGAGAGGAGATGGAGGGAGAGAAGAGGTGGAGGAGGGATATGGATCGCTTCATAAATCATCTTTCTGCACAGTCATCCTTCCTTAAACTGTAAATCAACTGAACCACAAGGTTCTGTGATTGACAGCTCGGTTTTTCAAATGGAAGAGAAGAAAATAAAATTCTGCTGCTCAGAGTTAAATTTGATCCACTTTATTTCTGTAGTGCACTATAAAAAAATCATAGCTATGTGTTGTACTGCAGCAAAGCACCACAGGCACAGCACAGAACACATACATCACGAAAGATATATGAACCTTTACACTTATAATACTCTTTGACAAGCTGTGTCGTTGCCAAGCGGTCCGCCATCTTTTGCATGCGAAGCCTACCATGTGCATCTTGGTGTAAATCACCTTCTTAGTTTTAAAAGTATAGCATCAGTCCTTTGACCTAACCACCATAAGCAGCAGTAGCTCAGGGGGAACCGTCAACCCTCTTAAACCTTGAATAAATCAAAACTATAATATGGTGGAGGACAACAGTAGCTCTCAGAAAGAGGAGATGGGAATCATAAAATATAGATGTATAGATTCCCACTCACATATGCACTGTAATGAAACATTATATTTTAAAATTCTAGTTAACAGTACCCTGCCTGTATTAGCAATCCCATTTCAAAGGTTAAAGTACGTGTAAATTACTTCTCAGCCAAGCTAGTCTGTAGGCTTAATCCAGGGCTGAGTTTCTTCCTCATGAATTTTATGGCATCCTTTAAGCTTTAGAAGATATTTGTTTGTGCTCCTTCTGGCGTAACATTGAGGGTTGCCGGGTAATGTTGCCCATATCTACCGTACTTCCCGTGCAGGACAGTAGGAGCTTTTTGCTTCTGTAAAGGATACTCTCACTGAAAGAAATGAAAAGACTAAAGAACACTGAAGGTGATTAAAAGATTGGTTATACTAGAAAAGATCAAGACTTAAAACAACTAAAAGACTAAAGCGCACTCAAAACACTTTAAGACTTAGGCCTTGTCCACACATAGCTGGGTTTTTGTAAAACCAAATTACCCCCCCCCCCCCCCCCCCCACGGCCTTTTAAAAAAAAAAAAAAAGTCCACACGACCTTGTTTTTCGAAAAACAAATAACATATTTTCACAACCATAAGGCGCACTTAAAAGTCCTTTAATTTATTCAAAATAGACAGAGCGCCTTATCATGCGGTGCGCCTTTTGTGTGTTCCAAAATCTGTAAATGTTGTTGTGTGACTTTGATGAACGCGCCGCTTGACTGACTGAGAGCGTTTCTGACACGCTGCTTATATAGGTAAAAGGCAGACATAACAGAGGGCAGCATGAGGACGTTAAAGGGGGCAGTGTGGGCTTAAAAGGCATGCCCTCAGTCGGTATATAGTGCCGGTTTTGTATACAAAACATCGGCGTGGCTAATGACCCCTTATTAAAATGGCTCCTGCAAAGAGACTCTCTTACGAAGCACAGCTCAAACTGCAAGCAATCAGTTACGCGGACAAACATGGGAATCGAGAAGACCGACTCGAGCCGATTCAGACTTGATGAAAGAACTCCAACCGCTGGACTTTGGTATAAACAGGATGTTCAAAGTGAAGTTGCGAATGGCGTGGGAGCGATGGATGACAGATGGTGAACACAGTTTTACTAAGACTGGGAGGCAGCGCCAGGCGAGTTACGCCACAATTTGTGAATGGATTGCGGATGCTTGGGCTAACGTGTCTGCTTTCACTGTTGTTCGAGCTTTCGCAAAAGTCGGCATCATTTATGAGGAGCCACACTGCAACGAGACTGACCCTGACAAGGACGAGCGGGAAGTCGGCGTGTTCGATAGAGAACTAGCCCAGCTGTTCATTTCAGATACAGAAGATGAGGACTTTGATAAATTTGTGAATGAGGATCAATCAAAAACAACATGAAAACATTGCTAAATTCTCCAGTAAAGTACAACTGAACACAGTTTTTCTTCCTCTGCCTTTTTTTTTTTAAAAACACAAGCAAGCATGTTTTAAGCTAGAGTACCGGTATGTTTTTACCATGCCCGCGCCCTAAAATCCGGTGTACCTTATTCATTCATTCATATTTTCCTAACTGCTTAATCCGATTCAGGGTCGCGGTGCACCTTATGTATGTGTTAAATACAGAAATAGCACCTGTAAATGAGACTGCGCCTAATACGGTGTACCTTGTGGTCGTGAAAATACAGTACATCCACACATAACCACATTCGGAGGCACATTCGTTATATAATCTTGATCAAAATACCAGATTTTATTTAAAAAAAAAAAAAAAAAAATATATTTAACAGGTGGGCGGATCTACAGTGAAATTCCCATCAAGTCCAACATCAAGTCCTCAAGGCTCTACTCATGAATATGAAAGGAACCAAAGCTGAACACATTTAGATCTCTGACTACTATATGAAATTGTTGAAAAGAATTTATTGATTTAAAGTGTTTACTGAAAGACAAAAAATAACTTCACTTTCTGAGCTGAGTAGACTGCTGATTTAATAAATCTTTATTTATGCAGCATCAATTAATGACGGTCATCTCAGAACACTTAAACAAAAAAACTGTCGGATTTAATCCAGTTTATTGTTGTTAAATTAATATCCAATTAAAAATAATCTTTCATATGATCCACATTAATACAATTTATAACTGTTTTCATATGAACCACTTAGAAGTCATTTATTAGCAAAGCAAACTAATGGATTGCATAAAATCTTCATGACATCATCCACCTTGAACTGCATGAGGAGACATTGGAGAGGAAAAACGACCTTTTCACATGAAGCAGGCTGAGAGTAAAGTGCTCTCATGGGAAAATCTGGAGCTCTGAGATCTTTAAGATCTTATGGAGCTTGGTCTCCCAGAGCTTTAAATATAAGGAGTTAAATTCTTTTCTGGATTTATCAAGGAGTCGATGAAGAGAAACTAAAACTGTAGAAATATGTCTGAATCATCCACAACAGAACCTTCACTGCATCATTTTGGATCAAATGGTGACTTTTCAGAACTTTGCTTGGACAGATGAAAAACAAGAATTAAAGTAGTCCAATCTGGAAGTAACAAATCCATGGACTCGTTTTCCTACATCACTCTGAGACAGGATGTCCTCATTGTGGGAATATTTTGTAGATGAAAGGTTTTTTATATGCAAGTCAAAAGACAGATCCTGGTCAGAATAACTCCTAGGATCCTCCCAGTAGCGCTGAAACCTAAGTTAATACCTTCATCTTCATCTACATGCCGCTTATCCGGGGTCGGGTCGCGGGGGCAGCAGCCTAAGCAGGGAAGCCCAGACTTCCCTCTCCCCAGCCACATTTGCCAACTCTGTGGGGGGAATCCCGAGGCGTTCCCAGGCCAGCTGAGAGATTTAATCCCTCCAGCGTGTCCTGGGTCTTCCCCGGGGTCTCCTTCCAGAGGGACGTGCCTGGAACACCTCACCAGGGAGGCGTTCAGGAGGCATCCTAACCAGATGCCCGAGCCACCTCAACTGGTTCCTCTCGATGCGGAGGAGCAGTGGCTCTACTCTGAGCCCCTCCCGGATGACTGAGCTCCTCACCCTATCTCTAAGGGAGAGCCCGGCCACCCTGCGGAGGAAACCCATTTCAGCCGCCTGTATACGAGATCTCGTTCTTTCGGTCATGACCCACAGCTCATGACCATAGGTGAGGGTAGGAACGTAGATCGACTGGTAAATCGAGAACTTCGCGTTCTGGCTCAGCTCCTTCTTCACCACGACAGACCGGCGCAGAGTCTGCATTACTGCAGACGCCGCACCGATCCGTCTGTCGATCTCGCGCTTCATCCTTCCCTCACTCGTGAACAAGACCCCGAGATATTTAAACTCCTCCACTTGAGGCAGGACGTGACTCCCGACCCGGAGAGGGCAATCCACCCTATTCCGGCTGAGGACCATGGTCTCAGATTTGGAGGTGCTGATTCTCATCCCAGCCGCTTCACACTCGGCCGCGAATCGCTCAAGCGAGAGCTGGAGATCACGACCAGATGAAGCCAACAGGACCACGTCATCTGCAAAAAGCAGGGACCCAATCCTGAGGCCACCAAGTCAGATCCCCTCAACACCTCGGCTGCGCCTAGAAATTCTGTCCATATAAGTTATGAACAGAATCGGTGATAAAGGGCAGCCTTGGCGGAGTCCAACCCTAACTGGAAACGAATCCGACTTACTACCGGCAATGCGGACCAAGCTCTGACACCTGTCGTACAGGGACCGGACAGCTCGCACAAGGGGGTCCGGTACCCCATACTCCCAGAGTACCCCCCCCACAGGAGCCCCCAGGGGACACGGTCGAATGCCTTCTCCAGGTCCACAAAGCACATGTAGACTGGTTGGGCAAACTCCCATGCCCCCTCCAGGACCCCAAAGAGCGTAAAGAGTTGGTCCACTGTTCCGTGACCAGGACGAAAACCACACTGCTGCTCCTCAATCCGGGATTCGACTATCCGGCGGACCCTCCTCTCCAGGACCCCTGAATAGACCTTACCAGGGAAGCTGAGGAGTGTGATTCCCCTGTAATTGGAACACACCCTCCAGTCCCCCTTCTTAAAAAGGGGGACCGCCACCCCAGTCTGCCAATCCAGCGTGGACATCGGGGGCAGTACCGCTAAATTAATACCATCCAGATTAATTCCATTGCTATACAGGGTACGGTTACATGGTGTTTTTAAATTAGGAATTAATAATTCGGAATTAAATAATTCGGAATTACCTTATTCTCTTACGAGTTTACATGAAGACAATTTTGAATGAACATTTACATGAAACACGTCCTCACTTAATTCCTCTTTAGAGCGGCGGGTTGGGAAGGGTTCTAATTGGACAGAGGGTGCACGTGACGTATGACGTATACCGGAAACAAACAAATTTCGCTCCCTGCTTCTTGTCTCTTCACTCGTAACTTGTAAAAACTACATAAGTACCAGTTTTGCTGCTATTTTATTATAAATTTGAAGTACGAGCTCAACACCAGCATACTACTTCACTTTTTGCTGCAACTGAGAAGGAGAAGAAAGATAGACCATCGAACACGGGAGGTAAAACAACGCGCATCATCGGGACAGGACAAGGTAACGAGCATGCTCAGAACGACCAGAATTAACTTAAAGTGGAATGAAGGTTTACATGACAGAGGAATTAAATAGATCCAAATTAAAATGCAAATAAACCAGACACTTACATTGGAATTAAGTTTAATTCTGAATAGAAGTTAGCATTAGGAATTAAGTGTTTACATGGTCGTTTTTCATCAGTTTAAAGCAGAATTAACTTTTGTTCTGAATTAAAAATTAATTTAAACTCCCATGTAAACGCACGGACAGTGTTCTTCAGTTTATCAAGTTTAACCACAAATACCTCAGTGTGTCTGAATTCAGGACCAGAGGTTTACCGTTCTTTTCATTGTTCCTGGATCCTGCAGTGGAGACGAGGCAAACTTCTGTGTTCTCCGGTTCTGGTCTCAGAGGAGCCTTCATCACAGATGCCACCTTCAGCTGCCTCAACAAGATTAAATCATCCAGCTGTTTGAAAAGCAGTCAGACCACTCTGTCCTCCCAGTGTTTCCACAGAGAATTAACACACATACACACGTCTCTGTTTGCTTTATCGTCACCATGACAACAGATGGAAATGTCAGGGAAACCAGCTCTTCAGCTGGGCATCAAACCTCCAAAGAGTAAACGCAGCACAGACGTGGATCAGCCGCTGGTTCTAATTGGTCATAAACTCGTCAGATTTCAGTAGAAGTTCTGGTACTGATCCTCATTTAGGTCCAGTTAAACTTCATCCTCTGTCCTCATCCTTCATCTTCTCTACTTGTCCTCCATTATTTTCTCCACACGTCCTCCAGCCTCCATCCTTGATCTCTACCCTTTGTCTTTCTCCTCCTATCTTCGGTACTCTCAGTCTTCCGTCCTTGTCCTCTGTCCTTGTCCTCTTTCTGTCCTCCTTTTCCATCCTGGTCTTCTTCATCTTTATTTTTGGATTTTCTGTCTCATCAGAGAACAGACACACTTCTTCTGTCCTCTGATGTTCTGGGATTTATTTGAACCTCTGCTCCCAGAGCATCATCACCCCATTCCTCCTCTGGACCTTCCCACTCTCAGACCGTCTGCTATCAGAACAGGACCATGGACACACACACTCACGTGCACACACATTCACATGCACGCTCGTGCTGCTCTCTTCAGTTGTCTCCTTCCTGGTTTTCCTCCGATGCTGAACGCATTCATTCCTGCAACTTCTGACAAAAAAGAAGCAAAAACAAAAAAAAGAAAATGCTCAAACAGAAGAGAAACACACACATGCACACAGACACGTGCACATACTTCCACCCCTTCAAAGGAAGTTGACCTTCATGCTAACACAGTGATTTACATACTGAGTCTTTTTTCCACAGGGACCTCACATGATCGCCCCCCCCCCCCCACCCCCCACCCACACACACACACACACACACACACGACTTTTTGTTATGAGGCATTCCCACAGGCTTCCAGACACACAGAAAGGTCACAAATTCAAGCTGACAGATTTCCTGCAGTAGCACATTGACATCCAAACACAAGAAAAAGAGCTACAGAATAAGTCTGATTTTCATTTTCACTCCTTTCATTAAGAATAATTCATGTGATATTCACCTGAGAAGTGATCATTTAATTGATTTTTATTGTGCTTTGTTGTGGACTGCACCCAAAGTGCTTGCATTCAATCTCACGTTCCCCCACTCCACATCTGGTGATAAGTAAGCTGTATGCTGCCCTGTGGCAGGCTGACAGAAACATGGCAGCCAGTGTGTGCCAACGGCCTCTCTAGCCACCAAAACGATCATTCACCAGCGATACCGATACCTCAGCTGCTGCCGCCTAAACTGGAAACAGATAAAATAAATATCAGTGAAAACACACCAACGATAACAGAATTGTAAAGGTGCTAAGCCTAAACTTAAAGTGCCTGAGGTGCTGCTTGCATGAACTCTAATTGACGCGTTTGATCATTAAGATTAGTTTCGTCCAATAATTGTCAGTTCCAAACACTGATTCATTTTACCAATCATGAAACCAATCTGTTCGCGATGATTGTCCATAGATGATGGAAGAAAACAATGAACATGCACAACAATGAACGGTCAAAAAACTGTGTTCACCTTCGTACAAGCAACACCTATCACCTGCACAAAAGTTCCTAGTTAAATAGGTTGTGACCATAAATGTACAGGGCTGCCACCTAGTGCTCAAACAATATATACAAGTCTTCATATAAAATGGCTCCTGCAAGAATCAAGAAGGTTCTGACATTTCATGATGACCTTCGAACAAACAGTCCAGATCACTGTGACTGGAAATGTGTTTGTTTCAGGAAACATTTCTGCTGCTCCTTCATGTCAAGCTGTAGCAGACTGTGGGTGGTGAGAAGTGACAGAAGAGGAAAGGGGAGGTGTAGAGAAGGAATGAAGGAGACAGGTGGAGGAGGTGGAGATTAGAGCCAGGTGTTGATAGGTAGTTTCCTGCAGAGAGCCAGAAGGACGGTGGGAGGATGGAGAGCGACAAACAGGAATGTTGGGGAGACATTTTCTCCCCTCGAAATAGATTTTCTGTTGTGGATGTTTTCTGTCTCGTTAGGAGTTCAGCTTTTGTCTGATGTTCTGACCCGACTGCCTGAAGTCTTGATGGAAGTCCTGGAACTTGAGATGCACGACTGCAGCTCCTTTTCAGCCACAGCAGCTGCTTTTACATGCTTTTATCAGTGTGTCTCATTCCTGAGCAGCACATCAACATTCTCACTTCACGTTTGTTGCAAACATTTACATTCCTTGTTTGCTCCTTTCTGTGTAGATGTGCAAAAATAAAACTTCCAGTTATCTTCTCATTGTTCTGTCTTCTCCCACACATCTGTGCTCATTCTGTCAGTGACCCATCCGATCAGTTCTGTCAGCCCTCTGGCTCCGGTCGCTACAGAGCTATAAATGTGCCACAATGCCAGCCAGTCACAGGCTCAGGTAGAGCTGATTGGCTGATTCATTGCACCATAACAGCAGTTTCTAAGTCAAATAGTTTCTATTGCATTACGTTACATCAACCAACCCAGACGATCTCATGTCACTCCGCTGCTAATCGCTCTTCAGTGGCTTCTGGTTGCAGCATGCATCAAATTCAAAGCTTTGCTTCTGGCTTACAAAACAATAACCCAAACTGCTCCCGTCTACCTCCACTCCCAAATCCAGACCTACACTCCCTCTCCACAGCTACGTTCCACCAGTGAAAGACGCCTCGTGTTACCACCAATACGTGGGACTAAATCACTAGCTAGACTCTTTTCCTCTGTTGTGCCACGATGGTGGAATGATCTCCCAATCTCTGTCCGCTCTGCAGAGTCCCTGTCTACTTTTAAGAGCAAGCTGAAGATTCAGCTCTTCAAGGAGCACTTCAACACTTAAGCTTGTTCCATCCTCCACGAGAAGCGAGAACTTTTTTCTTGTTCTCGATCCAGATCCAGATCACCACCAGAATTTAATCAGTTCTTCATCTGTAATCTTTTGAGTTTTCTTGAGCATAAAGACGCCATGGAAAACATAACCTGGCGGAGGTAACAACCAGGTTCATTGCACATAAAGCAGATATTGCTCCCCGTGCTTCTCCTGGAGGATGTATGGACCTGACGAACAAGAACTCAGTTCTTCCTTCTCGTGGAGGATGGAACAAGCTTATGTTTAGCTATATTTATTGGAAAGTTGGAGAACTTAGCCCAGTTCTTTGCGACAAACATTATGGTTTTAATTCTTTGTATTTTAACATAGGTAATATTGTGGGATGGGAAAGGAGGGTAAAAAAAAAAGCCTGTTGCACTTCATGTAAGGACCTGTGTCCAACTGTACAGTCCACTAGCACCTTCCTACAATGTCCTCTACTGTTTGATTTCATGCTGTTCTCACTCATACTTAAGTCGCTTTGGAAAAAAGCTTCTGCTAAATGACTGCAGAATAGAATAGAATAGAATTAATGGTTAGAATTTATATTTATTTCTCACATTCAAGGCGGCCTTAATGCACGGGTTTACTAGGCTGAAGCCCAGGGACCCACAAAGTTTAGGGCCTGTCATTTTTGGGACAAATTACCTAAAAAGTCTAATTATGTAACTTGTCATTTCTGCTTTCAGTCAGCACCTTATGCACATTTGAGAGCGCCGATTGGTCCATATAAACCCGTTGCCACCACGCAAAATCCCGCCCCTACCTTCCATAGTCCCTCCCTGTAGCTTCTGCTATGTTGAGACTACATTAAAGTTTATTTTTTATGATCCAGCTTCACATAAAAACATTTCTGATTTACTGACTAACTGGATTGGTTTGGACCGTGTCTTTGAATGGAGCCAGAAAGGCTCTGAAACGTGTTTAAAACAGACGGGAAAATGAAGCAGACAGACGGGAAGGGTCGTCTTTCTAAGAAACCAGCAGTTTCTGATCCGGTTTCATCAGACCTCAGATGTTTTAAGAAAGAAGAAGCAGTAAAAACAGGAACATATGAGGACTGAGGTGTGGTAGTGTTGGTTCTGATCCAGTTTTCCTCTTTGCTTCTGTCTGCAGCCGACCAGCGAAGAAGATCTCTGTCCGATCTGCTATGCTCACCAGATCTCTGCCATCTTCAGACCCTGCTCACACAAGTCCTGCAAGTGAGTCCACTCGCTCGAAACCACACTCAATACCTCCTGACACACTCCTGTTTCTTCTTCTTGGCTTCAGTTTGATGTAAACACATAAACACCCAGTCAGCTGATGAAACACTTCTTTTAATGTTGTTTCTGTCTGTGCAGAGCCTGTATCAACCAGCACCTGATGAACAACAAGGACTGTTTCTTCTGCAAAGCCACCATCACCGGGGTCGAAGACTACAGCAAGCCCACCTCTTCCTAACACACGTGCACTTCTGCGACACACACCTGACCTATGTTAGATAGAAAATCCAATAAAAAATAAAACTCCGGGATCCTCACAGGTCTTCTCAGTAATGGATGTGTGTCTTCATACACACACACACACACACACACACACACATTTTTTGTGTACATATATATATGTATATATATATATATATATATATGTATATATATATATAACACACACACCGCACAGTCTGTCTGTGTGTGTGTGGTTAAATCAGTCGATAGAATTCTGTTATAATTCATCACCTGACTGAGCCGTCTGATGATGTGCACACCTGTGGCCTTCTTCAGGTAAAGGCAGCAGAGGCCGGTGATCATGTGACATCAGCTCAGACTGAGGATGTGAGACACTCTCACTTTTCACGGCTCGTTTGTTTTCACCTGCTGAACACGCGGCATCAAAACGTGCATGTTGCAGGTAACTTTAATTACTGATATATGGAGTCCTGTTTGTGTCAAAATTCAGTGCTTGCTGCTTCTCTCTACGGAAAACAGAAACTGATTTTTTATATTTCTGTGAATTAGTTAATGGTGATCAGTGTTGAGCTTAATTCAGTTCAGGTCAGCTTTATTTGTATCGCACCAGTTTATATATAATGACAAAATACAATTCAAACTGATAAAGTTTGATCCAATCAAAAACTCTACATCAGTCAAATTTATAATCAACTGTGTTCACACAAGCCTATTTTTAAACAAAATTATCTGATTTGGTTAAATCTGTTGGTATAATCTTCAGATTATAGAACATCTGGCTTCCCCTTCAGGCAGCTCATTTTGCTTTTACAGAAAATAGCTCCTGAAATTAGTTAATATGCAAATTATTAACACAAAAATGTTACATACATGACTTTGAATGTAATATTCATCTGTACGCACTTGATTTAAGATGTTCAGTTTGCTTTATTTGTCCCGAGGGGAAGTTTAAAACATAGGGCATGGAGGTAGCTTTAAAGAAGTAAAAGCAACAATAAAACTAGAAAAAAACAATAAGAAAAGAAATACACAATAAAATTTTGCATTGGATCCCCCGCATGTGATATTGTAGATTAAAATTAGTTGGATCATAAAACAAAAAACACAAACATGTTAAAGAAAAAAACAATAAATGTTGGAATAAATCATAAATATAAAATGCATTTTACCAGAATAAAGGAATATATTTGCTGTTAAAATTACAAATACCCACTAGTTTGCTAAGAAAAGTCATAATCAGGGACTAAAATTTTAAATCAAATCAAATTTGATTTGACAAAATTAAAACAAGTGAATCAATAAAAACTTTAAATTCAATAAAGTTTGAAAATTATGAACTATTTAGTAAATAATTAGAAATCCAAACATTTCTACTGAGGATTTTATTTTATTCATATTTGGGTTTTTTTTTTTTTTTTTTTTTTTTTTTTTTTTTTAATTATTTCAGTCTGAATGGTTCAAAGTTTTACTTGCAGAAAAATAATCTCATTTTAAGGAAGCTGAAATTTGGCACAAACAGAGCTCCGTAGTCAGACCGGAAGCTGAAGTGGTTCTGGTTCTGGCTCAGAGCAGAAGCAGAAGAGGAAACACTTATAGCTGCTGTCGATGAGTTCGGTGGAAATCAGGTTTCTGTTCACTCACACACACGTTCACCTCGGTACAAACACACAGATGGAAAACTTGACTTTTAAAGCAGCGATTCAGAAGAAGTTCTGACTGCTGCAGTCGGTTGTTCAGCCTCTATGAGCTGATTTCAGCGTGTAGGATCCTGAAAATGTCCCTTAATTTTTCCATATTGATCTGGTACCGATCCAGTGCTGATCCAGTACTGATCCGACTGAGATCTGTGTGTGAGTCACAGCTCTCACAAAAACCTTTAAGCATGAAACAAACTGATGGAGAAGAAAATCCTTGTTTAACTCTGACCTCCTTCTCAATCAGTCAATCGATCGATCAGTGATTTTTATAATCAGTTTGTGTTCCTGATGTCTGAAACCAGAACTTGGATCAGTTCTGAACTAAAGTCCAGAATAAGGTCCAGTCAGTAAAATAGTAAACTGGATCTTCATCTGATAATGTGGATCAAAGCTCCGGTTTTCCTTCATTGATCCTTCTTTTCCTTCTCAGCCGGATCTCAGTGATCGGTTCGGCCCGTTTGGACTCCACAAGGCTTTGGTTTAAATCCGTTTTCTTTAATGTCTGAAGTTTTAATGAGTAAACTGTTTCATCATTGTGTGTGTGTGTAGTTCTGTTGATCTCTGACCCGGTTCTGATGGGGTTCTGTTGGTGTGAGAAAGCATCTTATTGAAAATGTATTCACATTAAATTATTTATCCTGAAAATGAAGCCTGGACTCTGTCTGTTAAAGTTGTCATCTGCGCCGTTTCTACTGGTTCTGATGGAACCGAATCAAGACTTCATCACACTACTTGATATCCGGCGCCGCCAACAGCGACCGCTGATGATGTCAACAGTTCGTCCAGAACGGTGGTGTCTAACTGGGTGCAGTGGAAAGTTAACCCTTTAGGTGCTTTACAGAAGTCATTTATATTCCATCCAGGAAGTTTGCATCCCAGCAGCAACGTGGAGTTTTTTTTTTCAGACTCAATCCTGGTCATCGAAGGCCGTTGTCCTGCAGGTTTTCAGAGTTTTCCTGCTGCAACACACCTGACTCAGACTTAGGTCGGCTAATTACCTGTTGATGCGAGTCAAGTGTGTTGCAGCAGGGAAACTTTTACAACCTGTGGGACATCGGCCGTGAAGGACCTTGAATCCCTGCTCTATAAGGAAAATCCACAACCAGCAATCTGTGAAAATATCTGTGATAAAACAATTATCATAATTTCACAATAAAAGATTTTTACCATCACAGTTGCTTAGAGATTTCTACTTTGAGCCTGTTATTATGATGGAGCCACTTCCTGTCACACCTTCTACGCCGATAGGTCCAGATGTGCAGAAGAATGCTCTGAGGACCAGAAGAGAGTGTCTGGTTGGAGTTTAATCCCTAAATTAATTTGTTTTGAGTGTCTCATATGGATTTATTACGATGTGACCGAGCTGAGTTTTTATGAATGACTGAAATGTGTGATATTACCTTGTTCCCTAAAGCAACATTTCAAAACCAGAGAAAAAAATGTGGCAAATGTTTTGATGCAGGGAAAAATAAAAGCTGGAAAATCAATGAATTTCCATTTTTCTGTTTGAGTGAACCAGTTTTACAGATGGATCTCAACACTGCTTCCTCCTTTTGTTCTGCTTTGGGAATGGCGGTGCCTCTGGTGGTAGAGTGGGTTGCCCAATAACCGAATCCTAATTTATCCCAGACCATCTGTGGTCGTGTCCTTGGGAAAGACACTTCATCCTGCTTTCCTCCAGTTGGCATCACTGCTGTATGGATGTGTGATGTCCTTGATGGTTGGAGAGGATGTCTGGTGCTGATTGGCTGCCATGCGTCCATCTCTCTGCCCCAGGGTAGCTGTGTTGACGTGTAATTTACCACCATCAGGTATGGATGAATAACAGACTGTAAAGCACTTAAGCTGCCTTAAAAAAGCACAATGTTTTTCTATCCAGGTGGACTGTTCATCCCAGCCTCAGACTACTTACTTTCTGCAACCCACCTTCAGATTTTCAGTGTGTTTTTGTTCATATATTTCATGATTTGTCTCATTAAAGCCCTTTGCAGCGTTTTTTATACACAGTGCCACAGTTTGAACATATGACACACCTGCAGAGCTTCTGGGAGGTGGACATGAGTCCATTCTGGATTAAACGCTCCGCTTGTTGGTCTGATCCGAGGTTACTGCGGGAAGAAATGGAGCGAACACCAAGAGCACCCGGGTGATGGGAACCCCGGGAAGATGGAGCATGACGGGACAAAAGAGAAGCTCCCAGAAAACACCAGCTGTGTGTTTGTGTTTGTGTGTGTGTGTTGACTGTTGATCTGTGTAGCAACCTGACACCCAGCTGATAGGATAGTTTATAGATTGAGACAGAAATAGGAGGGAGAGGACGAGGGCATCACAAGGACACTAGTTGTGTATTTTTAGAGGAACAGGAGCCTTCCTCTTCCCCTGATCGATGGAGATGCAGCACATGACCCGTCCACAAATGGAAGCTGAGTGAAAAAAAATGGGCCAGATGGCATCAACTAAATTCCAGAGAAGCTGATCAAAGTTTCTGAAGTTTTTATTCAGAACATCGACAGGTTCTGGAATCATTTCCAGACTTTTCCCTGATCCAATCCAAGAATGTGACACAGGATCCGGGAGGACAAACAAACTCAAGCAGGATGCAAACGGGTTGAGGTTCACCTTGTCCAGCTAGATCTGGTTCTGAAGGTCTGGAGGAGCACTCTGATGTATCGGTGGGAAGGATATGCCTCAGACCAGGGGTAGGCAACTCATGTTCTTTAGTGCAGAGGTCCCCAACCCTGGTCCTCAAGGACCGGTGTCCTGCAGGTATTCTAAGTGTTTCTACTGGAACACACCTGACTCAGACTCAGACAAGCTCTGCACATGTCTGCTAAATACACATTGATTTGGATCAGGTGTGTTGCAGCGGGACACCGGTCCTTGAGGACCAGGATTGGGGATCCCTGCTTTAGTGCAGAGTTTCCCTGCAGCAACACACCTGGCACACATCAGACCTGATCAGCAGACTTGTGCAGAACTTGACATCAAGCTCTGCACAAGTCTGCTAATTATCCATTGATTTGAATCAGGTGTGTTGCAGCAGGGAAACTCCTAACATTTGCAGGACTGTGGGACTCGAGGACCCCTGCCTCAGACTAACCTGTAAGGCAGGGATGTCAAACTCCAGTCCTCAAGCTGATTCAAATCAAATGGATCCAGCAACTTCTTTTCAGCTTTTTCATTCATTTTATTCAGGTGTGTTGGAGCATGGAGACAATAAAAACCCCTGCAGGATACTGGCCCTCGAGGACTTTTACACACCTGTGCTGTAAGGGATCACTTTGACAAAGCAAGGCTCTGTCTAGCTGGAAATAAATGTGTTCTGCTGTTTGATCAAACTCCTTCTGAACTTTCTCCTGAAGCTCCAGTTTCTTCTTTAATGGTTCCAGAGTTTCCTGAAGTTCCTTCCTGTGCTGTGATGCAGCTTCATCCATGGGTCTGAATCTGCGGTTTTTCTGAATCTCTGCAGATGAGACGCACTGGCTGCTGGTGGTCCAGACAGAAGAGTTTGAGTTTCTCAGAGTGCAGATGGCAGAAGCCTTCTGAAGCTTTCTGATCTCTCTCCTGTAAGAAGGACTCACACAGATTCCTCAACGCCAGGCTTACAGGTGTTTCTTGATGATCTTCTCTTCCAAACGGGACGTTTACGTGTTGGTTTCTGTGTCCACCAGCTCTTCAGACAGTCTCTATGAGCTGTGACTACATGCAGGACCGACTTTATCTACTGTTGGGCCTCTGGGTCGAGAAGTTCTGCAGGCCCTGTCCCGTCCTCCAATTAAGTCTTATTACAGAAAATAACATTCTGAGGTTTATTTAGTTGTATTGACATATTAATAAAGATGACTGTAATGAACAATATTGAATGAATAAATAACAGCAGCAACAGATCCAACAACCCTGTGAAGCTTCCTAAACAGAAGTAGCTTATCAACATGACTTTTCAGACACTGCAGCCACAACATGGGAAAACCTGCAGAAGCTTTCACTAAAGCTTATGAGAAAAAAAAAACTCAACTAGGGGGTAAAACTCTGGTCCTCCAAGGCAACTGTCCTGCAGGTTTTAGATGTTTTCCAGCTCCAACACACCTGGTACAAATTAAAGGCAAGGTAAGTTTATTTGTATAAACCTTTTCATGTACAAGACAATTCAAAGTGCTTTACATGAAACATTAAAAGCATTACAGCAAAAAGCATACAAGAAAATACAAATAAAATCACAATAAAAGCATACATTATATTAAAATAATTCAAATCAGAGTTAATTAAAAGTTACTGTGCAGATGTCATGCATAGGTGCATGAGAAAAGAGATATTTTTAACCTGGATTTAAAAGTTTCTACATTTGGTGAAAGTTTAAATTCCACTGTCAGATTGTTCCACTTGTTTACAGCGTAACAGCTAAACGCTGCTTTTCCATGTTTAGTCTGGACTCTGGTCTAGTCTCTGGTCTGGACTAGTTGACCAGAGTCTTTGGATCGAAGAGCTCTGCTTGGTTTATATTCTCTGAACATATTACAGCTGTATTCTGGTCCTAAGCAATTCTGGGACTTATAAACAACTAGCAGGTTTTGAAATCTATCCTGTGACTGACTGGAAGCCAGAGTAAAGATGTTAAAACTGGTGTGATGTGTTCAGACCTCTTAGTTCTAGTTAAAGCTCTAGCAGCAGCATCTGGATGAGCTGCAGATGTTTAATGCACAGACAAACAACTTATTGTTAATTCATCGTCATTTTTAAAAAAAATTGCTCAGTCCAGTTAAGGGTTGCAGGGAAGCTGGAGTCTATCACAGAAATCACTGGGTGGAAGCAGGTTCACCCTGGTGGGGTCGCAGGTCCAGCTGGTTGTTAAGTTCTGCACAATTAATTCAACTGAATCAGGTGCATTGAAGTTGGGAAACATCTAAAACCTGCAGGACAGCGGCCCTCGAGGATCAGAGTTTGACCTTTCTGGATTAGACTGGAAAAGGCTGGACTATAAAAATGACTAAAATCCCCCTCAAGGACTATCACCGACATTTTTATGCTCAAGATTTTTCCCCTCATGTTAACGTGCACATCTCCTGCAGAGCAAAAAATATGAACAGTTGTTTCTCTCAGTATGATTGTTTTAATAAACAATGTAGGAACTAAGCTGAGTCCTCAGCACCCGACTGGTCCCCCGACATTTTCAAGCAAAGGCCGTTCAGAAAATGTTGCTGGAGACGAATCAGAGACGAAGCAGCTGAGTTTTCCAGCACGAGTTGAATCGATTCAGTCAGACACCGAAGCAGCCAGTCCAGCATCTTCTTGTTACACAAAAACCTCTTCCACTCATGAACTCGCACATGAAACAGAAGATGCATCCATTGTTTCCTTGAGAGCCGGCTCTCATTCTGCCCTGCATGCATCACCGCTGGTTCTCCTGCTCTCTCTGCTGGTATGATGGAGAAATTTACTCCCAGTTTGCTTCAACGTATCTCTGCTAGAAAGATTTCTCTTGTCATGAAGATGAAACAGGATGGATGAAGATTAAACCTGAGAGTGAAGCTAACATATATTGATCCAGGACTGTGTGGAGAGCAGTGGGATCATCCTTGGTGACAGTTTCTCCACTTTCCTAACTAGCTGGTTAAAGTCAACGTAATGTTTAAGTCATCAGATATTTTTCATATTAATTAGTTTATTAATCAGCTGTTCATGCCGGAGAGGACGGAGACCTGGTCCTTCCTGGAGGCGGTCTGATGGAAAAGTCTCTGGATCTTCTACTGGGTTTTAACATAAAATGATGGAGAGCCTGATTTTTCTGAGATTTTACGTGATGTGATAAGTTTGAGAACCACTCCTTTAAATTAGGTTAAAACTCATCTTCTGTTGCCAGGACAACAGACAAAGCTCTCTCTTATTGGCTGAAAATGTACAACCCTTCAGTGTGGGTTTTACTGACTCAGCGTTTGTCTCGTACCAGCTGGGCAGATGTGGAGGGGGGATAAACCTCCTATTCTGGACTCGCCGGCTCTTGTGAGAGAAGATCTTCTGGCGTCCTCTGCTGGATGCTGGTTGGAATCGCTGAGTTAGTGAAGCTTCTTGTCAAATCCATCTCCATGTGATGTAAAGTTTCACACCTCTGTTGGCGACAAACTGTGATGAGAACATGAAGTCTGATTGGTTAAATTGATATTTGTGTTTTATTCAATGTAATTTTTACCTTTTAGAATTACACCATGCAGTGACGCAGTTTTTTTTCTCTACAGCCTTCGTTTTGTCCAAATTTCAGAGGAAATATAAGAATTTGAATTGATTCAATATTATTAATATGATTAATATTTCAAATACGTTGAGATGCTTTGAAATATTAATTATATTAATATTTCAAAGCATCTCAAATGCACTTAAAATATTAATTATATTACTGTTTCAAATGCATTTCAGAAGCTTTTGAAAGAAAAAAAACTAAAAACTACTGCAACATTTGCAACAAAATTTCACAAAAGTTGCTTTAAAAGCAGAATTTTAGGATGAAATGAAGAGAAAAAAGTCCTGCAGGGGAAATATTATACATAAAGGGCTGATGATTACTGTTTTTAATTGAAAAAAACTGACTACAAATGTCCTTCTGGGATTAATAAAGTAATTTTAATTAATTTATTTAATTTCATTATTGTACATACAGATCAGTCATCATCATCTACTTTGTTGGCTGTCTTCAGTAGGTTTGATCATATTGTTTTAATCTCTTAAAACAGTTTATAGTATTAAAAACGATTCACATGAAGATATTTTGAAAAAGTTTTTTTTTTTTTTCTGCTGGTATGGAGGCTGTCCTTCCTATGTGATTTCTCCATAATACTTTTCAAGATTTGTTATAACGGGTACCCATGGCAACGGTTTATTACCGAAATAACTTGATATTTTCCCAGTATTGGAGTCAGATTGTTCAACTGATCCTTTCTATAGTACTCAGTGTACCAGCCTTCTCCACATTCCTTTTAAAGGAGGTGGCAGCGTGGACTGTCTGATTTTTGTACACACATCCAAAGGTCCAAATAAAAAAAAAAAGGGAAAGGATCTAGAAAGAACATATAATTTATATTTTTTTAACCAAAAAAACAGACAAAAAAAAGACACCCGACGACGTGACATAAATTACCTGTCTTCCCTCCCCGTTCTCACACTCATCAAAAAGCTAAAAACAAACCTTAAATAAAAATCTATCTGTCTAATATAACCTTATATACTAAAATACAATACAAAAAAAAAAAAATTAACTTCCATTTCTCATAAAAAAACAACAGAAACACATGAATGGCCTCCACACATTGTAAATGTAGTTGATAGTTTGAAGTATTTATGTGCAGCACTTTGTGTCAGCTGTGTTTTTTTTTAAAGTAGATATAAATAAAGTTAGTATGATATGATGTACAGCTTTATCTGATTATACTTTTTCAGATAAAGTCAGTAATCTGATTATGAGAAATCAAATTAAATTCCCTTCAATCCCCAATACTCTGATGTTTTTGTGCATGTAGACCCATATCTGATTCATTTTGTTCTCTTATATCTGCACAGGGGGAAAAAAAAATTAGTGCTGATGTCACATCTTGTATTAAAAAGATGGAAGCAAAGCAGTCACAACATGAGAGGGGAACTAAAAAAAACAAACACATAATGTTGTGCACCAGCTGGAAGTCTGAGTATAAAACAAATTAAAGCATTCACATGTAGATTGTTTTTAAAGCTGCAACATAGCAGCTAAAAACCACATGCCACCATGTTCACTAAAGACCAGATTTACTGAAAATAAACACAAGTTACATCATTATGTATGAAATTAGAAAGGAATCTTATAATGGACTGGAAATGTAGACCAGGAATCGTTGAGTAGAATATTTCTGAAGTGCATGTCGATGCCTCTAATCTGATTTGTAAACATTACTCCCTGATGATGGATTATGATGGTCATGGAAACTTATTAAACTCTCCAAAACCAAATTAATGAGTGAAATAACACAGAACCTGCAGGAATTAAAGAAGAAACCAAAAGGATGGAGGTCACTATTTCATCCAACAACCCTAATGGGAACTGTGACGTTGTCAGCTAAAAAAAACAATGGGCTTGAGATGCTAACAAGGACGCAGAATGAATAGAGAGAAAGCAGTATTAAATGTTTCACTGCGACGTGGCTGCAGAAACACGCATCTGCAAGACAAAGGCATTCCTGCCAGCAGCTAGAAAATGATCATTTTCCCTTCAGCAGATTAATTACGTTTCACTTCATTTTCATTATTTTTCTGGTTCTGGTTTTGATGCAGAATTGTGACGATCATGTTCTTGTTCCAATATGTACACAAAGCACGTGCCATAATCTCCAGGGTTAGGTAGGCAGACAGTCACAAACTGCGACACACACACTGATAATAATTTATATGTGGAGGTAGGCGCCAAGTGCCTGCCGAATCTAACAAAATCAAAATTGTAGGACACCATTAAAAAACTTACCAAGCTAGCTAGATGATTCAATAGCAGTCCCAAACTTTCCCAGTTAACTTTACGTGTCATGACAACCAGTGGCGTATGTTGACGTTTTTCTTCAAAAGAAAAAATATGTGGATATAGCTGAAGCCTCGCTAGAAGAGTTTTCCTGCCAGCGAGCCTGGCAGCTAGCTTCAGCGTGAAGCATCATTTTACTAATTCTTTTGAATGTACATAGACATATGGTAAGAGTAACATAAAAACTCAGGGTAATGATCTGCCTTTTTACATCTATGATTTTAAATGGAGAAACTGACCACATATGCGCAAACACACATTTTACAGTATATGAGAGGAAAAGGGTTGGCTCTACGACGGCATGGCGACCTTTCCACGGTGTTCCCCAGCTTCTCGCCCGGAGACTGCTGGGACAGGCTCCAGCTACCCCGCGACTCTTGATTGGATTAAGCGGTTTGGATGATGGATGGATGGATGGATGAAGAGGAAAAGGCAGAGCAGCACTGTGCCCTCAATAGAGGATGTGGCTGTGACCGTAAGGCAGCTGTGCAGCTTCTCTGCCTGGCCAGGAGGAGGTGCTGTTGAGTTGTTTTTAAATTAAGCTATGAAAAGCATTAATCTCTCTCAAATCAACAGGTATTACAAACTATGAGAATTATAAATGGAAATATTATATAGAAAATTACTAAAAAAAATATGTATTAAATGGAATGATTCTATTTATTCCTTCCTGCTTTGGTTAGGCCCTGCCTACCCTGACTGCACACTGCTGGACTTCACACTGGTCCAGCTGGAAATGAGCTGAGACATCCTATGACTGATGATGGAAGGGACAAATCTTGGAATATGTTTTTACAATTTTACTGTTTACCATTTCTGAAGCTCTTATGTCACTGAAGGTTAATGTTTGGGAAGTCCCTGCTCTGAAACTAAAGCTTAACAAGATCGGATAAAGGTTCTCCAGAACCACACGAGCCACATGTTTGACCTCATGCAGCAGGTGAGTAAAATTCTTACAGCTCATCGCTGATATTTCCTCATCAGGGAAATGTTACATGTTTATCTAACACGCTGTGACTTTCTAACATGACTGGATTTGATGCAGAAATCAGCTGATGTGGGATCAAAATATGCTGGTGTGTTTCTTAGATTGATGAGTTTATTTTGTGATGCTGCAGACTCATGTAGACAAACCCTGATAATGTTTTATTTCTCTAGCAGTAAACATCCTGCAGGAGTGCTTGCCTTTTTTTTTTATCCTATCACACATGGATTAAGTCTCATGCAATTCTTCTTCCTCTTCTGGTTATCAGAACAAACACTATTTATTCAGATGGAAGTTAATAACACTAAATAAACTGTCTTTTTTAGCAGGAATGAGCTCGCCGTTCTTCAGAAATCCGGTTTGTTTGTGATTCCTGGCTCTGGCAAAATGTAACGAGACTCTAATCACAGAAGAAAGATACCATCTGCATCAGTCTGTTAGCTACCAGGGACATACCATCTTCACTTTGTTTTAAAAGCCCAATTTATCCCCACAGCCCTCTCTATTTATCCATGAGTCAGCAAACATGTTATCAGCGCATGCACAGTCTGATGAATTCATTCTTTAGTGTTTTCTTTCCTTCACTTGTTTGATCAGAAAACAGATGAAAACCATGGGAACAATAAAAAAAAAAAAAAAAAAAAGAAAATCAAATGGAAACAAATGCTGAAGAGAAAGAACTATAAATGTTTTCAATCCAAAACACACCAGCAGCCATCAGTGTGACTCTAGTTCAGCTGATTTTAAACTGGATTTTATTTTTATCAACCACATCACATAAAGATGGAAGTATCAACCTTCATCATGTTGCCATGCAGTTTGCCTTCTCAGATGTGTCTTTATGCTGAGAAACTTCCAGAGCAATGACTGTCCGCTGCGTCCTCATGGAGGCCGGTGGAGCTGCTGTGATTTGGGAAAAAAAAGCCTTGAGATGCTCGAGTTCAGGAAGATTGATAACATCAGACGGTGATGAACAGGTTGCAGGTTATTGTCTGAATCCATCTTTACTTTAACTTTCATTGTTATGAATAAATAATGCAAAGATCAGAAATGTAAGTTATTCATGATTTGGAGATTTTTTAAAAAAGATTATTCAGCTTCAATTATTTTATAAAAATATGATTAATCAACGTCCCATGTTCATGTCTTCATTTTATACTGTTACACTGAAGTTTACAAGTCAAACGTGAGCTCACACATGAGATGTTTCACTAGTGAAACATGTTTACAATTTAAAAGTAACATCAGAAGAGGAAGAGGAGAATTAAGGTAAACAGCAGGCCTTCACCAACCAAGTTCAAGTTTGTCTGTCCCTAAAACTGCTCCACAAACTTTTTACGCTGTTGTCACTCACAGCTGATTAGAGATGGATGAAAGGACTTGGATATAAACAAATCCGACCAACAAACCAGCAAGCAATCCATCAGCTAACCAGCAAACAAACCAGCTAACCAACTATCCTGCCAACACATCAATCAGTAAACAATTCAACCAGCAAATATGCCAATCAACCCCTTAATCAGCTAACCAACCAGTTAACCAGTCAACCAACCAACCAACCAACCAGTTAACCAACCAACCAACCAACCAACCAACCAACCATCCTGCCAACACATCAATCAGTGAACCAGTCAACCAGCAAATACGCCAATCAACCCCTTAATGAGCTAACCAACCAGTTAACCAGCCAACCAACCAACCAACCACCAACCAGCTAACCAACCAACCAACCATCCTGGCAACACATCAATCAGTGAACCAGTCAACCAGCAAATACGCCAATCAACCCCTTAATGAGCTAACCAACCAGTTAACCAGCCAACCAGCCAACCAGCCAACCAACCAACCAACCAACCAACCATCTGACCAACCATCCTGGCAACACATCAATCAGTGAACCAGTCAACCAGCAAATACGCCAATCAACCCCTTAATCAGCTAACCAACCAGTTAACCATCCAACCAACCAACCAACCACCAACCAGTTAACCAGCCAACCAACCAGCCATCCAAATATAAACACAACACCCCACTCTGTTCCAGCACAGCTTTGATGGCCTGAAGGAAAACTTTCTGATCAACATCCAATAAAAAAAAAACTGAAGAAACAAAGTTGTGTGAGGAAACACGGATCATAAAAAGATCATTAAATTATACGAGTACTGGAGGATTTTCTGAACCACAATCAGAGTGATAGCTGGAGGGGGTTAAATATGAGACAAAAACCATTTAACAAAACATAAAGAAAGATAAAAAAATTAGAAAGTAAAATTAAAAGGGAACGGCTCAGGGCAGGTTGTCCAGTAACCGGAGGGTTGCCGTTCAAACCCTTCCTCATCCCAGTTGTTCTACTTTAGTGTCCTTAGGCAACACACCTGACCCACATTATGTCCAAAAGGAAAACTTCTAGAAGAAGCATTAGGCATTGTGGATCTGCTGCCATGTTTCCATCAGTCTGGCCCAGATGTGGCGGCATTGAAGCTCATCACCACCAGAGCGGATGAATTCAGTAATGATTCAGCTTAGAGAACTTTGATTGCCCTGGAAAGTACTTTATGATTCTGATTATTGTTGATGATGATAATGGACAGTTTCAAACATATTTTACAGCAGATGATGTGAGACAGTGAAAAAGACAAAGGCGATATAGAAAACAAACAAACAAACAACCAAAAAAGAAAAAAAATTGAGATTGATAAAGATGTTGAAGATGAGTATCAAGATGAAGGTAAAGACAATAAAAACCCATAAACTGCAGAAAAATATGAGGATAGAATACTGTTAGGATGAAGATGAGGATAAAAAGCACAATGAAGATGAAGAATCAATCATGGAAAAGAACTGAAATGGAAATCTGTTGATGTAACATAAGAGCAGAAAACAAGATATAAACATAGATGGAAGAAATTTATTAGAATACTTTTTATTTTTTACTTCATTCTTTATTCCAGACACAATGGTCCATATCAGCAATTAATAAGAAAAACAAAACACACATTCAAGTATAGACAAATAGTCTATATAGACACACACATAATTATAAAAACCTCCGTAGAGACAAACATTCATTCCAGTGCTTCCAAAAACAGGAGAAATACCTTGTGTCAATTAATTTAGGTTCAGTTATAACCATTACAATTACATTTTTTTACTCCCTTAATTGACACATAAATCTATACATGAAATTCCTCTGCACAGCATGAAAGTTAGGAACGTTATTTGAGAAACATTATTTGTTGTTTTGCTGAATAAAAAGCAAAACAACAAAGATGGTGATGAAGAAGAATTAACAGAAGAAAGAGGGTTGAATGAAGATGATGGAGGGTTAAATAAGAAGGTGTAGTTCAGAGAGTGACCACAGGATGGTGCTGTGGTGACACTTTAAACCCAGCTCTGACCTCTTACTGGGTCTGATCCAACACCAGTTTAGCAGCAGGAAACGGATCAGAACACAGATCATTCAGAGAGGTTCTCGTGGGAACACTCTGGGCCAACATGGCGCTCACGTTCATATTGTGAGTTTCTATGTTCTGACGACCGACCTGAAAAGCTCTGGTTGTGAACTCGGTCTTTGCTGCAGGATGTTTGTTTGGCTGAAACCGGATCAGATTCCAACTGAAAGTCTAGTTTAATTCACTCAAATGAAAAAATAAAGCAGTGGAGGTCTAACATATGGCTCTGGATGGTTCTGGTTTCACAGCGGGTCTGGATTTGTCACTAAGACCTCAGTGAGACTTTAAGTTGAAAACTGATCATCTCTTTGTGCTAAAATCTCAGTGGATCAATAAATATTAGAAATAACATTTATAATGAAAACTTCATGATGAAACTAACCAGACCTGAAACGTGGTTCTGGTTCGGTTTAGTTTTTATGGTTAGAGTTGTCCTCACAGGCCCTAGATCCGTCTATCTTCACGGACCCTAGAGGTGAATCTGGATCCGTCTATCTTCACGGACCCTAGAGGTGAATCTGGATCCGTCTATCTTCACGGACCTTAGAGGTGAATCTGGATCCGTCTGTTCTCACGGACCCTAGAGGTGAATCTGGATCCATCAGTTCTCACGGACCCTAGAGGTGAGTCTGGATCCGTCTGTCCTCACGGACCCTAGAGGTGAGTCTGGATCCGTCTGTCCTCACGGACCCTAGAGGTGAGTCTGGATCCGTCTGTCCTCACGGACCCTAGAGGTGAATCTGGATCCGTCTGTCCTCACGGACCCTAGAGGTGAATCTGGATCCGTCTGTCCTCACGGACCCTAGAGGTGAATCTGGATCCGTCTGTCCTCACGGACCCTAGAGGTGAATCTGGATCCGTCTGTCCTCACAGATCTTGATGATGAATCCGGATCAGACCCCTGAAGTCTCCCCTGTCCACTGTGACTGGTCTGATGGTGCTGCCCATTACCTCCCTCTCTGACTTCTGGTTCTGAACCAGTTAAAAAGAACTTCAGGCCAGTTAAAGCAGATAAATGGACCCGCTGCCCCGAGGACAATAACTGCATTTCTTTTCTGCCTGTAAATACCTCTGTGAGAGAAATCAATATGAGGACGTCCTGATAACCATCCGTCTCTGAGAGCTGTGTGATTGCCTGATAGATTGTATGTGTGTGTGTGTGTGTGTGTGTGTGTGTGTGTGTGTGTGTGTTGGCTGCTGCTCCCTCAGGTGTCTATTAAGGAGGATTCTTGTTCAGGAACCGCTGTGAGGCTGCTCGGACCCCATCGACCACAGCGCCCATGCTGAACATGAAAGTGAAAGTGAGTCAGACTGACTCAGGACTCTGAGCCTTCTCCCGTCTTCTTCCTCTCCATCCACGCCTCTTCTTCCCTCTCTGTTTCCTCCTCTAATCCTCCTCTTATGAGATCCGATTGTTTCTTTTTTACCAGATAGAAAGAAAAAGGAGGAGAAGAGGAGGAAAACGCAACATGGTTGCTTTTCAGGTATTTTGATGGTCATGTTATCAGGTGTTGCACTCAGCAGCTCATTCTGCTCCTTCAGAGTTTGGAAATGTCTTTTTATGATGATGATGATGATGATGATGATGATGATGATGATGATGATGATGAGTTTTTACTGAACAGCAACATTTTTATGTGACGTTTCAGATCTGGGTCTTCATCAGATAACCAGCCTGGAAAAAAAAGAACCTCCGGCCAGTTTGATGAGTGGGAGGGAGGAGTGGAAACACTGAGCATGATGGGAAAGTGTCTTCATGCTCCGTACAGCAGCGTCATCATGAAGCAACATGATGTGGTTCAGATAAAAACCATGCGTGTTGGACTTTACTGACTGTAAAAACAGAAGAAACACACACAATTATCACAAGTTTTCATGAACACACTTCTCTGTCCTTTTTCTTCACCTTCATCCTCCTCCTCCTCCTCCTCCTCCCTGACACTGTCTCCTGTTTATCTCCTGCAGGTCATCCTTGGCCTGATGCTGAGATTCAGACTCCACCCTCACATCATCGATCAGAGGCCAAAATAAGAAGAGGATGAAGAGGAAGAAGTGGAGGAAGAGGAGGGAGGATGCCTCAGCGGAGAGAAGGTGATGATCTGATTGAATTCAAGGACGTAAAACCAGCAAGTTGTTTTTCAGGCTGTGGTGATCTGCAGGCTGCTCCATCTGTCAGAGACATGTTGCTCCTCTGATGGTCGCCGCCGGCGATCAGGAAGCTGCTCCATCTGAACAACAGGAGCCCGTCTGGTGACACTGACCAGTGAACTTGTGGCCACGTTACTAATGCAAGGCTACAGCATGTTGTCCAGTCTGAGAGAACCAGATAAAATTGTGGCCATGTCTTAGCTTTCTGCATATTTATGGGAAATTATTACAACTTATCTAAAATCTTCTTTCATGTTGGGATGAATTTGCAGAGCTGAAAACTTTAACTACAAAACAACAAATTCAGACAGGACACCAGTTTCACCATTATACAATGACCTCACTGTGATGTTGTTCCCTAAAAACGGCAAACACCACAAAAGATCTGCCTATTTTATGGTAACCGTAAGTTCAGTTCAATTCAGTTCAATTCAGCTTTATTTGTATAGCGTCACTTCACAACAATGTTGTCACAGGGCACTTTACATACACGAATCAACATACACATCATTTCGAGCCAATTCATACATATCCTATAATAGAAACCAACTGATTGCATTGAGTCATGACTTCGATCCAATCCCCCATCCTGAGCTGCACGCGGCGACAGTGGGAAGGAAAAAACTCCCCTTTAACAGGAAGAAAACCTCCGGCAGAACCCGGCTTGGGGGGGCAGCCATTTGCCTGGACTGGTTGGGGTGGAGAGGACAGGAAAGACAGAACAACATGTACAACTGCACCTATTCAGGAAGACCTGTGGAAAAAAGGAGAAATAAGTTAGAGACGACAATACTGGCAAATATTTATACATTAAGTAAGTAAAAAACGATTTACAACGACAGTCCGTTATAATGACATCCTGCACAACAGGACTTCTCAGTGAGTGTCCTGTTGTGCATAAATCAGCTGTTTACTCTTCCTGCTCCAACATAGTTGATTCAAATTCTATGGATCCAACAGACTGTCAAGTTCTGCACAATGACTTGTTCATTTCAGTCAGGTGTGTCGGAGTAGGGAGACAGAGCATCATCAGTTATTTCTAGGTTTTAGATTCTTGTTTGTCCGTGTGATGTTAATATTTAGTCTAATTCTTTTAAAGGTTTTTACTGAAAGAAAAAAAAAAGTTGACATTTCTTAGTAGAGAGGAGCTCTGCTAGATGATCAGGAGGACTTTTTTAGTCAAAGCAAATGGAGCGACAATAGCTGTCAATCATTTCAGACAAATGCAGCTGTCTGGCCCTTCACAGCTACGTTTTATAATCACACTGAAGTTGAATTTTTATCCACTTGCTCTTATCTTTCGCACGCTTCCTTTCAAGTTTCTGACCACATCTGTGTTTGTCTGCAATGTTTTCTGTTTAAAATCCAGTTTTAGGAACAACTTTTAAAACTGAACCAAAATATTTAAAAATCACCAAATGAGAAAATGAGATCTCTTTACAGTGGAATGAATCTTTGAATAAAATAAACAAGAAAACATCAAAATATCAAAATGAATAAACACATAAATAACACACACACACACACACACACACACAGAGATTTTTAGATCTCATGTCTGAATTTTTCAGCTGAATCAACACATGATGAAGTGTCCACAACGAGGCATGTTGTGTACTACTACTATTCTACTATAATATCTGATCAACTTATATCCGTCTTCTTTCCACCTGAAGGACGTTATCTCTGGCATTTGACATGTTTTCAGCCTCGTTAGGCTCCATGAAATTAATCTCTCCAAAGTTACGTCCACATCACCCACACGGAGCCACACGGAGGTCTGATCTTTGAAAAATGAACGAAGGAAGCGCTAGTCACCCAATTTGTCGTGACTGTAGAGCAGAACCAAAACATGGAAGATGATGCTGGAATGACGAAGGAGGTTGACTCACAACATCTGAGCTGATACATATTTACCTCGTAGCGTCGATGGAGGCTTTAGAAACACAGCCTTCCAGACGACGATGAGGCTGCTTGCATTGTGTGTGATTGACAGCTGGGACAGTCGAACCCTCGTGGAGATGTTGAGGAAGACAACATGTCAGTTGTCATCCTCTGCTGTAGAGTCTAGTTTAGCTTCATGATGTTTCACCACCATTTACAGACACAGAAACAACCTAGCTGATGCTTTCTAGACTGTTCTATCAATTCCATCTCAACGTTCAGAAGTAAACTTAGCTTTGAAAGCAATCATTTAGAGGATTATTTCGCTCCTTTTGTCATTTCAGCAGGTGTTGTATTATAGATGGATGGAAAGCCTCTTTAGCCACCTTTACAACTATGGATGATTTGTAAAGATGGTGCGTTTGTGGCGTTCGTCCGTCCCAAAATGTGCCAGAACCCCCTAGTAATGTCTCCTGTCAGTTGTTCACTCTGATTCTGGGTTTCCTGGTGCATTGGATGATTGTAATCTCCAAGAGTATAAAGGAAAAAAAACACATTGACCATTTTTATTCTTTTATACCTCCTCTTCATGCTGGTCACCAGTCTGGGCACATTTAGCTGTGGGATTGGATCCCCGTTGTCAACGAGGAGTTGGTTAGGGTTGGCCATCATGACTGGTACAAACAGCGCAACCAAGCGGATCCCACATGTGTTCTGTTGGGATGAGGTCTACACTCACAGTGGGTCATCGTTTTCATCATCTCCCAAATCCAGGAGGTACTCTGAGGATTATGGCTCCATGGCAAGAAAAACCTATTTATGCAGCACATTTCACACAACGTGCCGCACATGATCAGAGCAGACAATACATAGAAAATTACATTTGGAAAGTCAAGAGTGTGAAATGACAGCAGAGAAGTCGTCCATGAAAGTCGCTCAACACTGAAGCTTGTTTGTAAAAAAAAACAACAAAAAGAATACAAATAAAAAAATAATATTTAAACTTGCGCCATCTCCTAATTTAATGGTAGCAAAAGAGCGATATCTTGGAATAATGGTTCAATTTAGCTTCAGTTTGACATATTGCATCCAAATGTTTGGAACGGACCGGATAAAATGATTGTTTCACATAGAAGTGTGAAGGTTCTTTAAATACCACCTTAAAAAGGGAATGAGTCCACTGTTTTTTTAAACACACACAAACGCACGCACGCACGGACGCACGCACGCGCACACACACACACACACACACACACACACACACACACACACACACACACACACAGAGTTTACAATTTTATATGAAATAAAATGGTTCCATTTTTAAAAACAAAAGATAACAAAAAACTAAAAAAAAAAAAAAAAAAAGTAAAAGACTTGTTGGTTTAAAACTTCGCTGTTCCAAAATGATCGTAGAAGTCTAAAAACAAATAAAAGAAAAACTGTTCATGGCTTGAGCTGAGAAGCTCCCACTGGGAATCCTAGCTGGTCTTTGTTACGGCCCAAGCCTGCTGGAATGTGGAGGAAGATGTCACAACACCCGCACAAGACTTGGATTGGCCAGCCTTCCGCATCTCAGCCTCTACCCTTGGTGCTTTAGGATTGGTGGAGGACTTTTCAGGACCAAGGCTCACTGGCTACCTCCTCCGCCACTCTCCTATTTAAGGGACGTCATCAGCCTCATTCAGGGCAGCTATGTTTGAGTGTGACAGTTTGCCACTGTTGTACTGTTTGTGGGTTTTTCCTTCTGCGACTTTTTGACTTGCTGTAGAGTTACAGAACTTGTAGTATTTTTGTCTGTGATTACAGAGTTGTTTGGGTTTTGTGTTATTGTATTAAGTTATCTCTTTCGTATTGGGAAGTTTTGAGTTATCCCTTATTGTTTTGGTAAATTCACCTATTTGTAAATAAATATATTGGTGAACTTTAGTTGCAACTCTTCTTTTGTGTTGCAACCCCCTTTTTCCCCTAGACACCACTGGGGCCGTAACAGTCTTCAATTTCCACTGAAGGACAGGATCCGGAACCACACGTCGACTGCTCTGCCACTTTCACTTTCTTCTGGCCCGGTCCGTTCCACACCATCTCTGGGCCTCTGCCTGTGGTCCTTAGGACTGTCCCTTTTTTTAGCCCTCCAGGTCTCAGCACCACTGCAGCTTGAGCTCAGCCCTCTTGCCTTCTTTCCATCCACATGACTCTGCTCCTCTCCTGATCTCCACTCAGTCTCCCATTACCTCTTGTCCAGTCCAATAACGGGAGGTGTGGCGACCAAACTGAAAGCAACTGTCCTTCATCACGGCCAGGTTTTCACAATCATGAAAATTAAAACACAGCAACTAAAACTAAAACCAGATTAAAATGAAAGCAAAATAAAACCCAGTATAAAGTAAACTCATGTAAGTTCTTAGAAGCAACGTAAAACCATAAAGAATTAAAGCTGAAGATAAAAAGAGGTCCCACTTTGACAATTGGATGGTGTTTTTATTTGGTAACATCAGTTCCACATGTTCAGTTTTGTCTTAGAGCATCTAATTCATTTGGTGAAATCAGAATGTGAAGCAGATTTTAAGCAATATAGTAAAAACTGCTCCTGGAAAACATCTTCTAACGTGCCTTTAAGCCTCAAGTTGTTACACAAATGCAGCTCAGATTTATTTAATCCAGACTCCTGGTGCAGCACCTGCAATGCTGGATGGATGATCAAACAGTTGAAATGAACGAGACTAAAGGTTAATTTATGCACAACTTGAAAAGAAGAGAAACTCGGTCCATTTAGGGATTAACTATTTGTCACATATTGCAGAAAAATAAGAAGCTGAAGAGAACAACGTCATCTGTAGACATGGCGGGAGCATTAACAACCATGCCAACATGAAAGACACATGGGATTATGAAGGCGAACATAGGACCACGTTTCAATCAGATGACACCAGTTATGTACGTTAAGAAACATAAATGGGCCTTAAAGGTAAAATCCGAGTGATGTCCTCCTGCTGAAGGAGATGTTTGATGTTTGCAAATATACTTTCAATCAGTCAATCAATCAAATTTTATTTATAAAGCGCTTTACAACAACCTTAGTTGACCAAAGTGCTGAACAAAGATAAAAACAAGTAAAAATATAAAATAGCAGTTCATTCGCATGTAAAAATCTCAACAGCCAAAGGCTGATCTAAACAGATGAGTCTTTAGCCTGGCCTTAAACAGAGGCAGGTCCATGATGGAGCGTAACTCCAGAGGCAGAGAGTTCCAGAGTTTGGGCCCTGCCACTGCGAAGGCCCGATCGCCCCACTGTTTACACCTAGACTGAGGGACCACCAGGAGGTGCTGATCAGAGGAGCGCAGGGCTCTGCTGGGCTGGTGAGGAGTCAGGAGGTCGCAAAGGTACGGAGGTGCAAGGCGGAGCAGAAAACAAACAGAAGGATTTTGAATTGAATTCTGAACTGAACCGGGAGCCAGTATAAAGAGAACAGTACAGGGGAGATATGGTCATGTTTGCGTGTGTTGGTGAGAAGGTGGGCAGCTGCATTCTGCACAAGCTGTAGACGGTGCAGAGAGGCCTGGCTGAGTCCAATGTAGAGGGCGTTGCAATAGTCCAAACGTGAACTGATGAAGGCGTGGATGGCTGTTTCAAGGTCTTGACGAGTGAGAAAGGATTTGACTTTGGCCAACTGGCGAAGCTGAAAAAAAGCTTGCCCTGACCACAGAGTCTATTTGTTTATTGAGTCTGAGATGATTGTCCAAAGTCACTCCAAGATTCCTAACTGTCTGACTGAGATGGTTGGTGAAAGTTGTGAACAATGGAGCTGCATTTGCTGGGCTGGGGGCACCAAAGAGGATAAATTCAGATTTTGACTCATTCAGACAGAGGAAGTTTTGCGATAGCCACTGCTTAATGTCATCCAGACACCTGTAGATGGACTGTGTGTCTGAGGAGTTCTGGGAAACTGGCACATAGATTTGGAGATCGTCTGCATACAAGTGGAATGAGACATTATGGCGGGATATCACAGAGCCGAGGGGCAACATATACAAAGAGAACAGAACAGGGCCAAGAATGGAACCCTGTGGCACACCGGAAGACAGAGGAGCTGAAGATGAAGAGAGGTCATTAATCATTACTGAGAAAGATCTATCAGTCAGGTATGACTTGACCCATTGGAGCACAGGTCCCTGAAGACCCACTTGCTGGGCTAAGCGAGTGAGAAGGACAGAATGGTCCACTGTGTCAAATGCTGCGGTAAGATCAAGCATTACCAACAGCACAGGTTGCTTTAAATCCAGGGAGAGCAGGACGTCATTTTGCACCTTAAGGAGTGCTGACTCTGCTGTGGCGCGTTCTGAAACCAGACTGAAACCTCTCAAAAATGTGATTCTGATCCAAAAATGACTTTAACCAAAAACAGGCAAAACTTCACTGATTAATACAACCAGAGAGACTAAATGTGCAGGTTGTGTAAGTTTCCATGATCAAATCTTTTGTTCTTCCCATGAGGGTGTTGAAGCAGCCGGTACATGCAGGTTCAATCTGCTGGCTGACAATTAATAATCTCAATTTAGATAGATAAAGGTATTAATTTATTATTCTTTGATCCTCTAAAGGTCTTTTGATTCTTTATTAAATATTTTACATAAATAATCTTATCTTGTCTTTGTGTGTTACTGATGAATAGACTTTAAAAGTAACCATGTGAGTATATTAATAACTACAATATGTTTTAATTAGTTGTACCGAAGGTTAGCATGAAGCACACTGACATTGTAACTGCTGAGCTAAATAAACATCTTTTCATGAGATGAAATTTATTGAAAGTTAATCATCTTTTCATATTAAAATAATATCTTAAAAATTAAATAACCTAAGTGGACACGTGTGTCAGTAAGTGAAAGGGTCTTTTAATTAACAGTAAATACAGTCAGACTTTTTCACTTAAATGTACTTTATGTTTTTTTTTCCTTTTAACATCGTCTTATTACAAGACTTATGCAGATCTTTTATTTCATATCAGATTGTGAATCCAGACCTCAGTGTGTTTATGGTTTTTGCTTTTTATTCATTATTCTTATGTAATGTTTGTTCCCAGCACACTCCAGTATGTCACGAACTAGAATATTTTCTTTCATCAGGATTTCAGATGTGTGGTAAAAGTGTTCTGTTTATGTTTTACAGTTGTTTTGTTTTTTACAGTGTAGAAACAATCATAAATGGCTCCAACGGGATCATATGATAGATTTACTTTACATGGATTAAAACTGAACTACAATGGTTTGGACTGAGTAGAACTTGACGTCCCACCATCAGTTCTCCATCTGTGCATCATCAGCATTTTTACAGGAAGGATCATCCTCAGCTCAGTGGTTTTCTCTCCATTCACAGCTTTCCCGTGGAAATCATCCTCCATGAGTCTCGGTGTGTTGGCAGTCCATCACTGTGCTGCACTTGAGCCTCCCGCCATCTTGTTTCCATGACTTATAGAGCAGGCAGGTCAGCTGGATTTCCTTTGTTGCTACTAACAGCAGTGAAAGCCATTTGTCACAACAACTTCACCGTCGCTGGAGGAGAAAGCGGCGGAAAAAGGATGTCAGGAAATAAATGATTGCCACCTTGATCCCAGCTGCCCACTAATCTTCCCTTCACCACTTTCTGAACAGCTACGGCGCAGAAATCCATACATTTCAAATGAAACACTCATTGTTCCCTGAGATTAATACGTCTCAGCGGCGGTAATACAGGAAAGCTTGATGTACCTGTCAGAAAAAATAAACGACGGAAAAAAGAAACATGCGTTTGAAATTATCTTTGAGTGCTCCGAGGTGCAGAAGCCGCCTGCAGGTCTGAGGAAAATTAATCCCAGCTGGTGTTTGCAGACTACTTACTGATTCTGTTATTCACTGGGAAAGATAAAAACACAAACCAGGTTCCTTGTGAAGATGTTTGATCTGCAGGAGGAAAACAGACCTGATGGAAACTTTCTCCTGGTCAGGCTTTGATTCCAGTGGAGGAGCTTAGGAGCGCCAGGAGGTTTTTCATGATGGTGGGATGGAGCTCTAACAGTAGTCCGTTCTCTGGTCCAAAACCATGGATGGAGATGAGATGATGGAAACAAACAGCTGAAATGAGTTTCCTTCAGATGGCCTGAGGGAACAAACCTCCAGGTGGAGCTGCTGCAGATCAGAAGGAGTTCGCTGAGGTGGTTCAGACATATGTTATGGGTAGTCTAGCCAACCATTACTTATGTAGCAATAGGGATGTTACCTGATGCACTGAGAAGTACCTCGTTCTATTTCTCTAATGTATTAATGTATAAATATATGCCAATATTGCCGTCTCTAATTTCTCCTTTTTTTCCGCAGGTCTTCCTGAATAGGTGCAGTTGTACATGTTGTTCTGTCTTTCCTGTCCTCTCCACCCCAACCAGTCGAGGCAGATGGCTGCCCTTCCTGAGTCGGGTTCTGCCGGAGGTTTTCTTCCTGTTAAAGGGGAGTTTTTTCCTTCCCACTGTCGCCTCGTGCAGCTCAGGATGGGGGATTGGATCGAAGTCATGACTCGATGCAATCAGTTGGTTTCTATTATAGTCTATGTATGAATTGGCTCGAAATGATGTGTATGTTGATTTGTGTATGTAAACTACCCTGTGACAACATTGTTGTGAAGTGGTGCTATACAAATAAAGTTGAATTGAATTGAATGATTAGGATGTTTATTCTTCATCTCCATTTCAAAGTTTTTTTTAAAAATCAGAACCAGCTGGATGGAGACACCAGAAAAGCTTCAGGACTTGCTGGAGGAATCATATTTATACTGAAAAAGAATTTTCACATGCAAACAAATGGTTGATAACTTTAACCAGAATCTAGAAGTAAGAGAGCATTCCTCCTCTTTCAGCCTCTTTGGCTCTCTGACTTCATGTTCAGATCTTAAGGTTGGCTTTTAAATCCCTTCACGTCTCATTTATCTAAATATTCATGTAGAATCACCGGTGCCTGCACAAGTCTAAGGTCTTTCACTGCTTTTTCACACTGGCCTGGAAATGGCACAGTGCCGGCACCGCAACCAAATTCTGAACCAATCGGCTCATTCAGACTGAAAAAAAATATCCGTTCAGGACCTGAACAGTCAGATCGCAACAGGAAGATTTAGAAAAATGGGTTTTTCTTTGTGAACTGTGACGTCATCGGTGGAAAAGGTTGGATTCACACCAGAATGCAGTTATAAAGTTATATACAGATCACTGTGTCCATAAAGTAAAAATGACCAAAAATCAAACATCCTAATGAAAAGAAGCAGGAATACCGCTACAGAAAAGACTCTGAGAGAAGTGGAGCTGGACGTGCCGGCACATGCCTTAAATTAAACACTTGTGCAGGAGTAATGCAGTCATGTGTTACATGGTTTTATTGCTTGTTTTTGTGTCGACTGATGTGGATCCACGATTCAGAAACTAACTAGAGTCAAACTCTACTTCTCTGGTGTCGACTGTGTCAGCAGTATAAACTGTGAAAATCACAGAATGATCTTATACTGTAACATGAAGCTGCAGTGCACGATCAAACATGAGACATGCAGATTAGCAGCTATAGCACCGACACGCTACGCTCCTCTAAACCAGGAGCTGTGGAGTCAGATCCAGTGTGTATGAGTCATTAAAGCAGACTGCTGCAGACTGCTGCTGGTCGTAACAAACGCTACAAAACAAACCAGTCACACAAAGCTGACAAACACTTCTCCACTTCTCCAAACACATCACACCATCATGGTCCAAATAATGAACCTCCATCATCATCAGGAGGTTCAGAGATGACCAGCCTCCATCATCAGGAGGTTCAGAGATAAAGGAGTGTGTTTTCTCTCCATCCCAACATGTGTGTCGAACGTGGCAAATGAAACATTGACATGCAGGACCTCCTACTACTAATTTTACTTGTTAGGATCCTTCAGATTTCATTGATCTTCTGTTCATTGTTGTTTAATATTTAGCTGTTTTGTTAATTGTCTTAAAGATAATCCTGTCACCATCATTTTAAACATATTTTTTTAAGCTGTGCTGCTCAAGTAGTTTCTCTTCAGTCGTCAGACTTTTCATCATCATCACTTTGATGGCTGCTGGTTGTGAACATGATTGTGTTAGTTGACAGATCTGCTGCTAACACCACAGAAGGATCATCATCTACACTCCTTCATATCTGGACTCACCTGTCCTCCTCCTGCAGGTTCACTCTACTTATTCTTTTTCATCCTGATTTAAAAAGATGGTTGTGATGATGTAAAGGAAGCACATTCAGGCTGCGCACAACATTTGATTATGAGCATTATGAGCAGGTTTACCTGCGAAGGTGATGACTGCCTGACGAAACACAGGTAGAAAGCTGCTGCTGCTCTTCATCTATGACTGTGGAGAGTCTGGGACTCGTTTTTATGTTTCTTGACCACAGATTCAGTCTCTTCTCTAAATATTCATCCAGCTGTGGAGATGCAGAGGATGTTTTTTATCTGTGCTGATTAGTTTTCAGGAGTTTAAATCAGCTGGAGTCCACAGCGGTGGTTTTCCCTGCCGTCACAGAAACATGAAACCTCCTGATACCTCCTGAGATGTCAGTTTGACCTTTCCACGGAAAATATGAACATGTCGTTCTGACTCTGGTTAGCATGTCAGCCGTTTCCTGTCTCATGTTGTTTTTACATGATGTGTTCACTCTGCGTGTGTGTGTTGACGCGTCTGCAGTGACAGGTCTTAAACAACAGCAGAGGAAGATAAGTGAGATCGGTGTGAAACATGATTAAAGCACGTCTTTCCTTTTGCCTTTGATTTAGTGTGAAAACAGCTGATCTCTTCAACCCCTCCAAAACACACACACACACACACACACAGAGGAGAACATGGAAAACCAGGAGAGCAGCAGGAGGCAGAGAGGAAGAGGAGGAGGAGGATGGAAAGCGGCCTCCTCGACACTAAGAGAGGAAGTCTGATGGCAGATTTTCTTTGGTCTCGTTGTCGCCTCAGAAGCAGAAAGAAACAACAGACAAACCATCTCATTTGTGAGATGATTTACGGAGAGAATAGAAGCTCTGAAGGTGTTATCCTGATAAAACTGAAGTCAATCAGGAAGTTTTCCAACAAAACTTGACCAGATGAAAGATGAAGTCCAGCAGGAGGTCAGTGGGACAGTCACAAAGTGATTGAAAGGAGAAGATTTTCCACCAGTGGAGTGTAAAAAAGATCCAGGAATATCAACAGAGCCACGGCTTACAGGAGAGCAGGTGGCGAGCGCTGGAAGACAAGCTGGGGTTTATGAGAACTCATTTCTTTTAATCAGACAAGCAATCTCTACGTCCCAGGTTTTATTACCAAAAACATCAAAGCAGTAAGTTTTATCCAGAACCTTAGATCCAGTCCTGAAACAGTTCATAGTCCAGAAAAAGCTCAGAATCAAACATTTTAGTCAAGACTGGAGCAATACTGATGTTATTCTCGAGCCTGTTTGCTCGACTCTTATTAACCCGAAGTGTTGCGAGCATCGCTTCGATCTGCAGCTAATTTAACTAATTTAGAGCCTCATCCTGGATCCTTCAGGTAGGCCTTGTCTGGTACAGCTGGAGGTTTTCTACAGATGTGCCTACAGCGGTACACCTTTCACCAATCACAATGATCCTTCTCACAAGTGTATAGAGTGAGAGGCCACCTCATAACTTAAGTCAGGCACCAGGAAGAATTCTACATTTTTCATGCTGCAGGACCGACATGAGCAGCATGAAGCAGGTGGAGCAGAGTTCACATATCTGAACACTGATATCCCTCCGAGAGGCGTCTTAGTATGAAAAGTAATTCCAGCTATTTTCATGATTTGGCATAAAGTCATGACCACATCATCAGGACTAAGAAATCCCACAGCGACTGACGTGACGCAACACCTGCGATGCTTTCTGCGTACAAGATGAGAGGCTGAAAATGACTGTCCTGACTGCCCATTCTAACACAACTTTCTAAATACAGAAAAGATCCGATGAAACATATTTCAAATGCCTAATTTTAACTCTAAAGTTCATTCAAGTGTTTCAGGCACATTAAAGAAGGCTTTTTTATTTTATTTGTAAAGCACAAAGCAGCACAAAGTACTTTACATACATTAAAACAACTAGGAAGACATATGGACACGTATAATCACTATATACAGTATATATACATACATACATACATATATATATATATATATATATATATATATATATATATATATATATATATAAATATGTGTATGTATATACCCCTCCCTGAGCCGTCACCTTATCGTGGTGGAGGGGTTTGTGCGTCCCGAAGATCCTAGCAGCTATGTTGTCGGGGGCTTTATGCCCCTGGTAGGGTCACCCATGGCAAACAAGTGTCTAGGGGAGGGACCAGACCAAGCACGGCTCATCGACCTCTACGATGACAACCAACCTGGGCATGAATGTTCCCTTGCCCGGACGCGGGTTACCGGGACCCCCCTCTGGAGCCAGGCCTGGAGGTGGGGTACGAGAGCGAGCGTCTGGTGGCCGGGCCTTCGCCCATGGGGCCCGGTTGGGCTCAGCCCGAAAGGGTTACATGGGCCCCACCTCCCGTGGGCTCACCATCTGCGGGAGGAGCCATAGGGGTCGGGTGCAATGTGAGCTGGGCGGCAGCAAGGGGCGGGGACCCTGGCGGTCCGATCCCCGGCTGCAGAAGCTGGCTCTAGGGACGTGGAACGTCACCTCTCTGGTGGGGAAGGAGCCTGAGCTTGTGCGCGAGGTTGAGCGGTTCCGGCTAGATATAGTTGGACTCACCTCGACGCATGGCTTGGGCTCTGGAACCAGTACCCTCGAGAGGGGCTGGACCTTCTTCCACTCTGGAGTTGCTCATGGTGGGAGGCGCCGAGCAGGTGTGGGCATTCTCATCAGCCCCCAGCTTGGTGCCTGCATGTTGGGGTTTACCCCGGTGGATGAAAGGGTAGTTTCCCTCCACCTCCGGGTGGGGGGATGGGTCCTGACTGTTGTCTGTGCTTATGCACCGAACAGCAGTTCAGAGTACCCACCCTTTCTGGAGTCCTTGGAGGGAGTGCTGGAGGGTGCTCCTTCTGGGGACTCCATTGTTCTGCTGGGGGACTTCAATGCTCACGTGGGCAATGACAGTGAGACCTGGAGGGGAGTGATTGGGAGGCATGGTCCCCCCCCCCTCTGAACCCAAATGGTGTTTTGTTATTGGACTTCTGTGCTCGTCATGGATTGTCCACAACGAACACCATGTTCCAACATAAGAGTGTCCATATGTACACCTGGCATCTTCCCTGGGCCGCAGTTTGATGATCGATTTTGTAGTCGTATCGTCGGACCTGCGGCCACATGCCTTGGACACTCGGGTGAAGAGGGGGGCGGAGCTGTCAACTGATCACCACCTGGTGGTGAGTTGGCTCAGGTGGTGGGGGAGGAAGCCGGTCAGATCTGGCAGGCCCAAACGTGTTGTGAGGGTCTGCATGGAACCTCTGGCTGAGTCCCCCGTCAGAGCGAGCTTCAACTCCCACCTTCAGCAGAGCTTCAACCATGTCCCGAGTGAGGCGGGGGACATTGAGTCCGAATGGGCTGTGTTCCATGCCTCTATTGCTGAGGCGGCCGGCCGGAGCTGTGGCTGTAAGGTCGTTGGTGCCTGTTGTGGCGGTAATCCCAGGACTCGTTGGTGGACACTCCAGGGGTCCTGGAGAGGAGGGTCCGCCGGATAGTCGAATCCCGGATTGAGGAGGAGCAGTGTGTTTTTCGTCCTGGTCGTGGAACAGTGGACCAGCTCTTTACGCTCTTTGGGGTCCTGGAGGGGGCATGGGAGTTTGCCCAACTAGTCTGCATGTGCTTTGTGGACCTGGAGAAGGCATTCCCCCCCGGGGGCTCCTGTGGAGGGGTACTCCGGGAGTGTGGGGTACCGGACCCCTTTGTAAGGGCTGTCCGGTCCCTGTACGACAGGTGTCAGAGCTTGGTCCGCATTGCCGGTAGTAAGTCGGATTCGTTTCCGGTGAGGGTTGGACTCCGCCAAGGCTGCCCTTTATCACCGATTCTGTTCATAACTTATATGGACAGAATTTCTAGGCGCAGCCGAGGTGTTGAGGGGATCCAGCTTGGTGGCCTCAGGATTGGGTCCCTGCTTTTTGCAGATGATGTGGTCCTGTTGGCTTCATCTGGTCGTGATCTCCAGCTCTCGCTTGAGCGATTCGCGGCCGAGTGTGAAGCGGCTGGGATGAGAATCAGCACCTCCAAATCTGAGACCATGGTCCTCAGCCGGAATAGGGTGGATCGCCCTCTCCGGGTCGGGAGTGAGGTCCTGCCTCAAGTGGAGGAGTTTAAATATCTCGGGGTCTTGTTCACGAGTGAGGGAAGGATGGAGCACGAGAAGTTCTCGATTTACCAGTCGATCTACGTTCCTACCCTCACCTATGGTCATGAGCTGTGGGTCATGAGCTGGCCTGGGAACGCCTCGGGATCCCCCCCGCAGAGTTGGCAAATGTGGCTGGGGAGAGGGAAGTCTGGGCTTCCTTGCTTAGGCTGCTGCCCCCGCGACCCGACCCCGGATAAGCGGCAGAAGATGGATGGATGGATGGATATATATATATATATATATATATATATATATATATATATATATATATATATATATATATATATATATATATATATATATATGTATGTATGTATGTATGTATATATACTGTATATAGTGATTATACGTGTCCATATGTCTTCCTAGTTGTTTTAATGTATGTAAAGTACTTTGTGCTGCTTTGTGCTTTACAAATAAAATAAAAAAGCCTTCTTTAATGTGCCTGAAACACTTGAATGAACTTTAGAGTTAAAATTAGGCATTTGAAATATGTTTCATCGGATCTTTTCTGTATTTAGAAAGTTGTGTTAGAATGGGCAGTCAGGACAGTCATTTTCAGCCTCTCATCTTGTAAGCGGCAGAAGATGGATGGATGGATGGATATATATATATATATATATATATATATATATATATATATATATATATATATATATATATATATATATATATATATATATATATTTTTTTTTTTTTTTTATGTATGTATGAAATTTAAACAACAATAAGAACAACAAGAATAAATAAATAATCCTTACATATACTGAAAAGTGGATGAGTTTTGTGCAATGCTTCATGTTTTTTGTCTTTTAAATAAATTGTTTCAAGCTTGAACTTGAACTGTGTTCTGATCCCTGCAGGATAAAATAAAAGATGAGGTCTGCAGCTGAGTTTGGGTGTTTTTTTTCTGGACGCCTGTCTGTGTTTTCTGCCACTTCCTGAATGAAGTCAGCAAATGATGAAGTAAAATGTGATGAAGACGCTCTGAGCTATAACACAGCTGAGCTTTCCCCTTCAGTCTGCACAATAAATATAAGCATTCAGCTATAAAGTGGTGTCATCTTCATTTATTTGGGTAAAACTCAGACACGTTGAGCAGATGTTTCAGTTTTCACCAGCAGCTCAGGTAAACATCTGCTGCCCAACACTGAAATTGTTTCATTTCAGTTCAGCCGTGTTCATTTATTTCAGTTTGTTTCATCAGGAGCCCAGAAGAAGTTCAAAACCAGAGTTTAAAAACAAAACTTTCTCCAAAAAAACAAATAAATAAGATATTAAACCACATCAGCCATTGGGGTTGAACTCTGTATAAATAATGTATAGTGTTTCTGCCTGTTTGTCTCTATTTCTTTGGTTTTCCTGCTTACTCAGCAAATCTGAAAACCAACACAGCTTCATCAGTGTGGAGAGGTTCAGGAAAGGATTTAACAGTTTAATGTTTCTGTTTGTTTCTTCACACAGAGAAAACATTTATTTTGTCCAGAAAGAGGAACGACCTGTTCAGATGGTGTCAAACAAATGCTGAACACCGGTGTTTGTTTCAGATGGAATATTATATTGGAAAATAAACCTGCAGTGTTGGAGTAAAATACATGTGTAGGAATGAATGAAGAAATTATTTTAAATAAATAAACATTTGCAGCTCCTGTCTGGGCTGCACGGTGGCGCAGTGGTTAGCACTGTGGCCTCACAGCAAGAAGGTCACTGGTTTGATCCTTGGCTGGTTTGGTCAGTGGCCTTTCTGTGTGGAGTTTGCATGTTCTCCCCGTGTATGCGTGGGTTCTACTCCGGCTTCCTCCCACCATCCAAAGACATGCATGATAGGTTAATTGGTTATTCTAAATTGCCCCTAGGAGTGAGTGTGAGCGTGAGTGTGGTTGCTCGTCTCTCTGTGTGGCCCTGCGATGGACTGGCGAGCTGTCCAGGGTGTACCCTGCCTGTCGCCCAAAGCCAGTTGGGATAGGCTCCAGCTTCCCCGCGACCCTGAATTGGAATAAGCGGTTCGGAAAATGAATGAATGAATGATTGAGCTCCTCCCTGGGTGATTGTAAAGCCTTGTTGCTGTGGCAGGACTCTGTTCCCTGTCACGGTTTGGGGACTTAAATGCAGCACGGAGAGGCAGACGGCATGCGTAAAATAATGGTCTAGTCCAACAGAAAACACAAGAACACTGGAAATGATCTGACAAAGGAAACTGAGATAATAAGTGAGTAATAAGTAAAAGGTGAAGTAAATGATGAAGTCAAACCAGGTGAGCTCATGAACAGGAAGCAAAACAGGAAAAAAAAACAAAACAGAAAAACTAAAGATTAAACAACAAAAACCTACGCCATGACACTCCCATACAGAGGCATTACTGCTGTGGAGGTGAAGAAGCCTCTGACTGAACACACTTTGTTTTGTTGTTTGTTTTGCCTTACAGGCGACAGGTAGAGGAACTATGCCTCTATAAGATTTACACATGATGTTTCCCTCTTTGGATCAATTGACAAACTGTTGGAAAGCTGAAATGTAGCAGAGATGGAGACCTGTACATCTCCAGAGATCTCCATGGATGGTTGTGAGCCCTTCTGGTATTTCTTATATGGGACCCCACAAGGTTCCATACTGGGCCCTCTTCCACAACTGGGTCCCCCTCCCCCATGACATTTATTGTATGTTATTTCTTCTTTTTAAATACATTAAATTTTTTTGGAAAGGAAAGGCAAGTCCATGTACAATGTGAAGTGACATTTATTGCATTATTTATGGATAACCTCTAACTGAATTAAGAAATGACTGAACAAACATTGCTATTCTCCTAACTTTCCTTCTACATTTCCCCAGAATGGCTATCTCACTTTTCTTCATCTTTAGTTTATTTTCTGAACAGTGTGGATGCCTATAAAGTGGGTTATAAATAAAGTTGGATTGGATTGTTTGTTATCTTGTAATCCGGATGAACTTTCAGTGGATATCACTTCCTTGATCCTCCGCACAGCTACGTGTCTGGAGTCCAGTTGAGGCTCCTGCAGTCACGTCTGTCCTTCTCCTTTTTAGTGATTAAAGTTGGTAACTTTATGACTTTCAGGCTCATCTGATGGAAAAGTGATATTTTTATATGCTTTTCTGCTGTTTCTGCCCAGCAGCATCCCAAGGCTGAGAAACTGGCCTATGAAACGTTTGCTTCCGGTGACACTGCACGATGTTGCAATCGAGTTTCGCCTTATGCACATGCCAGCGAGTGGAAATAAACACACCAGCTGTTTTCAACATGCAGAGTTGCTCATTCAAAATCCTCCTTCTGGCCTGTAAAACCTCAAACAGCCTGATGCTAATACATGAGGGAACCTTGAACTTAAGTAATGTGAAGTCCTCAGATTGATGTCGCAGACCGTGGACTGATCTTCCACATCATCTCATCATCCTCTGTGGACGTTTCAAGTCACAGCTGAAGATGTGTCTCTTTCTGTGCATCTTAGCTTTGGACTTTTGGCTGTTTCACCTTCATATTCTTATTTCTCTTCCTTTTGTTGCTTCAAATATTTTTACATCAGTCTTTTTCTGGTGTTATTGTAGTTTATGGTTCACGTTGCACTTTGTTTTCCAGTGAAAAGCTTATTCCTGTGAGGTTTCTTTACCCTCACACTTCTTTCTCTCATCCTCACCAACCGTCTTCCTCGCTCTGTTGTCCTGAGTGAACCCTCCCTGTGAGCTGGTGGAGGTTGAGGATGATTAAGATGGATGTCCGGCTCCTCTGGGCGAAGCATAAAGACCTGAACCGGCCCCTGCGGGTTCCCCGCAGCAGCTGGTCTGAGTCAACGCTCCGTTTGGTCTTTTGTCAAATCAGCTGCAGACTGATGGTGTTTGACAAACGAGGTAAAAGGTCAAAGACGGCAGGACGGCTTGTTGTCCATTACGAGACCGACTAAGAGACAACAGCTGCAGACATCAACTGACAGTTTCAGCATGAATGAAGCAAACAAGAGATTTCTACATCGTGGACAGAAACAGGGTGGTGTGTTTTCACAGGTAAGTCCGGATGTCTGAGGGAAAACCAGGACCTGTGGGTTCTGGTTCTGTATTCAGTCCCATCCAGCACAAGTCCGCCCAACAGACGGCTAGCCGAACTTCTACGCAGCATTGTGATTTGGTTGAAAAGTCAAAAGATGCTTTTTTCATGACATAGAAAAGATGTTTAAAAGAAATTCCCTCCATATCAACATATTCCAGTGCAGGGTTGAAGAGTCGACCCCGAAACAGTCAGTGTTTCATCGTGGACGAAACGCTAACACTTTACAATAATCATATACTGAGGTAAAATGTACCTCATGATGAACTAATGCATTTATTAATGAAGACTTTATCATGAATTCCTGTTGCTCATCATGAACTAATGATGATCTCAGTGTTTATATGATTACTTGACCCCTAATTGATCATCTATTATTAGTTCACTGTTAATTCATCAATATGTTGACATATTTGCCAGTTTAAATCGACACATATTATTTAATTCCCTGCTACTGATTTCTTTTAATTTTTATTTATGCAAGACTCACTCAAAGAAGTTCATTTGTATGAACATGGATATAAAAGCGCTTTGGGTGACTATTAATAAAGGTTGACTATTAATAAAGGTTTGTTTATTTATTTATTGTTTTGTTATTTCTAAAGCAGCTTTGTACTTCGTATAAAGTATTTCCATACATACCAGTGTCATATCTTTGTTAAATGTACTGCATTAATACAATGATTTTAAAACCCTAAAAATCACTCCAGCACTTTTACATTTCCATGTTCACCTAAGTTAATTTCTCTGAGTGTGAATTGCTTTAAATAAAAATAAATTAAAAAGTAGCAGGGAATTAAATGATATACATGTATCTAAACGGGCAAATTTGTTGAGATTTTGATGAATTAACAATGAACTAATGTTTATTAATTGATGTTCAATTAGGGGTGAAGTAATCACATGAATCAACATTTAGACCATCATTAGTTCATGATGAGCAACAGGAATACATGATAAAGTCTTCATAAATGAATGCATTAGTTCATCATGAGCTACATGTTACATAAGTATATGATTTGTACCGTTATTATAAAGTGTTAGATAGTCAGATAGAAATTATTATTATTTATTTTTTTTTTTTTTAAAGAAAATCATCACCATACATCTATGAGAAGGTGGAAAAGAAATCAAGCTTCTATAAAATCTAAACTGAAAAAAGGAAACTTAGAACCTAAATTACAAATAGAAAGTTGTACAAAGAGACTCAACTTATAGATCAACTTTGAATTCCAGTTTAATGAGTCTAAAACGTTCATTCCTTGAAAAAGCTTCTTACAAGTATTATGACTCAAGCATACAGATGATTTATTATATCATGTATTTATTATATATATCTATATATCTATATCTATCTATCTATCTATCTATCTATCTATCTATCTATCTATCTATCTATATATATATATATATATATATATATACACACACATATATATATATATATATATATATATATATATATATATATATATATATATATATATATATATATATATATATATATATATATATATATATATATATATATATACATACATCAAAAGAAAAGCAAAATAAACACATGAAAAGAAAAGAAGGAGAAATAACTTGTGCCCCAGCAGGAAGCAGTGCAGCACCATATTTGTTGTCTGTGCTATATACTTTTTCAAACAAAATGGTTGCTTTAAGAGTCATATAGTAACAATAATTTGATAATTAAAAGTTTAAACAATAATGAAACACACATTCCAAACCCAAACCAAATGTCAGAGATACTTCAAGCAATTTCTAATAAGATTCCTGAAAACCATTTGTTAAAACTGCAAGTTAAAGGTTGAAACATTCAAGGCAAATGGACAAGTGGAGGACAAAAGACAGCTATCTAGAGCAGGAGGACAGGATCTGAAGGTGATGACCTAACAGATGCATCTGGACCTTCAGTTCATCCATCTACTGATGCCTGAAGCCTCATCAGAAATCATCTCCACGTGGAGAAGGCAGAGAATACGGAGAACGGCCTGACGTGTGCTGCATGACACATGAACTGGAGTGAAAATCAGGTCCAAGTCCAGACCTCAGCATCACTGAGGCAGTGTGCGATCATCTGGGCCGAAAATGGAACAAAAGGCAGAAACTTCCAAAGAAGAGCTTTGAAAAATCCTTCAAAAAGTCAGTTTTTCCTTCCTTAGTTTATGTTTAATAATCAGAGTTAACTGGTGTGTTTTGGAGGTGAGCTTTAGAAGAACATCATCAGTCTCACCTCTCAGGAGTTTTAAACTGGTCAGAGGAGTTTTTAGCCATCAAAACCAGCTGTGGCTGTGAGGTCTGAAGTCTCTGCCAGATGTTTTTCAGGTCACAATGTCACATTCAGCTCCAACCAGGCAGTCGTCCAAATCACACTGGTAAAACTAACCAAATATCTGCTCACAGCAGCTACTTCCCAACCAAATCATTTCAGATTTGTTGAAAATGTTACCCGGCTAACAGAGCAGCTGCAGACAATTTCACAGCTGAGCGACTCTCAGATGCAGCCATTCAGTCTGTTTGCCGTCTCATTATCACTTTTTAACAGCTTTTGTTGATGCTGCACCCATGAGGAGGAGCTCGCACCTGCATGGTGACCAGAACGGACATGGATGAGTGGCAGCGGCACAGTTTCACTAACCCAGGTCACGGAAAACGTCAGGTCAGCGTTGAAAATTGTGCAAACTAAAAGTCTGAAAATGTATATTTTAGATTTTTTTTGTTTACCTTACAAAAGTTAAATGTTAGTTACTCATTCTTTCTGTATATATATATATATATATATATATATATATATATATATATATATATATATATATATATATATATATATATATATAAATAAATCTCCATAACTGATCTGCTTCAGATGAGAAATTCCTTCTTCATGGTTTCGGTTTCGTACAGGTTGTTGTTATCTCCTTTCAGGTACATATGAACCTCGACCTGTTCTGCAGGGAGTCAGGGACTCTACAGGTCACAGCAGCAGCAGCAGAAATTAAAGGTGATGTTTCCTCAACCGTGAAATTGTTTCTTAGAGAAACGAAGCTGAATTAAACAATCAGCACCAGGAGCCTTTTAGTCTGACGTGGATTCCAAATCCTACCGAACAAACTGCAATTAACAGGATTAAGTTGGGATATCATAATTAAGAGGAAAATTGTTTAACATTGTCTTGCTGAAATCTGCAAGGTCTTCACTGAAAGTGATGTAATGTGGATCGGAGCAGATGTTGACCTAAAACCTCTGTGTACTTTCAGCATTGAAGGAGCCTCACAGATGTGGAAGCTTTAAGTTGCTTCTGTGAAGTTCATGGTGAACTGTATTCATAGACAGATTTCTGGAAGTGTTCATAAGTCTGAGAAATTATTTTATGGCTGTTTTTAATGCTGTACTGTCTGAAAGCCCCAAGATCACCAGGATCCGGTTCCACCATGTACACAGATTCCTCCTGACTCTCTGAATCTTTAATCATATTATACACTGTCGATGGTGGGATCTTAAAATTCTTCAAAATTCTACATTAAAGAACATTTTTCTGACTCTGTTGCTTATTTTTCTTAGATTCATACATGTTAAGGCCCATTTAAGCGTGATGCCAAAGACGGAAAGTTTCTGCTGAGTCCTGTGTTGGTTACGTGCACACTACGGACCAGTTTCAAGCGCCTTAACTAGCCATCACCGGGCACAGTATATGGAGCAATACCACTGGAAATTGTGAAGGCTATATTGAGGTGTTTAGGTGATACATACAGCAATAAAATGATGCAGGAACGTGTTAAAAGCATCTGAAGAAGAAGTTGTTGAGGAGAGCAACAATATCATCAACCATAGACATGGTAGGAGCATTTGCAGAGAGGCTGTGTGAGTGTGTCTGCAGCTACAACCACCAGTGTCAACCAGGGAAGGGAAATGAACTCAGCACTTCCTGCTAGTGGAGTAAGGTCCGGCCATCATCAGTCGTCCCTTTCAAAGAGCATCAGTTCAAGGCAAATTATTTTTAACTGCTTCACACTTTGAGACAGTAATCCATACCTTCATAACCACCCAGCTGGGTTACTGTAAAGCACTTTATCTCTGGATCAGCCAGTTGTCTCTCACGTCTCAAACTTGCGGCTGCTTGTCTTCTGGTTGGAGCCTGTAAGAGAAACCATATTACGCCTATATTTGCATCGCTTCATTGGCTGCCTGTTGATTTCATGGTTGATTTCATTTTCTCTTCTTTGTTTTTAAGTCCTAACATGGTCTGGCCTTTCTGTACCTCTCTGAACTGCTTTCCACGTATTCGCCAGCCCAGAGCCTCAGATCAGCTGATCAGCTCCTTCTGGAGGTAACGAGGTCTAGACGGTCGCTGCCCAAAAATCATGGGATTCTTCTCTTCTACAGGTTAGAAAAGCAACATTTTTAAAACCCGCCTGTGGCAATTTGAACCAGCATGAGACATTGTTTTTTTTTCTATTTTATTTATTGTTTCTAATGTTTTACTTTGTGTTTAATTGTTTTGTCCTTTATTTTTATACTGCTTTCACTCTGCACTGTATCTAAATGTTTTACTTCTATACCCAAAATGGTGTTGTGTTAAAGTGCTTTGTAAATAAAGCTGAGTTGAGTTGAATTGAGTGTGTTGTTTGCAGGATGTCCAGAACACCACATGACGCTCACTATTGTTGCAAAATGGTTGATGCTTTTAGCACTGTGTTCATGTGAGTTCACAAAGACTTGGGAAGAGAGAGAGTAACATGAGGTCTGGTGCAACAAGAGTTGCTTGTAACCTTCCAAAGCATTACCTGCCGCGATGGCCCGTTTTCTTGTTCAGTCATGGGCTTGTTACCACGGAGATGGTTGTGTAATCTGTGCCACAACTAGCCCCTGTTCCCAATATTTTCTCATTGTGCATGTGCATTGGGAAGGATAGGGTGTGTCCATTAAAGCAATTTTACCTTAAATGTGGTAGGCTAACGTGATAGAAACTGCAACACAGATACTGTGGCAGGGATATCTTACACTGATTATCAGAAGTAGGATTTGAACCCACACCTCCCGTAGAAATAACAACCTGAATCTGAACTTTGGACTTTGGCCAATTTGACGAAATTCTGCCTTGCCTACCTCTCTATTGTGTGTCTTTTTTTCTTGGAGGCACAATGCTAAAATGCCAACAACTAAACTGACACAAACAAGGGTAGCCCGCAGGTAGGATCATTTCTCGTATTTCTAATGCTGGCCCCATGTGGCAGCAAAGTGCGAAAACTTGTGTGCTTTAGCCTCTGCAGACGTTGTGAGAATGACTCCGCAGAGGTCTATCCACTGTGTGCAGGTGCAGGTGAAGTGTGCAGGTTTTTGAAGAAGCTTTTTTGTGGCTTGTTACCATGGAGTTGTTTTTCATCTTCTCACCTCAGAAGAAGTACAAAACTTATTAAACAAGTCTTCCCTTTATCTATACACCATGACTTAAAATGTGAAAAATGCGACATAAAGTATACATGGAAGTATGAAGACAGCAACGTACGACGTTTAAAACAGATGGCCCCATTTCTGTATGAAGGAGGAGCATAAATGGGCACTGAGAGACTCTGCCTCTCTAAAATGCTCCTTTTATACCCAGTCATGTTGCTGACTTGTTGTCAATCAACCAAATTAATTCGTAATCAATCTTCTTTTAATTTTTAATTTGTGCCAATTACTTTTCCAGGTTTTTGTCGCCTCTGTCCCATTTTACAGATGTTTTGCCGCCATCAGATTTAAAATGTGCTAATATTGTTTTAATGAAATCATAAAATGTCTTTGTTGCAACACTCAATGTGCAAGATGGCTGAAATCTTTCAGGTTTTTCATGTATCCCTGCTCCAACACACTTGACTCAAACTGATGAGTCATCGTGTTAAACTTCGAAGGACAGTTGGATTCATTTATTTTGAGTTAGAGAGTTAAAGGGGGGAACAATGAGAACCTGAAGGCATGCAGTCCTCAATCAATAAGTCTTTATAGTGATCTGCATTAAAAGCACAAATGTTTTTAAAATCATCTAAAAAAAAAATAGACAAACTTTGGAAACCATTGAATTATATTTCAATTCAAATTTTGAGGAGACAGATGTGTCTGATTTTGGAACTGAGCTTTAGATTTTAATGACGTTACTTTGTCTTTTGTTGTATGTAATGCATATTTTTCTCTGCAATAAAACCTTACCCGTACCTTTCTCCTTTTCCCCAATGAATAAATATATGACAGTAACACCATCATTAATATATTTCTCCTTTTTCCGCAGGTCTTCCTGAATAAAAGTTGCTGTACGTGTTGATCTGTCTTTCCTGTTCTCTCCATCACAACCCGCCGAGGCAGATGGCTGCCCTCCCTGAGCCGGTTTCTGCTGGAGTTTTCCTTCCCACTGTCGCCTCATGTATGCTCAGGATGGGGGATTGGATCAAAATCAAGATTTGATGCCATCAGCTGGTTTATTTTAGCTAGGCTATGTATGAATTGGCCTGAACTGATGTGTCTGTAAAGTGCCCTGAGACAACATTGTAGTGAAGTTCCTTTCCATTGTAGTGACATAGTTCCAATGATGCTATCTGATCTTTTATCAAATATTTTTTCTAAAACTTTTGAGAATTATAGAAGATTATAATTAGTGAAGTTGTACTTTACTCCACTTATAAACAATGGGGTTTCTATATTAATTTCATTCGGAAATTCCCCTGTTTTAACAAAAGTTAAATCATTGATCATTACGTTTTCATTCTGGTTTATTTTGTTTATGTGTTGTTGCAAAGTTATATCCAAATAAAGCCTGTTATACTGTGTAAATTTAATTTTAATCTCCAACTTTCTTTCTTTTGTGTGTCACTTTGCTTGAGCCTTTCCAGGTGAGGTTTTTCTGTTTAAATGAACATATGGACACAGGAGGTCAAACTCGGGACCAGAACACACCATAAACACAGTAATGCAGCATAGCATCTGCTTAAGTAGCAAAATGTGTTTCCTCAAGAACTGCAGCCTGAGCAGAGCATGAAAACAGAAAAATGTTGGTGTCGAAATGTTTGACAGCTGCATTGTGTATGAACACACAGCAGATGTGGATGAGCGCTGTGGTGAAACTGGGCCATGACCCAGGCATAAAAGCAGGTGCATGTTTTAGCAAAGTTACAGAGATGAAGATGGGCAGAGACTCTCTGTAATGAAACAAACTCTAGCTAACGTCCTGACATCCTAACAGAAGAGGTAATTTTCTCACATGGAGTGGCCCTCCTTGTCCAGCAGAGGACAGTGTCGCAGTGAAGCAGCACTTAGAGGTCAGAGGAAGCTGGTTCAGGGAATGAACTGAAAACACGGGGTTGAATAAAGAGAAAAGAAGAAGTTTTTGAGTTTGGTGAAATTTTTGCAGGTAAGACTAGAGGGGTAATCCTTCAAGTCTGGCTCATCAGAGTGGGAGTTTCATTTCAACGACATGGCTAAATAAGTCCCCGAGTTACCATGGTAACTTCAACTAGAGAATAAGTCTTATCTTTACCAGGCTAACCGTACCAGCTTATTCAAGACTTGTCTCTAAAAGTGTCTTATTCTGTAAAACTGGACTAAATCAATGGAGGATTGAAGGATTTCCAGTGAATTGGTGATGGGTAAATGGATAGATATCTAAACTAATGACTGGAACCAGTGCTGTAAACGTCTCTGAAGTGAAACACTGGAAAGGAGAGTGGACCCAAATTCCTCTACAACAATGAATGAGCCATGTCCTGAACAAACCCTACAGGATCTCCATAGTGAAGCATGGTGGCGGGATGATCATGCTATGGGACTGAGAAAACTGGTCAGAACAGAAGGAATGATGATGTAGCCAACAGGAAAACCTGTGTCTGGGTCTTCCAGATATTTGAACCTGGGATTCATGGCCAACTTCCAGCAGGACAACGACCCTCAGCATTATGCTGAATAAACATTTAAATTAAAGTCCCGTATGTGGGTGAATTTGGATTTATTATTACTTCTTGTCTCTTATTTTCCAGAACTTAGCATTAACTCAGTTGTGTTTATGTTAATTTGTCCTTTCTGTGACTCGTGCTGCAAAGAAAATTTGTGGTTTTCCTCTGTGGTGTACGGAAATTTGTCTGTGACTCACTCTGCAGCAAGTGGCTGGAAAAGCAGAAGCTGCCCTTTCCAAATTGGAGTAAAAATGCTCTGAATCACTGGAACATCTTTACCTCCAACTTTTCCTTTCAAATGCCATCCGGGTTTCCCCCATTTTCTCCTATCAGCCGTGAATATCAGAGCTGAGGTTGGCAGAAAAATGGGGCAAGGAAGTTGGATGTTTTTGAAGTAAGTGGAAATTCTTTTTCTGCAGCCTCAAAGTAAAGCAGGAGTTGGTGTAGAGGAGAAATAAGTACAACATAAGTACAAAGTAAAAAACTTGTACCGCGTCTAGTTTAGTCCTCTAAACCTAAGCGGGTTTTTCTTTCCCTCCTTTCTCATTATCACTGACTGTAGTCCCATTTTTCAGTTTAATCTGAAGTCTTTCACCTCAGTGGAAACAGCTCAGACGCCATCTTTGTGTTGAACAGCTTCAATTCTATCAAACTATATTTGTTTAACACCAATTCACAACAAAGTTTATAACTGGGAACTCTTTAAGTCTCATCTTAGCACATAACGTCATGAAATAAATGTTTGGCGCTTCATTTCTCTCCTTTAACAGCAGCTGCTGTCATAACATGTCGGGAAAGTCTGATAACTGTCATTGGTTTGGATTTGCTTGTTTCTTGTTGTTGTTTTGTTTGTAAGCTGCAGTCGTTTATTTGTCTGGTTGTTGTTTGGTTTGTCTGTTTTATGTTTGTTGTGTTGGGTTTGTTGATCTTGTTTGTTTTGTTTGTTTGTTTCTGTATTTGTTTGCCATGACTGTTTGTTTGTTACATTTGTTCATTTTTTTTGTTTGATTTTATTGCTATTTGCTTTGTTTTGTAAATGTGCTTTGTATGTTTGTTTGTTGGCTGTTTTTGGTTGGTTTTGTGTTTGCTGTGTGGTCGAAACAGCAGTAAAGTGCAGAAGAACAAACAGGATCTCTCTGCTTTAAGGACTGTTTGGTGACTTTACTTTAAAAATTAGGTCAATCTTTTCACTTTCTTTGTGGATAAAAACTCAGATTTACTTTCTTGAAGTCCTTTTTTCTTTTCTTAACAAGAAATCCAACAATTACCGGTATCTTTTTTAAAAATTGTTTGTCAGTGTGTCTTCTGAAAGAGGCCATAAAACTCTGCTTCCAGACTGATTTGATGGTGGAGGTGTCCAGCCCAGCAACATCCTCGAGCTCAGAAACCGAACAGTAGACCTGCAACCTTTTCATCCAGGATGCTGCATGATGTTGCAGCTAAGTTTTGCTTGAAATGCCAGCAAATGGATGCACACACACTGGTTGTTTTGAACACGCACCGTGACTGATTAGGCAAAGAAATGTAAGAATTCATTCTCAAAGGAAGAAAAGGAAATGAGGAGAGAAAGGGACAAAAACAGGAGTCAAGATAAGACAGTGCAGGTAGGATGCAATATGGATGCTAAATTAGCGGACGATAGCGGGAGCATCAATGAGATGAATGCAAAAGTTTGGTAGAGAACCTTTTGATAATAAATATGAAATCTTTACAGGTCTGGAAGAAGCGGAGTCCTGAAGGCGTCTGTGTTGTTGCAGTTTTAGGTTCTGGTTTCAGAGGGAAAATGGAAGAAAAAATAAATAAATCAGAAGAAACCAGCATCAGAAGTGGAGTTCTGGAGTGAGTGTCTGGTCCAGGCCTCGTCAGGTTTCAGCTCCAGCTCAGAGTTACTCGACATCATGCTGCGATGACCAGAGCTGCCTCTCTGGTTGGAAATGATGACGGTGGGTCGATGCTGCGCAGTCGTCAGCTCCTGAAAGAATCCCACTCTCTGTTCTGTGTGCGGCCCCCATCCATCACCAGCAGCCGGTGGGTGCCCGGGCGACATTGTGTTTATGCAACTTAAAGAGCTTTTCTCTGCCCCGCCACATTGATGTATCGCCCAGGAGCTGGAAACAGATGATGTGTGCAGCAGGAGGTTAGCAGAATGGATGAGGGGGCCGGGGCCGCCAGCAAGCTGGATGCACCTCGCTGGGAGAATCCGTCGATATTCATGTTAATAACAACAAAAAAAAAAAAAATAGTGTTTGTGCCGAGGAGGGGTTGGCTGATGCTGCGGTTTTGTTGGAAGATTTAAAGGTTTCCAGGGAGGTGCTGGTTGACTTGAGTCTTCACGGCGTGAAAATGTGCTGATATTAATACTCCTAACAGAGGGCAGCATAGGGAATGAAACTCAGCCATCAGGGGCTTTGATGAGACGCAGGTCCTGTTTTCTGTCTTGAAGGTGTTTGTTTCAGTTTGGAGACATTGAACATGATGGGAGCGAGTGCTGCGGGAGCTCTTTCAGACTCCTCATATAAGAAGAGAAGACTGATTTGATTTGTCCTGAAATGAAGCTGAAATGTGAAAATGTCTGGAAGCACATGACTTGGAGGTCTGGATGGTAAAGAGGAGACTGAAAGACCAAAGAACATCAGAATATAGAAAACAAATATACAAATTATTTGCAAAGGTATCAACTCAGACTGTATTTTCTGGAAATAGAGCATGCATTTCAGTTTGATTTATACTTTATAAACCCACTGTATTCTTTTCTACTGCTTAACCCTCTGGGGACCAAGGGTATTTTAGAGAAATGAACCTCGCCTGACTTTTTCTTTTTAGTTTAAATGCTAATAAACACCACCTTTCAATGCCCCATAATGTCCTATACCTTGTTTTTATTATTATTATTATTATTATTATTATTATTATTATTAATAATAATAATAATAATAATAATAATAATAATAACAATAACAATAATAATAATAATAATAATAATAATAATAATAATAATAATAGAAATATCATATACTGCTATGTAAATGAGGTTCCTTTGCTTGAAATAAAGAGTATTATAATTTCGAAGCATGACTAAAGGTACTGAAGGGGACTGAAGCACCGCAGATTTCCGAAATCAGCTGCACACACTGTATCTGTTACCAAGTTATACATCTGTCACGACGCCGTTGTGTCCTTTATGTTGAAATAAACTACTTGAGTAATGCGAATGTTTGTTTGAGCAATTACGCATGGTATGCGTGCGTAAAAGCTGTTGTTTTCATAATTTATCGGCCTTGTAAATACAGAAGGCAGCTGTCCGACTGCTAATGACGCCGATGCATAGTGATTGACACTGTTTGGAGGCGTTTCCTGAGGCATCATCGGCTCTCATTGGACAAAAACACGTGTCATGCGCCAAAGACAAAGGCTCTGATTGGAACACCTTTTTTGACACAACACTGTACCACCTATGAATGGGCTATAGTGATGCCGAACAGTCTGAAAGCCCGGAGTCTCCCGATTAAGAAGGAAAAAAAAGTAAGTTTCTATCTTTCATGGTTCGAAAGCTATGCTTGATTAAACAACATGGTCCCTGGCATCGCCAACAATGAGTGTTAAAACACATATACATATTCAGCAAATCACATGGCAGCTATTCAGTGCATTTAGCCATGCAGACATGGTGAAGATGATTCAAACTGAGCATCAGGATGAGGAGGAAAGGGGATTCACGTGACTTCAAATGTGACATGGCAGGTTTTGGTGTGAGTACTCAGAAACAGCTGATCTGCTGGGATTTTCACACAAAACCATCTGGTTTACAGAAAATGGTCTGAAGGTCTGAAGAAAAATAAAATATCCAGCGAGCAGCAGTTGTCTGGACCAAAATGTCTCAATGATGTTAGAGATAAGAGAAGAATGGACAGACATGTTGGAGATGATAGAATGGCAACAGGAAGTCAAATTATCACTGGTTCCAACCAAGACATGATGAACATCATCTCTGAACACACAACGCGTCCAACCTTGAAGCAGATGGTCTTCAGCAGCCAAAGACCACACCAAACAACTCCACTCCTGTCAGGTAAGAACAGGAAACTGAGGCTACAATTCACACACATTCACCAGAACTGGACAATAGAAGATGGAAAATGTTGCTGCTCTGACGAGTCTCCATTTCAACTCCACAATCAGAAGGTGGGGTTGGAATTTGGTAGAAACAACATGTAAACATGTGTCATGATTTCTGCTGGCAGCAGTGGGTTGTGGGTGTGGTTTTCTTTGCAGGGGGGTGTCCGCTCCAGCAGCTTGCTGTCACAGCTGAGAATGGTTTCCGAATCACCTGCTCAGCATTTAAGCTCTGGTTTGTTCACACACCTTTGCTGGATTGTCGTTGGCCTTTGTGTGGTAAAGTGTTTTGATCAAGTAGTTCTCAAGTTATTTCTCCTGTTTGTTGATACGAAACTAACTTTATGGAAACTCTGTTCAGAAGTTGCCTGCCTGCCAGTCTGCTTCCAAACTGTCTGGACACCTGCACAACCAATTTTTGTCGATAAATCTGTTGGATTTTTCAACCTCTCATCTGCTTTTGGGTCCTCTTAGCTTCATCTATGACAACATGGATCCATCCTGACTTGTATAAACAGTTTTCGAAATCCTCTGAAGGAAATAAATATCAGCTACTTGTATCCATGAGGATCGGTGAAAAGTCCTGGTGGAGCCTGACACACCATGGTTTTAAAGTTTCACCGATGATCGAGACAGCTCTGACTTTTGTCATACACACGACACACCTCAATGGCAGCTTCAGTACATCCCCTCACAGGTCATAAACTTTCTCCAGATCATTTAAACACATCAATATGCCTCTGGTACAGGCATCACCGTAGCAATGCATTAATCAACTGATTCAGATCAGCTGGCTTTTGACAGCTGAATGAGAGGAACGCGCTGTAGCTTGACAATGGTTGTTTAGCATAAAAAATACATCAGTGCCAACACAAAATAGTTCCTATACTGTAGCATACTTGGCAAGCTTTTTAAAAAAGAAGTAATTGTGTTATAAAATGTTAACTGTGTGGGACCATGGAATTGTGTGGGTTAAACCATGAGGAGCCGTGTATTACACGGTTTTAATGCACTTTGCAGAGGTGGTGTTCTAGACTACCGTGCAGTGCACAGCTTCTCGTCATTTAATCCCTACATGGACTGAATGGTCAAACTCCTTCAACATCTCTGTCAAAGTAACGATCTGTTCCATTGTTCTGAAAACCATGTTGCTCCTCTGAGGCTAGTAAAACCTCAGCTTTATCTCAGTAGACAGTCTGAGATATTCCCACTATCACAATGGTGCCCAAACTTTTTGCCTCCAAGGTCCAAACTGAAAATGATCCAGTGAGCCATGGGCCAAACGCTGCAGCTTTAAGGATGGAACACAAGTAAATGTAATAAGTTATTTAAATTATTATACGATGTATTTTTTTCCTATTTGCGATAAAATGTCTCATAAAAAAATCAATATGGCAATAGAACAATAAAGTCTTAGTTAGAAGGGCAACAAACAATATTTAAAGCCATTAAACGTCAGCCAAGTGCAACATGTCAACATCAAGAAACAGTGCATGTTGAACAAGGCAAGTTGCTGACACTTAGTGGGACACATGAAGTTGATCTTTGGACAATCCCGGTCTCTCCATGTTAGGTTGCATCTGGCTCACTGACAAAGTCAGTATGTCATTGAGGTGTGAGTCAATTGGGGTCCCTCTGAGTCTGGACTTAATGATGTTCATAACATTAAAAGTATTGTCTTTTCATCAAGCTCTGTGGGGTTTTAATATAAACAGCGTCCAACGGACCAGAAGCAAAGCGGGCTGATTGTGGCCCATGGGCCCAACTTTGGGCACCAATGCAATCATACAGTATGAAATTAGTAGTTTTGTTTAAACCAGTTTATTTAATCTGAATCTGATTGCCTTATTATTAAACAAAGAAATCAGATGCAGCGCCTTCATTCACATTCAGCTTCTATCAGTAGATGTAAATATAGAGTTGGATGTGTGAGTTTAGCAGAATCAGACCTGCTTTCCGTCAATCACAGGACGTTCTAATACTTTCTGATGGAGGACTGTGCTTCTCCATACGCTCCTCTTCTTCCATTTAAAAAGTGAAAGACACAAAATTTCTCTCTCACTCGTTCTCTTTCGTCTCCCAAAATAAAACGAGGGAGGTGTGGATGCAATCTTTTGTCAGGGGGGTTAATAACTTTCTTTCCTTAAATTGGTTTCCATTGACACCTGCTGTCTGTGCAGATAGCAGCGAGGACCTCATCATATGCGAAGACCCCGATGTTGTGGAGCGTTTTGTTCCTCTGCTGCTGATGATGTCGCCTTTCAGGCTGCAGTTGTGTCATTTCTCCACCGCTGCTGATGCTGCAGCGATAAATCACTCGGTCCCATTCACGCTTTTTAATTGACTCGCCACGAGGTTGAGCTTATCTCAGGTTAGATTCTCAAATGCTGAAATATTTGTCTTCATTCAGAGGTTTTCCCATCAGAAACTAGAGAATCAGTGAAGAAGCTGCTGAAAGAGAGCAAAATAAAAAAATTTAAAAAAGGAGCACATTTGTTTTTTTATTTATTCCTTTTAGCTTCTCCTGTCCAGTGTCATGGCAACAGAAGGAGGGTCTGATGCCATGTGGTGGTGAGCAAATTGTGTTTAACGGGTATAAAGTTGTTTTTTTGTTTTTTTTTTGCTTATTCATATCCTATTAATGCTAGACCTGACAGGAAGAACAAATAGAGGATAAAGTGAACAGAAAAGAAAAGGAGAGAAAAAAGTTAGAAAATAACAAATAATCAACTGGTCAATCAGCTGCTACAGGAAACATCGGACAGCTTCTGTAAGAAAACAAAGCAGATAATCATCAGGAGCACATACAGGGAGCCAAACTGTAGATGTTTTTGCTTATATTTCATACTTACTTGATGCTGATGTTGAACATAAAACCCACTACAAGCTTTGCTCTTCTGTTCATCTAAATTTTTTTCTACTAAAAACTTTGATATCCTAATTTATTCCAATAAACATTGATGACTTTTATTTCTGGGAAATTAAATGAATATAATTGACCGTAAATGTAAATTAAGAGCTTTAAAACTGGTTTGATCCATGTTATAGATTTATATCCTAATTGTGCTTCAAATAAAACCTGGAATCCAGAGATCAAACATACAGCTCTGGGGCCAAAACTTGCCCACCAGATTCCTGTCTGGATGAATTTGGTAAGCATAACAATGAGATCCAGCTGAAGACTAATTTTTCCATTATAGGTTTTTTATTTTTCTTTTTTTCTTATTTTTTGCTTAAAACATCTTCAAGGCAGGGGGTAACTTCTTACTTATTAGGTCTCCCTTTAGTTTGTATGCTGATGTGAGTCAGTTTAAGTGGTTACACTCTTCATAAAATCAATCACTGTATTGTTTTCCACTCCAGATGCCAGTTCTTACATATTTTGGGATTTTTCATTTAAATCCATTGTGATCTGCAAGTTGTAACAAACATAAAATGAATGTAAATGATGAAATTAGGAAAAATATAGTTGAAATAACCCTTTTTTTTTCTTTCTGGTTGTTGATGACATGCTATACTAAAAGCATAGTGAAGTAAGGATTAAATAATGAAGAGCCGTGCATTACACGATTTTAATGTACAACTCAGAGTCTAGAACATCACGACGCGCAGCACAGTTAGTCATACCGTCTGAAGGTTACAGACCGGAAGTCTTGTCTGATGCTATCATAAATACAAACCATGACAACAAAACACTTCCTGTTTAAAGCCACCAAGTCTTGAGATGATGGCAGATAAAGTTTAAAACAAAAAAAAAACTGTGATGGTGTTTAGAATAAGTTTAAGGAAGGAAACTGTCCTGATGACCTGAAAGCTGATAAACAGAAACCTCCAACAAGGAGAGAAAAAGAAGAACTGTCGTTATGAAACCTCTGGAGTCATAATTAGACTGCCGATGAAGTCTACAGCTTTACCAACAGATTTAGATCCAAGTGAAACTTTTGCTGTATTTGAAGGGACAGATGACCGTTCCAGTTCTGAGACGCTCTGTCAGCATGTTTCCATTCTAACGTGACTGCTGGGATCTCATCTGTCCTTCTGGGAGCACTAATTGGCAGCGACTAATCTGATTGGAGCCTGAAGTTTGGGTTCCTGCAGAGCCGCCCTCCATCCTCAAACCCTTATCAGTAGCTCAGAGATGGACAGCGGTCATGTCAGATCGATATCTGACATGAGGTAATGGGTGACGGCGGAGGCAGAAGATGGCGCATGGCTTAAGATGACCAATCATGATGCTGATTTTCTTCTTCTTGTATCAGTCCAGATAGATTTGATTAGAAAACCTGACTCAGTTTAAGGTCAGCTCATTGGAACTGTGTGCCTCAGGCTCGTCAGTGTTCATTTGTTTCATCGTGTTTCCTCTCTGCGGTAATTCTGTATGTCTTTATATTTTTGTGCTGATCTGTTTGTTGGAGTTATTTGCCATGTCTTTATGAACAGTTTTAGGGTGTTTTCTGTCCCTGCTGAAGTTCTGTGTCTTTACATGAGAAGCTTCTTGGTTAATTTAGAGTTTTTGTTGTCATGAAATTGTCCTTGCTGGGTTTTTCTGTCTTTTAGTCACTGCAGAAATCCCCGTACATCCGGGGGTGGGATGAAGATTGACCAGCCTGTTGCCCTGCAGACTGCATGGTTCGGCAACTGCTTCAGTACAGTTGCTGAGCCATGCTTCATAGATTTCCATGGTAAATTGATAATAAATCTTCTGAGATGAGATTTTTCCTCAGTCTCCTGGAGGAAACCAAGCGCTTGCTTGGTGGGCACTTGCAGCTCTCCCTGTTTCGCAGCCATAGCTTGTGCCCACACTGATAGCCACACAGTTCTCCCATTTCAGACTAACATCTTTCAAACAAAAGTCAGGGATTTAAACAGTTCTTCTGCGGTGGTTTTGTCAGGAACGTGTTTGCAGAAAAGCAATTCCTCGAGATGGAAACCAAACTTTTGTTGGAATTTGCTTTAACCTTCGTTCCCAGGTAATTGTACGACATCTGAATGAAACATGTTCCTGCTGTGTATCAGATAAACCTCTTTAAAGGGTCCAAGATGAGGCTGTAAACTAAGTTGCACTAATTGGGCTAAGTTTCGACTGACTGTTTTATCTGACAGACTGCGTTTCGTGTCAAACTGAATGCTGTTAGTCAAACGTTGGTCTCAATCTCACGCTGTGAACATCCTTTCACAGCTGCAGCTGTTTTAATAAAACCCTCAAAGACAAAACTCTCTTACTTCAGTGATTATTTAAAGTCAGATTTCTTCCACAGTAGCTTCATCCATCTGCAGAGAAAAGCGGCTGTCATGCACTTTATCACTAAGCTTCTCCTCTATGTTCTTTGACATGCCATAAATGTGCCTGCTGATTGTATTATTGGACAGAGCCCACAGTTTGCTGGCTGCTGTGTCATCAATCATGGTCAAAATTGTGGTGCAGCGCCCACTTTGGGAACCACTGGGTTAATTGATCACTCTAAATTCTGCATAGGAATTAATGTGAGCGTGAGTGGTTGTTCGGCCCTGTGTTGGCCCTGTGATGGACTGACAACCTGTCCAGAGTGTACCCTGATGATTTCTGAGATAGGCTCCAGGTTCCACATGACCCCTAATTGGACCAGAGAAAATGAATAAATATCTGTATGGATGCACCTGGATGTTCCTGGTACTTATTTGAGAATCGTTTTCTGCAACCATAAGGCTCCTGGACTGAGACAAAACCTTATAGGGGTGGGGTGTGCCCCTCTCCCCCTCCTAATGGATTATGAGACAATCAGACCTCAGTACGTCAGGGTGGACAGACGTGTTTCTTGGACACTAGAACGCAGCATTGGGGGCTCCACAGGGGACTGTTTTAGTACTCTTTCTTTTCATGCTTTACATGTCAGTGTTCAGATGATACAGATGATGAGGCATGTGTGAGTCGTGGATGGGAGGGGAGAACAAGGACCTTCAGGAGGCCTTGACAGACTGGAGTCAGTAGTAAAGCTGCAGATGTTCCATCACAGTTATTGCAATGGTTCTTTTCTATGCTGTTGTCTGCTGGGGGAAGTCTGGAAAACTGGTAACAAAGGCTGGTTCTGTGCTGGGCAGGGAACTGGAAACTATTAGAAGTAGAGCAACAGATGTAAAGAACACTGCAGGACCTTCCTAACACCCTGAGAGGACTTACAAGCAGCTGTAGAGAGAGGCTCCAGGACAGAGGTTCAGGACATCCTTTGTCCCTGCAGCTGTTAGACTGGACAACACTTCCATCATGTTCCTCATTGTTACGTCCCAACTCTGCAAGGGGATGTGAGGCGCAACAAATGAGAACCGCGGACAGCTGTTAACATGTGAATTTCTGGGAATTTATTGTTGCAAGTGGAGATGGGAGCAAGGAGGTGGCAATATTACAAGTGTTGGGCTACGTGTAGCTGCATAAAGAAAGGACAGCTACAAAACAAAAACCATGCAGTACAAAAAGAAAAGAAAACAAGGTGCACAATGTGTTAAACAGAAACTGGTCCTCTCAACTAAAGCAAACTGAAAACGAAGCAGCTCCAATAGCTATGCTTAAAAGGAAAAAGTACTATATACAAATACAACCAAAATACTTATTGGCCCAACACATTCTAACTTTAACAAAACACTGTTTATAAACGCAACAGAAAGAGAAGCCAAAATGGCTTTAAAATACAATTTACAAATATAACAGAAAGAAAGCCAAAAGGGCTTTACTTTGGCTATGAAAACGAAAAAAGACTTAGCAAGAGAAATAAACAGAACACAAAACCAACCAGTTTTAACACTGCTGGAAGAATCACAAAAAGAAGCAGTTTTTAAACACAGAAACAAAAACTACTAACCAAACTAAATCTACTCAAATTACCACCAACAAAAGCACACACTCAAACCCCACAGATTTCAAGCCCAAGGCAGATTGTCTGTGCCAAACAGCTGCCAGTGAGTCCACAGCTGCAGCCAGTTTAAATCTCCCTCCAATGTTGCTGCAGTGTTGTTGATAGGTTAGGCAACTGACCAATCAGCAGGCAGGGAGGAGGGATGTGGTGAGTAGAGCCAATCCTCACGTGGTGACGGCACACACGGATTTGAATACAAAATAAAACAATAATTAGGTGGATTGGCAGGCAGCCGTAACACTCATAACCTGTGATGGAAGATGATCACTATTGTATCTCTATAATCTTTGCTGATATTCATTTGTATTGTAAATATATGTGAATTTATGTCTTAACCCAACTGATGGTGGAAAGTTTGACACAAAGTGGCTCCATCATTATTTCTAGGTGAAAAGGGTCTCTTAGCAACATAGTAGTGATTGTGATGGAAATGTGATGATTAATGGTGTTATAATGGATCATTGTGGATTTACTGTATCGTCTCTGAACAAACACTACATGTCGTGGCTGGATGGTAGACCTCATAGATGGGATATAAATGCTGAAAAACATCATAATGTCACCTAGGGCGTAAGATATCCATCACAATTTAGCCCATAGAGTTACATACTACCATTAAATCAGACAAACTGCACTTTTTTATTTCTTTTTTTTCCACAGGTGAACACAGTACGCTTCCATCATATCTTAAAAGCAGATTTAACATATCATTAATTTACTAGCACACGGAGAGCACAGACCTCTGCTAAGCACAATGTTAAAGAATCCTTTAAATTGATGCAGTTCTTCCTTTTCTTATCTCCAACAAGTCCTGAAAATTTTATGAAAATTTAACGATTTTAGTTATACTGAACACAAACGAACAGTCAAACAAACAAGCAAACAAACAGATAAATGCCAGTAAAAACGTAATTTCTTCGGAGGAGGTCATTACTGTTTTCTGTTCAAAGTTAATCAAGTCAAATCAAAGATGTTTTATTCATCCCCAAAAATTCAAGGTTTCATGGTCGTAGCAGAATTAGTAAAGTCATTAACTTTATAAGTACATGAATATGAAGTTACAAAACACACTTAAAGGCGCTGGGATAGAACGAAGCAGATGTAGCGTCTGGATCGGGCTGATCTGGATGTTTTTTTCATTCTGACAAAAAAACAGAAGTTTGTGACTTGCAGTTGTTCGCCGGGTGTGTCCTGTGGTGAAGGATGATTCAGCATTTCATTAAGGGGAACAAAACTTGCTTTTTTGCTGATTTTCATGCTTTCATAAGAACAGAAGTTTGTTTTCAGCCGTATTTAGGTTTGAAAGTGGAAGTGCTCTGTGTTGAACTCTTTCTTTGTTACTGTTGATTTATTTTAAGCTTCAACAGGAACTTTAACAGAAAATCAAATGAACTCCCCTGTTTTCTGATCTTTTTCTTTTTCTTTTGTTCTTTATTTGGATCCCTGTTGGCTTGTTGCAGCCAGCCACAGCTTTACTTCCTGGGGTCCTTTTTGTTAAATACATTTAAATACATTTAGATATGTTTCATATACAAATACATCCCATCCCTACATACAAGTAGATAAACCATTCTCTATGTGGTGATGAAGGCTTCCCCTTCCCACACCAAGCTGTACTACTCAGGTGCAAGCCATTGAGGCCAATCAGGGGGCCTTTATAGATGGGCAGGTGTGCAGCTCTTCGGTCTGTCTCCTGGTGCTATCCTGCTGCAGCTTAGCAGCGAGCGTGGTCAGTTCTACCCATTGACAAATTCGTGGGAGTTTGCCAGCTGTGGCTGCTGGGTGAGCTGAACAATCTACTTCTCCAGCATCAGTTGGCCATAAATCTCTCTGTGGGTAGGCTGCACTTGCCTTCCAGGCATACTGGGGAGGTGTGCACCACACATTGCTCCAGGTTCCTTGGACACTGCTGTCTTGTCTGGCTCACAACAACCATTGGAGTGGACCCGCTTCACCCTGGGGAGAGACCTCTCCTAGCGGCTGGGGTTTCTGAAGACCAACCTTTTCGGCCCTCCCATATCTGGGTGTTGTTGGGCACGGCTGGGACTCATCAGTACGGAGGCAACCTGCCTTCAACATTTTGTATGGTTTGTTTAAGTTTTCATATTTGACTTTGATTTATTTGGTTTTGCTGTTCTGCATGTTTATTTCAGTTGGCAGGTTGCTCTCTTCTGCAGGCCCACCCCTGTGCTCATCCCCAGGCTGTAGATTCACTGGGTTTTATAGATGGGTTTTATTTAGCTTTTAACCATTTTCTGTATTAAATAAAACTTTGCTTTTATTGTGAAACCCACAATCACTGTCCGGGCTTTTATCAAACCTGTGGCCATGTTGGCCAATTGCAAGGGAGTCACCCCTAGCTGGCGTTGTCTTACTTGTCGTCCTCTCTTCACTCGCCACATCTAAAACATATAATCCTTCTTGCACATACATGCATGCAAACACAAGTGCACACTTGTGCTTTTGACTGGTAGTGGATACACATATAGTTACATCCACATATATAAATTTACTAGCTATATTTCATGCTTTAATTTTTTTTTTTTGTTTTTTTTTTTGTCTTGTTCAGTATTTAAGGCTGGTCCAGTCTGGATGCTGTGTTCTGCTGAGCAAATTTACTTTGCCAAGGGGAGCTTTATAGATATAATGATCCCCCTGATATTCTAGTTTTTTGTTTTATTTTGCATAAGTGTTTGTGCTACAGTTTTTATAGTGCTGCTGGACCAGACTGGAGAGAAAAGAAAAAGGATGGAATGAGAATAGAAAAAGAAAATAAAGAGGAGACACCTTGCAGAGTGAGAGAGAAAACATAAATGCATATCCACATGCATATATACACATCCATCCACACACATGTGCATGTACATACACCTCTAAATGCATATAATCTAACCACAGATTTGCGGTCCCCCTGCGGGAGGACAAAGTCAACTGTAAGGAGCATCAAAAGCTAACAAGTTAAATACAAATGAGGAACACACAAGGAAAACCTGCTGCTGGTAAATAAACCTGCAGGACGACTCAGTGACTGTGTCACATGCAGAACACATGGAGTGGAACGTGTTCAGAGGAGAGCAACTGTGTATCCCGTCCACACAAAGGCAAGAGGGAGGACCCCGAGACCTGGGCAACTGGCAGCCACCCCCAAGCACAGACCCCAACCGCCCCACTCTGGAGCCAGCCACGCATCAAATCAAAAACAAATCAAATCAAACTTTATTTCTTGAACATTTTTCATGCAACAAAAAGTGCTTTAAAAGATAAAACCAAGTCATAAAGATGAAAATCTGTTGATAAGACATTTAAAAACAAAAGATGCAAGTTTTCTGCACACATTCATATACACACACACACACACAAGGACAGACAGCAACCACGCACACACACACACAAGATCTTTTCCTGAATACCGTCTCAGGTATAATTAATAAAATAAAACATAAAATTAAGTGATAAACGTCTGACTTGATGCTGATGTAAGAAATCGAAATCTAAGGATCCATCCACACTAGGAGCCAGTCCCCGCATGCTCACAGGGGCCGCTGCCTCAGCAACCGCACAACTCCCAGTAAATCTCCACCCACGAGGTGTCCTGTGTGTCAACATTTGCCATAAAGAGGATTAAAACTTTAGTTTTGTTTTTTTTTTTTGCAGGTTTTTGCGTTTTCATCATAGTTACTAAGAACAAGTTTGAGTCTTTGGCAATACTGAGGTTTGAAAGTAGAGGTGCTCTGTGTTGAACTCTTTCTGACTTTAAGTTCTTTGTTACTGTTTCATTTTAAGCTTTAACAAACTTTAACTGAATGTTAAGTTAACTCCCGTTTTGCCTGATCTTTTAATTTTTATTTTGTTCTTTACTTGGATCCCTGTCGGCTTGTCACAGCCAGCTGCAGCTTTCCTTCCTGGGGCCCTTTTGTTAAATCCAATTTAATACATTTATACATGTTTTATATACACAGAAATACATCGCATTCCTACATACAAGTTCATTTCATGCTTTAGTTAAACTTGATGAATGCTGCTGAAGTTTTTTCTACACTCAGTTATGCCATTTACTGTTGCTATGGGAGTTTTTGAATGCATTAATTTTTGCTTCAGGTTATATAAAATTATTTCCAGCATCCTGAAATAAGATTTTTGTAAAGCATCACAGGTGTTGATAAAGTGGACTATTGATAAAAGTGAGTTGTTAGTATAATAACCCGTCTTTAACCAATTTAAATGCATTTTTATAGTGTTATGGAGAAGCAGTGGCTCAATTCAATTCAATTCAACTTTATTTATATAGCGTCAAATCACAGCAATGCCATCTCAAGACGCTTTACAGACAGAGGGGAAAACATAATGAAGGCCAATTCATAATAGCCTATATAAGGAAACCAACAGATTGAGTTGAGTCCAACTCAATCTCCCATCCTGAGCAAGCACACTGGCAACAGTGGGAAGGAAAAAACTCCCTTTTAACAGGAAGGAAACCTCCGGCAGAACCCGGCTCAGGACAGGTAGCCATCTGCCTCTGCTGTGTGGGGGGGAAGAGGACAGAAAGATAACAGACAACAGGAACTGCTACTCCCGGCCAGGGAGACCTGCTGAGACAGGAGACATACATGTTAATGATGCAACACTGTTATGGGGGGGTAAAAGAAAGAGATAAAGAGAAAAAGAAAGAAGCTCAGTGTATCAGGAAATGTCCCTCAGCAGTCTAAACCTATAGCAGCATAACTAAGGGATGCTAACCATCCCTAGCTATAGGACTTATCAAAAAGATAAGTCTTCAGCCTAGTCTTAAAGGTGGGGAGGGTGTCTGCTTCCCTAACACTAACTGGGAGCTTATTCCATAAGAGAGGGGCCTGATAACCAAAGGCTCTGCCTCCTGCTCGGCTCTTTGAGACTCTAGGAACCACAAGTAAGCCTGCAGTCTGCGAACGAAGTACTCTGGTTGGTATATAAGGAACTATGAGGTCTTTGATATATAGTGGTGCCTGGTTGTGGAGGGCTTTATATGTAAGGAGAAGGATTTTAAATTCTATTCTAGATTCAACAGGCAGCCAATGAAGAGAGGCTAAAACTGGAGAAATATGATCTCTCATGCTGGTTCTGGTCAGGACTCTGGCTGCAGAATTCTGGATCAGCTGAAGGGTTTTCAGGGCATATTTAGGACAGCCCAGTAATAGAGAGTTACAGTAATCTAGTCTCGAAGTAACAAAAGCGTGAACCAGTTTTTCTGCATCACTCTGAGACAGAATGTCCCTAATTTTGGCTATATTACGTAAATGAAAGAAGGCTGTTTTAGTAACCTGCTTAATATGTGGACCAAAGGACAGGTCAGGGTCAAATATTACTCCAAGGTTTCTCACTGTAGCACTGGAAGCTAAAGTAATGCCATCCAGGTTCATTACAAAACCGGAAAATTTAGCTCTGAGTTTTTCAGATCCAACGAGAATTACTTCAGTCTTATCTGAGTTTAAGAGGAGAAAATTTCTAGACATCCAAGTCTTTATGTCTATGAGACAATTTTGTAGCCTATTGGGCTGATTTGTTTCATCTGGTTTAAAGGATAAGTATAGTTGAGTATCATCTGCATAACAATGAAAGTTTATTCCATGCTGTCTAATAATTTTGCCTAAAGGGAGCATATATAGCGTGAAGAGTATTGGTCCAAGTACAGAACCTTGATGAACTCCATGACTTACTGTAGTTTGGGAGGAGGACTTGTCATTTACATGAACGAACTGAAGTCTATCAGATAAATATGATTTAAACCAGCTTAACGCTGTACCTGTAATTCCAATCACCTGTTCTAGTCTTTGTAACAGAATGTTATGATCGACTGTATCAAATGCAGCACTAAGATCAAGCAGGATAAGTACGGACACAAGTCCTTTGTCTGAGGCCATAAGAAGGTCATTAGTAACTTTCACCAATGCTGTTTCAGTGCTATGATGAGCTCTAAATCCTGACTGAAACTCCTCGCATAAATTATTACTGCTCAAGTAGGCATGTAGCTGAGCGGAAACTATTTTCTCCAGAATTTTGGACATAAATAGGAGGTTAGATATAGGTCTATAATTTGCTATCACCTCTGGATCCAGAGATTGCTTTTTAAGTAAAGGCTTGATTACAGCAGTTTTAAATGATTGTGGTACATATTCTGTCACTAAAGACATATTGATAAGATTTAGTAGTGATGTATTAATTAAAGGGAAAATGTCCTTAAAGAGGCTCGTTGGGAGAGGGTCTAAGATACAGGTGGATGGTTTAGATGAAGCTATTATTTTAGTTAATTCAGAGGGTTGGACAGGACAGAAACTATTTAGACACAAGTCAGATCCTGGTTCTAAGGATGCTTCGGAGACCACAACAGGCTCAACATTATAGGTAGAAGGAAGAGTATTGTGAATTTGATCTCTAATAGTGTCAATTTTATTCCTGAAAAAATACATGAAATCATCACAGCTAAGTGAGAAAGGAATACATGGCTCCACAGCGCTCCGGCTCCTAGTAAGCCTAGCTACAGTGCTGAAAAGAAACCGAGGGTTGTTTTTGTTTTCCTCTATCAATGATGAATAATAAGCTGTTCTTGCCGTACGTAAGGCTTTTTTGTATACGATTAAACTTTCTTTCCAGGTTAAGTGAGACTCCTCTAGTCCTGATGAACGCCATCTGTTTTCCAAACGCCTTGATGCCTGTTTTAGAGCTCGAAGCTGGGAATTAAACCAGGGAGCCTTCATAATCTTACCCAATTTCTTCTTCTTTAGGGGAGCAACATTATCCAAGGTTGTACGCATTGAAGCTGTTATAGTATCAGCATGTTGATCAATCTGAGCAGGAGTAAGGCTTAAAGGGGGACTCTCAGTCATGCTAACACATGGTAGAGGTGAAAAAATTTATTCAATTGATTGTTTAAATTTTGTAATATTATTGTCTGATAAACATCTACTATAGTAGAATTTATTTTTGGTCAGTGAGTAATCAAATAAAGTGAATTCGAAGGTTAACAAGAAGTGATCGGACAAGACAGGGTTTTGAGGAAATACTTTGAGCTTATCAGTCTCAATACCATATGTTAGAACAAGATCAAGAGTGTGACCATGAGAGTGAGTGGCTCCATTGACATTTTGTGAAAACCCAATTGAGTTTAGAATAGAGCTAAAGGAAATGTTTAAACTATCATTTTCATCATCAACATGAATATTAAAATCACCTAGTACAATGACCTTATCAGTAGTCAGCACTGACTCAGACAAGAGATCAGAGAATTCGGTCAGAAACTCGGAGTAAGGTCCAGGTGGGCGATACACTAATGCTAAAAGGAGCGGTTTCTCTGAATTCCATTTTGGATGAGATAAATTTAATGTCAGGAATTCAAAGGATTTATAGTTAGTTTTGTGCTTAGGATTAATTAAAAATTCTGACTTAAAAATAGCTGCAACACCTCCTCCTCTGCCTGTAGTTCTAGGAATGTGAAAGTTTAAATAGTTAGCTGGCGTAGCTTCATTAATACTAACATAATCCTCTTGCTGTAACCAGGTTTCTGTAAGACAGAATAAATCAATGTGGTGATCACCTATCAAGTCATTGACTAATAAAGACTTATTTGGGAGGGATCTAATATTCAGTAGGCCACACTTTATTGTCTTATTTTCAGATTTTATTAGATCCATTGTTTTTATTTTTATGAGGTTTTCACGATTAACCCCAGAAGTGTTTTTGTGTTGTTTAATTCTTACTGCTGGGAAGTTGTATAAGGTCGGAATGGGGTTTTGGGTGGGCGGCGGCAGGTGGGAAGCTGCAGAAAAGTGTGTAGGACTTCAATTCTGCCTCCTGGTCCCAACCCTGAGTTGTCAATTTAGCTGACTAATAAAAGAGTCCATATTGCTAGATAACAGAGCGGCTCCATCCAACGTGGGATGGATGCCATCTCTCCTAATAAGACCAGGCTTTCCCCAAAAAGCGCTCCAATTATCTATAAAACCCACGTTGTTATCGGGACACCACCTAGACAACCAGCGGTTGAAGGATGACATGCGGCTAAACATGTCATCGCTGATTAAATTTGGCTCAGGTGATAGGGCTGCTTGTTATGTGACCTGGTGGTCAGCGGTACGAGTCCTGCGCCTTGACACTGCTGCAGCCCTGAGGGGAACTGTTTTCTGAGGACCAGTCCCAAACCCAGATGGATGCAGAGGGTTGTGTCAGAAACCCTCCAGTTGTTGCCAGAAATCCTGCTGTGGTCTTTCATCCCATTATAGCTGTAATCTTATCACTCCGTTTGTTCCAAATTTATTTATTGTCTATGATTTATTATATGTAATTTACTATCTATAATTTATGATATATAATAAAACCAAGATGTTTGGATTCTAAAAAAATAATTAAATGTTTCCAAGAATGGACGATCAGAATGATCAGCATACTGCAGGTTTAAAACAGCAAAGAAACAGGAAGTAAGCGTAACTTGATCTGTCAGGCTGAGCAGATATAAAAGCCACGCAGTGCAGAGACACTTGATGGATTTTTCTGCATCAGGACTGAATTCAGGATGGAGATCCACTACGTTCTGGTCTTCTGCTTCTTATCAGGTGAGAACCGAAGACCTGAATGTTTGTGACTGTGCAGCACACACCGTTTCAGTTTCTCATGAATGTTGATAATTTTTTGTTGATCTCGGATGCTCTGAGGTTGCACTACCTTTTTAGTTTAACTGCTTTTCTAATAATTTAGTTTTTCTTCTGTATCTTATGATTTGCATATGATGCAAATCTGCTCGTGACTGAAATGTTCAAATCCGTCAGAACAATGAGACACCAGTAATAAATAAACATTTAGAAACAACTGATGCTGATTTTTCTTTTGTCTAGCAGCTCTGAGTGCTGGAAACTCTGGGACTGCTTATGCAATAAAAACTTATATGGGACCTGAAGGAGGAAATGGAACAATAAACTGCTACTTGTTTTCATCTGGAAGCACAAAGTTCTTCTGTAAAAATAAATGTGATGCAGATGGTCTTCTCATCAAGACGGACAATGTCTCAGCTCAGAGGGGCAGGTACATGATCAAATATCAAGATGGAGCTTCTGGAAGTAAAATGGTTTCTGTGACCATCACAAATCTGACCAAGTCTGATGCTGGACGGTACAGATGTGGTCTGGGACAATCCTCACCTTCTAGTTACGTCGACTTTGGAGTTAAAGTTTCACACGGTGAGTTTCTCTTAAAAAGCATAAAACTTAGATTCGCCGCATACGTCCATCATGGTTAAACCATGACCATGTATGTAAAAATGCTGTTACCGCTGTTACATGACATGTAGATGTAAAATTTTCACAAAGGGATCAAACGGGAGAACATTTTGATGTGGAGGCATCTGACAGCACCCGCTTCAAGCTCAAAGAATTATTTTGTTAAAACAATCTTTAAAAAATCCTGGAAATCTATTGGGACTATTTGGGCCCATTTCTTCATACATTTCTTTGCAAGCATCTTGGTGATAAAAAGGTAAAGTGCAATCTAAACACATAAAAATGCAAAATAAGAATCTAAATAGGATTATAATAAACCACAGAGATCAGGTTGAACCTAATAGATTCAATCAACCCAATAAAAAGGCTTTAACAAATCCATAAAAACCCCAGCTTGGGGTTTGAGGAATGAAAACCCAGTTTGGGAATGCTTTAACCAAACGGTTTAATCCGATGGTAAACAAAAGATGCTCACACACTTTGCTTCCTTCTAGATTTTCTAGTGCATTTTGAGCTCGTCCTCTGAATGAAATAAATAGTCACGACTGTTCTGGAGGATGTTTACATGCACACATCTGGGTTAAGTCTCTCACACTTCTCGGACCAGCAGAACTTTCTGGTGATGATTTGCTGGAGATCGAATGGTGCAGGTAGGTGTGGGGAACATTCTCAGTTCATAGAGGATGGTGATGATCAGTTTTCTCTCTTTCTTTTCTGGGACATGGTATATACAATTCAATCTTTTTAAATACAGGGTTATCTAATATTCATTTCAATATTTATCTATTCAAAAGCACGAACAGTTGTTGATACTTTGTCAAACTGTGTTTTTCTCCAGCCATTATAGAATGGACGTTACATCAAAAAGTAGATTTCATTACCAACTTCAATAAGTTCACACTAATGATATAATCTCTGCTCTTTTTCAATTCTATTGCAATGTTGTCAGGTCAGGTGACTTTATTGATCTCTGTAAGGGGAATTGGTTTCGGGTTAGCCAGCTTGGAGTTGGCTTGCTGACATTAAAACTCACAACAAAATAGATATACAATTGCAAATAAAAAACATTGCAAACACATCAAACATCAATCCCTTCATCATTATACATAATTTGAGAGTGCCTTTGGATTAGAATCAGAAAACATGGCTGAGAGGTCACATCTTATTAAGTATTAGAACAGCACTAGGGATAAGGCTGTTTTTAAAATGGTTGGTTTTACATGTTGGGACTAAAAACCTTTACCCAGAGGAGAGAAGCTGAAAATATTTGTTCAAACAGTGCGACTCATCCCCTGAAATGGCCCTAGCCAAGCGCTGAAGGTACCTGGTGTACAGGGATGCTAGGTGAAGCTGTGTATCTCCTTACTGAAGCTTATAGAACATTTAACAATTTGGGAAAGCGAGTTTTTATTTTTTAAAGACAGACTATTCAATCATGAGACTAAAGCGAATGACAATGTCTTGTTTTAATATGTACGGATTTAATCTGTAAATATCCCGCAGAAAAACTGTGCACACAGTTAACTGTGTACTTTATTTAGACATTTGGTCTAAAAACATAAATGATAAATTAAGTCACAGAATCCTTCATATGGGTATTTTGAGTCTTATTTTCTTGTTGGATTAAATGATCACCATCATTGAATTTTGTTTGTTTAACAGATCTGCTGGAAAAAGACTCTGGTTTCAGCCAGACAGAAACTGAGGGAGGAAATGTTACATATGGATGCAGTGACACTGTCCATGGAAAAAGGAAGTTCTTCTGCAGGAACAAGTGTCAAGGCCAAGGAGATGTTCTCATTGACACCAATAATAACATGGCTCAAAGTGGCAGATACAGCCTTAAATATGATGCTGGATCTTTATTTGGACTAGACGTGACCATCACCCAGCTCAACAAGTCAGACACGGGATGGTACCGGTGTGGGTACGGCAACCCTTCATCTCCAGATTCGTACAAGAGTAATCTGATTATTGTTATTGAAGGTGAGTTTCTTTTCAAATGAATGAAAATATTTCCTCATCCTGTGACAGTTACATAAATATCTGTTGCCAAGAAGATGGCGGGTCACTCAACGTTTCCTGAGAGGTGACATGTGTTACAGTTACCCCAGAAAACTCACTCACTCGTATGGTGTCATACAGTATGTCCTGAACTATTTTACTTTCATCTTTAGAAAATTTCATCTTTGTTCAAAGTATTTGTTGTCAACTGATTAGCTGAGCTGAACCTGGGCTTTATATATGGCTGGGTGGGGGTGGGGGGGTGTCAAGACTTTATTAGTAGTTGATGCATTGAGAAAGGAAGTTATTGTGCTTGTTTCTCTAACACTGCAGTGAAAACTGAGGTCACATAAAAGACACATAAAAAATTAAATATGTTTACATTTACAGTCTGTATCAGGAACAAATAGAAAAAGGTTTTAGGTAAGTTGGTTGTTTTAAGTGCTGTATGAGGAGCTTGATGTGGTAGCAGGAGGGGTTAGTTCTGGTTTGTCTGGTAATGATGTTATCAAGAAGTGTAAAATGGACATAAAAATGACCAATCATGGTCTACTGCTTTACTTTATCTTTTTAAAAGATGTCTTTTAATAATTTTGAATTAATCTACATGCTGTTTTGTGGGAGTAGGATTGAAGCTACGTAAAGCTAACATTAAGCGAAATTCCCCCGGTTTACAACCTAAATGCTCCATGGTTTAAATAAAGTTAACAAGTTTATTCAAATGGCAGCAGTTTTCTCCCATCATGCACTTCTCTCCTCAGCAGGAGCACTTCTCTTTTTTACCACATACAGCCCGTGTGCTCCTGTAACCTTTAGAAATTAGGTAAAATAATTATGTTTTTGTCGTTTGTTGCCATGGTGCATAAAGTATCAGGGCTCTACTGACTATAGCTTTGTATTGTGGTCCCCCACTCTTGGTACTCTGAGTTTATTGAAACAACCCACAGCAGCTGATCTGGAACCAAAAGCTCACCCAGACCAAGTTAATCCAGAGTTAATAATAATTTTGCACACTCATGGTTGCCTAATAATGGTGTACATGTAGATATTCTCTTAAGAAAGCCAAACTTCACTTTTTCCAACTTAATGTTCAGGTTTGAGGGTGTGTTCACATTTTGTGTTGACGAGCATTGTAGTTGTACAATACAAACATTCATCCTCAAAAAAACAACTTGCCTAATAATTGTGCACGCAGTGTATGGGACAAGCATTTTCTTTCAAAATGATATTTTTGCTTAGTCTCTGAAACTAATAATATAAAGAAATAGTGTGTAATTTTAATGTTATTAATATTGTGTTATTAATCGTGCCCTTGGTTACTTATTAATAACAACTTTATAACTGAAGTAGCTCCGTAAAGCCAAACTCACATTAAGTAATCATTAAATGTCTGATTGTTTTGCCTTATTTTTGTTTCTTCAGACTCATCAGCGTCCACACCACCAACGTCAACACTAAGATCGACGTTAAGATCCACTTCACAAAGTTTTACATCTTCTTCAGCTTCTTTTACTGCCACTGAACAGCCGACAGGTGCCGTTCTATGTGCTGCTGAACAAAACAAATGTTATTCATACTGTAACATCAGTATAACATGACTGTCCATCAGAATAATAAAGATTTCTGACTTTTTATAACTGGTGAAAGTGTTCACTCTCCGCCTCAGGTTTCATCTCGTCTTGGACTTTATGGGGGCCCATTATTGGTGTGTTGTGTCTGGTGGTTTTTCTGCTGCTCGTTTACGTCTGGAAAGCAGGGAAAAGCTCTGGATTCACCAGAGGAGAAAGCGCAGTTGATACAAATGTGGAGGTGAGTTCAGATTTTTATGGATTTATAAAATAATTAATTATAATCTCTTAATAACATATCTAGGTGGGAAATATTATGAAGTGTGTTTATTTTGTTGGGGTTTCTCCAGATATTACTTGTTTTTTTTTTGTTTTAGGTCTATGGGACTTTATGGTTCAAACAGTTACAACTGATAATATTAATAAAATGCAGGACGTATCAGAGTGATTTAGGTTTTGTCTCTTTATTTTCACAGCTCTCTAGCAGGGATAGTCTCTAGTGAGGATTCAGTCTACAAGACCTCCAGCAGCAACAAACACCAAACCTACTCTGCATGTTCAAAGGCATGAAGATGTTATTCTGATGCAACAGGGCGAACATTATTAGACCTCTTGATAGATTTGCTTTGCACATTTTGATGATCCAGAACCAATCATGTTGCTGGGACTTCTATTAAATGTTTTAAGCTCTTTCTCATTTTATAAACTTCAAGACAAGTTCATTGAACTGGAGCAGTCTAGGTGTCAAATGGGTCTTAAAATTCCCATACATACTGTGTAATAGTCCTGAATCATCCTTTATTTTTTCAGACATCGACTAAAACATAGGAATAGCTGGAACTTAGTGAAACGAACGTCCACCAATGTTTGCAGTCATGGAGTTTTTTTTCTATAAAGGTTAGAATACCCTGTATTTACATGTGCGTAGGGATGTAACTGTTTGGTACGCACGGTGGTTGTTTTTCGGTACAGCAAGAGAACAAATACAAAACAGAAAAGAGTTTATTGATATTAAACAAAGCAAAACGCCCCAAAACTATTTTCAGTAAATTCTCCAATTAAAGATGTAAAGGTAAAATGTAAATGTACTTTGATTATATAGCTCTTTATAACAACCTACTGGTAAAACAAAGTGGTTTACAAAAGATCAAGCAACAAACAAGAAAAAAAAGTGAAGTGCAAAATTAAAAAGAAAAAAGAGAAAAATTAAAATAGAAATGCTACCACACAACGGGGGGTTAAAAGCCATCCTAAATAAATGAATTTTAAGTTTAGATTTGATGACCCCCCCCCCCCCCAGGTCTGTGACAAGATGCATGCCAGTGGGAAGCTTATACTACAGCCTGGGTGTTGCTACTGAAAAGGCTTTGTCACCCCAGTGTTTGAATTTGGACCTAAGCAGTTCCAGCATTATCTGGTGAGATGACCCTAACCCTGCAACACCCACAAACAGTTAGCATCTCAGATACTGTAAATAAGATGGGATGAGGCCATTGAGAGCTTTAAATACAAACATTAAAAGTTTGAATCCATTATAAAATGGACAGCAACGCACACTGTGTTACAGTAACCAAATCTTGAGCTAATTAGAGTATGAGGAGCTTTTTAAAGGTCATGACAGTTCTGAAACTTTTTAACTTTGGCCAGAATAAAAAAAAACAAAACAAAAAACTTTTAAACACATTATCAGTTTGTTTGTCAAATTTCATGGAGCTATCAAAAATCACCCTTAAAAATTCTGGCAGTTAGACGGGGGGCTAAAGGCAAGGTGGCAAATCCATTGGATAGAGTGTCACAAACACAATACATTCAGTTTTGTTCTCATTTAGGTGCAGAAAATTTTGGGCTAACCACTGAGCATTACTGGGCTCAAGTGGCAGATAGATTCGCAAACACTGGCATTACAATGAAAAGATACTTTGTCCCTGACTATAACTGATACAAGTGGTAACATCTCTAAAGGTCATAAAGCTAAGATTTTTAAACAGATTAAAAAAAAAAAAATTGATATGCTTCCTCCATTTTATTGGACAGTATCTGCTCATACATATTAGAAGGGAGAGTTTTTGAGAGAATAATAAGGATAAGTCACTCAAACATGTACCAATATTAGTTTAATCAGAGCTCAATGTTTTCTTTTAAAATAAAACCTTCAATTGCATGTAAGTAGTAAAATATAGAGTTGATTAGTTGCAAGACTACAACATCCAGTTAGTAAAACATTGTTCAGATGAGGAGATTATTAGATAAAATCTGTATTCAAAGAAAAATATTACCAAATTGACATGTTTTATTCATTTGACAGTTTTTGATGTAATTAAAAACAATAGTCAGGAAATCTAATGAAATCTTTTTACTGTAGCTCATTAAAGTAGAAACTTCTTAATGATTTCTTTAGCAATTTTGTTGTTTCAGCAAAGTTTGTCCAGAACCAGTTGTCATCAAGAGCTTTTTACCCACATGGTAAAGGGTCGGGCTACAGAGGGCAGGGATCTCGCAAACTGTTTTAATCTTACCCACATGTTTAAGATGTTTATCTGCTTTCCCAGTTCCTAGGAAGCGGATATTCTCACAGACTGATTTTAACAGCACAAGATGGTCCTCAAAATCTGGTTTTTCTTTTAATCTGTTGCTCGTCCTAACATCTGTTAGCCATGATCTCCACTAGCCATAACGTTGGCTAGCCACAACGTCCGCTAGCCATAACATCCGCTAGCTACAATGTCTGCTAGCCACAACGCCCACTAGCCATAACATCTGCTAGCCATAAAGTCCACTAGCCATAATGTATGCTAGCTCTACCACCAACTAGCCACCCTAAAACTTTGAGAAACTTTCAGTAAACTGGAGAACTGCTGATCAAGACCACTTCAACAGATTACAACAGTCTTGCTGCCGAGAAGAGAAAAATAAGAACATGATGACTGAATTTAGGACTTTTCTACAGTACTTTATACTATACGGTCATGTTTTTGTTGATGTTGTCTGGGCTTCATGTCAAACTTTGCTTATACTGTGAAAAGATAAAAGGACAATAGATGAAAACATTTATTCTTGTTTATCCTTGATTACTTTGTTCACTTCTGCTTTGATTTGCCTGAAAACAATTTTCATGCATTTCTTGTATCTTGAAATAAAATCATGATTCCTCGTAACCACTAACTTATTAACTGACTTAACTTAATTATTTCTAGCTAGCTAGCTGCAAAGCTAACCAGACGGGGGCAGTTCCTGGTCCAGAAAGTAAAAGTCCTGCCATGTTTTTGGATTTACCTGTACATTTACAACAGATGTTTTCACTAACAGGCTCGTTTAGCTGGCAAATAAACTTTGCTCACTAAATTCAGCTCGTTTGGTGACTGGTCAGAACAGCTGCCGGACAGGACTTTTACTTTCTAGACCAGGAATTGCCTCCTCTGGAGCTAACTAAAGACACTAAAGAAAATATCACTACTGTGCAACTGAAGTACAAAAACAGTGCAAATGGTCATACGCACAGCCAAAGACAATCACTCGAGCTCATAGTACTAGCATCCCTTATCTTATCTTTTAAATATTTTTCAGCAATTGTTGAAAGTTCAATTCAATTCAATTCAACTTTATTTATATAGCGTCAAATCACGGCAATGCCATCTCAAGACGCTTTACAGACAGAGGGGAAAACATAATGAAGGCCAATTCATAATAGCCTATATAAGGAAACCAACAGATTGAGTTGAGTCCAACTCAATCTCCCATCCTGAGCAAGCACACTGGCAACAGTGGGAAGGAAAAAACTCCCTTTTAACAGGAAGGAAACCTCCGGCAGAACCCGGCTCAGGACAGGTAGCCATCTGCCTCTGCTGTGTGGGGGGGAAGAGGACAGAAAGATAACAGACAACAGGAACTGCTACTCCCGGCCAGGGAGACCTGCTGAGACAGGAGACATACATGTTAATGATGCAACACTGTTATGGGGGGGTAAAAGAAAGAGATAAAGAGAAAAAGAAAGAAGCTCAGTGTATCAGGAAATGTCCCTCAGCAGTCTAAACCTATAGCAGCATAACTAAGGGATGCTAACCATCCCTAGCTATAGGACTTATCAAAAAGATAAGTCTTCAGCCTAGTCTTAAAGGTGGGGAGGGTGTCTGCTTCCCTAACACTAACTGGGAGCTTATTCCATAAGAGAGGGGCCTGATAACCAAAGGCTCTGCCTCCTGCTCGGCTCTTTGAGACTCTAGGAACCACAAGTAAGCCTGCAGTCTGCGAACGAAGTACTCTGGTTGGTATATAAGGAACTATGAGGTCTTTGATATATAGTGGTGCCTGGTTGTGGAGAGCTTTATATGTAAGGAGAAGGATTTTAAATTCTATTCTAGATTCAACAGGCAGCCAATGAAGAGAGGCTAAAACTGGAGAAATATGATCTCTCATGCTGGTTCTGGTCAGGACTCTGGCTGCAGAATTCTGGATCAGCTGAAGGGTTTTCAGGGCATATTTAGGACAGCCCAGTAATAGAGAGCTACAGTAATCTAGTCTCGAAGTAACAAAAGCGTGAACCAGTTTTTCTGCATCACTCTGAGACAGAATGTCCCTAATTTTGGCTATATTACGTAAATGAAAGAAGGCTGTTTTAGTAACCTGCTTAATATGTGGACCAAAGGACAGGTCAGGGTCAAATATTACTCCAAGGTTTCTCACTGTAGCACTGGAAGCTAAAGTAATGCCATCCAGGTTCATTACAAAACCGGAAAATTTAGCTCTGAGTTTTTCAGATCCAACGAGAATTACTTCAGTCTTATCTGAGTTTAAGAGGAGAAAATTTCTAGACATCCAAGTCTTTATGTCTATGAGACAATTTTGTAGCCTATTGGGCTGATTTGTTTCATCTGGTTTAAAGGATAAGTATAGTTGAGTATAGTTCACAGTGGTGTTTTAATCAAGTACTGACTGGTCAATTGATGACCTTCTCTGCAGGTGAATCTCGGATGAGGAACTGAGCTGATCTCAGGAACTCCAAGATGAATGTAGGCAGGTTTTGTTTGTAACAATGTAAAATCAAACCTTATTTGAACAGAGAAAAAAAAAGAAGAGAAAAAAAAAGATAGAAGAAAAAAAATGACACGTAATTGGGTCCACAAGTATGGTTGCCACCTTTCAGAAATTTAAATAAGGACGTCCACCACAGCCCCAACGCAGGCAAGTGGGGCATCCACAGCAGTGGTGCTCGTGTCTTAAGTAGCCTAAAGGAGTGATGAAGTAATCAATTAATCAAACTTGATTGAAATACCTTGTATGTTTCCTTTTGTGTAACATTGTTCGAGTTTTGCTAATTAGGAAACATAAAGCTGTAATTACAAGGATCTCTACTATGTGTGTGTAGTGTGCAACATTGAACTTTACAAACAATAACACCTGTATCCTAACACCTGTGTGGTTTCACCTGCATACATTTTTACTTATAAACACCTTCGCTGATGCTGCAGCCATGTCTCTTCCCACTCATGTCTGTTTTGTAGCATTTTTGATTTTAATGGACTTAAAAGTAGTAAATAGGTAAGCTACTGTAGACATTTTTTCCACGTCTGTCTCTAGGCAACCATGACTGTCCACCATACAGACACACAGGGGAGGAGGCTTGGACTTGCGTTGATTCTGTCCTGAAAAGACATTTTTGCTGACTGCTGGATTTTCTGTGTTTTATTTTGTTAGATTAAGTGTTGATGTGTGTGGCCGACATGTGTAGGCTGTTGGAAACTTGTGAAAAAAACTGAACAAAGTCTCTCAATTAACATTTGTCTGTCAATTAAAGGACGATTCCGTATTTTATGGGACGGGTGGCAACCTTATCCACAGGAGTGCAAGAGGAAATTTTATATATTGTTGTAGGTGAGGGGCTAGTAGGATCCAAAGAGCGGACACTTTCTGAGTACAGAGAGAGGTTTATTGATTTCCCACAGATTCCTGTGAATTCTTCCAGCGGGACTTTCAGAGACTGGCAGACTGGCAGACTGGCGAGCATCAGGAGGCAGGCAAGTAGGGGAGCAAGCGAACGAGCAGGCAGGCAGGCTTTCTCTGGCAGGAGGAAGACAGGACAGGTTACAAATCAAGTTCAAGCACAAGCAACGTAAGCTGAGGCCGAGAGCTGTTTTACCGCAGGGCAATCAACAATCTGGCGCTGGATAGCAGGCAGAGCTGGTCTTAAATAGGTGATTTGTTGATTGCTGAAATGTGGATCAGCTGTGCCTCCAGTTCCCAGCTGACCACGCCCACTAGGGAACAGGAATCACCACAGTACCCCCCCCCTCAACGGGAGCCACCCGGCGACCGGAACTTCTCGGGATGGGCCCGACAGAAATCCCTGACCAGGGAAGGATCAAGGATGAAAGAGCGGGGGACCCAGGCCCGTTCCTCAGGGCCATAACCCTCCCAGTCTACCAGAAACTGGAAGCCCCGGCCGCGACGGCGCACATCCAGAAGACGCCGGACGGTGTACGCCGGGCAACCAGCCACAAGCCGGGCGGGAGGAGGGGGCCTGGAAGGAGGGACCAGAGGACTGGAAGACACAGGCTTCAACTGGGAGACATGGAATGAGGGATGAATACGCATAGATTGGGGGAGCTGCAGGCGAACCACCGTGGGATTGATGACCCGCTGGATTTCAAAAGGTCCCAGGTAGCGGGGAGCCAACTTCTTGGCGTCAGTTCGCAAGGGAATGTTCCTTGAAGATAACCAGACCTTCTGACCAGGAGCGTATTTGGGCTCAGCTGTGCGATGGCGATCGGCCTGGCGTCGACTCCGTACCCCAGCCCGAAGCAGAGCAGTCCGAGTCGTCCTCCAGGCCCGACGACAACGGCGGATGTGGTGCTGAACTGATGGAACAGCTACTTCAACCTCTTGGACAGGGAACAGGGGCGGCTGGTACCCAAGAGAGCATTCAAAAGGAGACAAACCAGAAGCTGAGGATGTGAGGGAGTTGTGCGAGTACTCAACCCAGTCCAGATGGTCGCTCCATGATGACGGGTTGGATTCAGCCACACAACGAAGGACGGTCTCCAGGTCCTGGTTTGCTCTCTCGGCTTGACCGTTAGTCTGGGGGTGGAAACCGGAGGACAAACTGACCGTGGCGCCAATGGAGAGACAAAAGGCCTTCCACACCTGCGAAGTGAACTGAGGTCCTCTGTCAGAGACTATGTCAGCGGGCAATCCATGGAGTCGGAAGACATGGTGCACCAACAGGTCGGCAGTTTCCTTGGCTGAGGGGAGCGACGAAATGCACAGCCTTGGAAAAACGGTCCACTATAGTCAGGATGGTGTCTTTACCTTTGGAAACAGGTAGGCCGGTAACAAAATCCACTGCAATGTGCGACCAGGGTCTGCTAGGGACAGGCAGAGGACGTAGAAGACCAGCTGGGGGTCGATGCAAAGCCTTACTCCTAGCACAAGTGGTACAGGCAGCCACGAACTCCTGCGCATTCTTCTCCATGGTTGGCCACCAAAACCTGCGTCTGATAAGGGAGAGAGTGCGTGAGGAACCAGGATGACAAGCCAAACGGGAGGAGTGACCCCACTGGAGAACCAGGGATCGGGCGGTGTCGGGAACGAACAATCGATCCGGGGGACCAGTACCCGGGTCAGGCTGGTGTTGCTGGTCTGCAATGACCCTGTTCTCAACCTCCCAAGAGACCGCAGCCACGATGCAGGAAGCTGGTAGGATGGTTTCCACCACAGAGGTGGTGGCTTCAGGGGCAAATTGACGTGAAAGTGAGTCGGGTTTCTGGTTCTTGGAGCCTGGTCTGTATGACAGTGAGAAATGGAACCGGTTGAAGAATAGAGACCAACGGGCTTGGCGGGGATTCAGTTGTTTAGCCGACTGCAAATACTCCAGGTTCCTGTGATCGGTCCAAATAAGGAATGGAACTCTGGATCCCTCCAGCCAGTGCCGCCAGTGCTCTAGAGCCAGTTTGATGGCAAGGAGTTCTCGGTCCCCAACATGATAATTGCGTTCCGCGGGGGAAAGACGTCGGGAATAGTAGGCACAAGGGTGAAGTTTCTGGGTCTCAGAAGATCTCTGGGACAACACGGCTCCTACTCCGGTGTCCGAGGCATCCACTTCCACTACGAATTGGTGGTTCAGGTCTGGATGGATAAGAACTGGAGCTGAGGTGAACAGTTCTTTAAGTTTGTGGAAAGCCTGGGCTGCCGCATCTGACCAGTAAAAAGGGACCGATGGAGAAGTGAGACGGGTTAGGGGGAGAGCTGTACGGCTGAAATTGCGAATAAAGCGTCGATAAAAGTTTGCAAAACCCAGAAAGCGCTGCAATTCCTTAACAGAGGTTGGAGTCGGCCAATCCGCAACAGCCTTGATCTTATCGGGGTCAGCTGAGAGACTGTCTTTCTGACTATCAAAATGCTGTTAAGGAAGCCAAATGTAAATATCTTTCAACTGTTATTTCCACTAGCAGTAATCGCCCTCAAGTTTTGTTCAATACAATCCAGTCTGTGACTAATCCTTCGGACAATGTGTTGATAAATGTGTCTAAATCCACCTGTGACGCATTTCTCCATCATTTCACAGACAAGGTGGCCTCTGTTAGACAGAGCATTAGCAACAATAGTGCTGCAGCTACTGCTCCACCTTGTGCCCCGCCTTTTGCCCCTGCTGCTGTGTTGACGGTGTTTGAGCTAGTATCACTCTCTCAGCTCTGTGAAGTGGTTCAGAAGCTGAGACCAACAAGCTGTCCCTTGGACATTGTCCCATCTAGAGTTTTAAAACAGGTTTTTGACACAGTGGGGCCATGTCTACTTCCTTTTTTCAATTCCTGCCTGCTGTTAGGGTCTGTTCCGGCTGTTTTTAAGCAGGCTGTGGTCAGGCCACTTATCAAGAAACCTAACCTAGACCCAGCAGTTCTCTCAAATTTCAGACCCGTGTCCCATCTGCCATTTCTCTCTAAAGTATTGGAAAAGCTGGTTTTTTCACAATTACAATCATTTTTGGATCAGAATCACATTTTTGAGAGGTTTCAGTCTGGTTTCAGAACGCGCCACAGCACAGAGTCAGCACTCCTTAAGGTGCAAAATGATGTCTTGCTCTCCCTGGATTTAAAGCAACCTGTGCTGTTGGTAATGCTTGATCTTACCACAGCATTTGACACAGTGGACCACTCTGTCCTTCTCACTCGCTTAGCCCAGCAAGTGGGTCTTCAGGGACCTGTGCTCCAATGGTTCAAGTCATACCTGACTGATAGATCTTTCTCAGTAATGATTAATGACCTCTCTTCATCTTCAGCTCCTCTGTCTTCCGGTGTGCCACAGGGTTCCATTCTTGGCCCTGTTCTGTTCTCTTTGTATATGTTGCCCCTCGGCTCTGTGATATCCCGCCATAATGTCTCATTCCACTTGTATGCAGACGATCTCCAAATCTATGTGCCAGTTTCCCAGAACTCCTCAGACACACAGTCCATCTACAGGTGTCTAGATGACATTAAGCAGTGGCTATCGCAAAACTTCCTCTGTCTGAATGAGTCAAAATCTGAATTTATCCTCTTTGGTGCCCCCAGCCAAGCAAATGCAGCTCCATTGTTCACACCTCTCACCAACCATCTCAGTCAGACAGTTAGGAACCTTGGAGTGACGTTGGACAATAATCTCAGACTCAATAAACAAATAGACTCTGTGGTCAGGGCAAGCTTTTTTCAGCTTCGCCAGTTGGCCAAAATCAAATCCTTTCTCACTCGTCAAGACCTTGAAACAGCCATCCACGCCTTCATCAGTTCACGTTTGGACTATTGCAACGCCCTCTACATTGGACTCAGCCAGGCTTCTCTGCACCGTCTACAGCTTGTGCAGAATGCAGCTGCCCGCCTTCTCACCAACACACGCAAACATGACCATATCTCCCCTGTACTGTTCTCTCTACACTGGCTCCCGGTTCAGTTCAGAATTCAATTCAAAATCCTTCTGTTTGTTTTCTGCTCCATCCATGGCCTTGCACCTCCGTACCTTTGCGACCTCCTGACTCCTCACCAGCCCAGCAGAGCCCTGCGCTCCTCTGATCAGCACCTCCTGGTGGTCCCTCGGTCTAGGTGTAAACAGTGGGGCGATCGGGCCTTCGCAGTGGCAGGGCCCAAACTCTGGAACTCTCTGCCTCTGGAGTTACGCTCCATCATGGACCTGCCTCTGTTTAAGGCCAGGCTAAAGACTCATCTGTTTAGATCAGCCTTTGGCTGTTGAGATTTTTACATGTGAATGAACTGCTATTTTATATTTTTACTTGTTTTTATCTTTGTTCAGCACTTTGGTCAACTAAGGTTGTTGTAAAGCGCTTTATAAATAAAATTTGATTGATTGATTGATTGAGCTCGGACCTGTCCACGCTCAAAGACATAGCCCAGAAACGAGATGGTATCCTTATGAAAGTCACATTTCTCTGCTTTGACAAACAAACGGTTCTCCAACAGTCTCTGCAGTACCTGTCTGACATGTTGCTCATGTTCCGAGTGAGTCCGGGAGAAAATGAGGATGTCATCCAAATAGACAAACACAAAATGGTTAATGAGGTCTCTCAGCACATCATTGACCATGGCCTGAAATACAGCGGGAGCGTTACACAACCCAAATGGCATGACAAGATATTCAAAGTGGCCGAGAGGGGTTCTGAAAGCGGTCTTCCATTCATCTCCCTCCTTTATTCGCACCAAATGATAAGCGTTGCGGAGGTCCAATTTAGTGAAAATGGTGGCGCCGTGAAGGGAGTTGAAAACTGAGTCAAGCAGAGGTAAGGGGTACTTATTCTTTACAGTGATAGTGTTTAAACCACGATAATCTATACAAGGTCTGAGTGATCCATCCTTCTTTGAGACGAAGAAAAACCCAGCCCCTAGGGGTGACGAAGAGGGCCTGATTAGTCCTGCAGCGAGAGAATCTGAGATATATTTCTCCATAGCCTCAGTTTCTGGTCGGGAAATGTTGTATAGACGGCTGGTGGGTAATGGCGCCCCCGGGAGCAGATCAATGGAGCAGTCATAGGGTCTATGTGGGGGAAGAGCCGAGGCGTTGTCCTTACTAAAGACCTCCCCTAAGTCATGATAGACTGAAGGAACAGTAGACAGGTCAAGGGGAACAGGTTGGCGGCTGGAAATAGGGGTAGATGGAACAGCTGAACGAAGGCAGGTGACATGGCAGAAGGAACTCCAGTTAATAATCCTCCCGGTCTGCCAGTCCAGGTGAGGGTTGTGTAGAGCCAGCCAAGGGTGGCCTAAAACCAGAGGGGATTTAGGTGAGTCAACAACGTAAAAAGAGATAAGTTCTTGATGATTACCTGAAACAATCATCTTTATAGGGAGAGACTGCAGTGTGATGGTGTAAAGAAGACTGCCATCCAGGGCCTGCGCAGATATGGGGGATGAGAGGGTCTTCAAACTAATATGTAGCAAGCTAGCTAAGGATCTATCCAACAAATTGGCCTCTGCACCAGAGTCAACCAAGGCATCAACAGAATGGGGGACATTATCGCTGAACAGGACTGCTGGGATGAGAGTTTTAGTGTGGGGAAGTACCTCAGAGGATGTGGTCGTCAGTACCCCCACTGCTGCTGACGACCCTGGTCTTTTGATCGGTTGGGACAGAAAGAAATACGATGTCCAGGTAGTCCACAGTAGTAACAGTCACCCGAGGTCCTTCTCCTTTGCCGCTCCTCTGGGGAAACGTGCGCTCTTCCCAGCTGCATAGGCTCCTCTGTGGGAGTGGCTGTGTGAGGAAAGGATGGTATTGCTCCAGAGGAATACTCCTGCTTGGCACTAGATGGGGATCTCCGTTCCCGGTCCCTCTCCCGCAGTCGGTTGTCCACCCGGATGGCGAGGGAAATTAGTCCCTCCAGGGACTCAGGCGTGTCACGGGTTGCTAGTTCATCCTTCAACCGGCTGCTCAGACCGTTAGCAAAAACGTCACGGAGAGCGTCATCATTCCACCCAGAATCTGCGGCGGCTGTCCTGAAATCAATAGCAAAGTTAGCCACACTCGTACCTCCTTGACGGAGGCTGAGGAGACGTGTAGCAGACTCTCTGCCTCTTACAGGATGGTCAAAAACCTTTTTCATCTCATGCACAAATGATGAAAATGACTGCTGCCTGAAACCCTGTTGTTCATAGGCTGCTTCAGCCCAATCCAGAGCTCTCCCTTCAAGGAGTCCGATCACAAAAGAAATCTTAGATCGATCCGTGGCGTAGGTGAATGGTTTCTGATCGAATACCAGTGAACATTGAAGCAAGAATCCTCTACATTTGCCTAAATCACCAGCATACGGCTTGGGATCTGGAATATGCGTCTCTCTTACGGGGTGTGCTGAGTCAGGTTGGTGAGCGGGCGGATCGGGAGCAGGCGGCTGAGTCGGTGCAGGACAGCCCAAGCCGGTGACGTGTGTAGTAAGCTGGGTTAGCTGAGAGAGAATCGCATGATAATTCTGATCCAGGGTTAGCATCATCTGCTCATGTCGAGCGAGACGTGCATTCTGACCTGAAATAGTGTGCTGAAGGCTGTCAGTGGTGGCTTCCGGGTTCGCGTCCGTCGGATCCATTCAGTGGCCAGATTGTTCTGTTGTAGGTGAGGGGCTAGTAGGATCCAAAGAGCGGACACTTTCTGAGTACAGAGAGAGGTTTATTGATTTCCCACAGATTCCTGTGAATTCTTCCAGCGGGACTTTCAGAGACTGGCAGACTGGCGAGCATCAGGAGGCAGGCAGGTAGGGGAGCAAGCGAACGAGCAGGCAGGCAGGCTTTCTCTGGCAGGAGGAAGACAGGACAGGTTACAAATCAAGTTCAAGCACAAGCACAAGCACAAGCACAAGCACAAGCACAAGCACAAGCACAAGCACAAGCACAAGCAACGTAAGCTGAGGCCGAGAGCTGTTTTACCGCAGGGCAATCAACAATCTGGCGCGGGATAGCAGGCAGAGCTGGTCTTAAATAGGTGATTTGTTGATTGCTGAAATGTGGATCAGCTGTGCCTCCAGTTCCCAGCTGACCACGCCCACCAGGGAACAGGAATCACCACATATATACGAAGTCACGCACGCGCAGCGGGGGAATCAGCTGATCCGTGGAGTGACACAGCAAGCACAGAGAGACGCTGAAAAGAGTTTGTTAACCCGACTGAATTGAGGGAAAAACTACTTGCGAAGACATCAGCAAAGACTGGAGAAGCAGCTGATAAGAGGATGTTTTGTCATCTAAGAATGATCGCTGATCTGCCAGCTTTGAATCGACTGCAGGGATGAAGCACTAAATGACAGCTATCGGTTATTGTATAGTAATATTCTGCCGCAACTCTCTCTGTTGGACTTGAAACTTAAAATGGTGTGTTTTGTGAATGGGTGTTGGTTTGTTTTGTGCTTTTAATCAGTAGATTGGTCATTAGTGATCAGTAAATGTTAATCTCATATCAGTAAGATTGTAGAAAATGTGTACAATATTTACTGTGGTGCTGTACTAGAGGGTTTTAACATAGCCATTAAATTGATATTGTAGAAAATTGAAAGGAAACGTGTTTGAGTAATTGATATCATGGTAAAGTGAACATCCAGTTATTGGGTTTTCTTTGTGTGCTGAAGGTTTTTATCTAATCACAGACAAGGCATAGAAGTGTCCAGTGTTGACCTGCTAAAACTTCAATAAACGTAAAAGAAGGAAAATAAGTGGTCACTGCCTGGTCATTTGAGTGAAATCCAGTTAAAAGCTCCAAGATGGTGTTAATCTCCCTCTCAAGTTGGGAAAATTGCAAATCAAGATGAAGAACTTGACAAACAATATCTTATTCCATTAGTTATTTCATAACCATATTTAGGCTATTATTGCACATTAGAATAAAACAAAAAGCATTCACATGAAAAATGCAGGGAACTTCTGCATCTGCACGAAACTGGAACCAGCAGACAGATATGAATCATTTTCCCAAAATCCTAACGCAACCCTCAGCATTCTGCTTGGGACCAGCCCTCCAAGAACATTTGTGTCTCTCTTGGGGCTAGAGAGCAGTGTCAGACAGCAGGACTCAAACTGCAGACCATCAGGTCACAAGACATGCAGCTCTATCACCACACTGAGACCCCACACAAGAAACAGACGTGGTCTGCTTTGATTAATTCTGGGAAAAAATAAAAAATCAAAAAATCACCCTTTCATGTTTTTATTGAACACAACATGGAAACGTTCACAGTGCAGGGTGGGAAAAGTGTGCAAACCCTTTGCCTATTAACTTTTCTAAAAGCTAAATGGATTCAAGAGTCAGTCAAACTGGAGTCTGATCAATATCATTGGGTTGGAGGTTGTTAAAGCTGTCCTGCCCCACAAAAACATACACCAGTTTTGAGTTTGCTGCTGTCAAGAAGCATTGTTTCAGTATTTTGCTACTGTCCCCACGAACGTCCGGTTTATGCAGAAACTCAGATAAACCCAGCAGGTCCACATACTTTATCTTGTAAATGTAAGTTTAAAAGCATCACAGCAACTTGTACTGGATTTTCTTCGCTCTAAACACCCAGGGCTGAAATCCGGCTGGTAAGGCTACTGTTTGTAACATGAACTTATAATAAAGTCCTTCTCAACTTGAACAAATCTCCTGTTTTCTGTTTTCAGGCTTCCATCAAAAAGAAAAGAAGATGCATTTAGATAGCTTTTTTTGATATTTGTCGAATTTTTTACTGCATGTATTCATTAAATGTATTTATATATTTGCTTAACTGGAACCTCAATTCGTATTTCCAGATTTATTTATTTATTCCATTTTATATGAACTGATTTATTTTTCCTTGTGACACATCATTTATTTAGAGTTACATCATAGACATGACTCGGGGGAATCTCAGGTAATGATGAAACTTTGGTTTCCAATTTGCTGAGTTTGACTGAAACCACAGTGTCAAAAAAATCTGTGACCTCCATGTTCTGCAGACCGAACTCATCCACCTCTTCCTCCTTCCTGCATTTATTCCGCTCAGGTCTCAGCAACTTATCTGAATGTGGGAGATTTTACAGCAGCAGAGCAGTGGCACTCTGTACTCTGTGTTTTCTCTTATTGATTATATTTAATGAAAAACAAGCATCTGCGGAGCCGAAAAAGACCTGCTTCGTTATCTGGATGCAGTTCATGTATTTCAGTTTGTCTTCACATAAAGTTAAATCTTAATCTAATCCGCGAGAGGCAGAAACCATGTTTGTTTTCAGGTAAATGAAGATGAAACTCCTCGTGTGACGGACACAGCAAGTGTTGTCAGCCCATTTTCCTTTTTTTGCTGTAAGTTTTTCTGGTCACGGTGAACAATAAGATTCATATATCGCTAATTGTGAAGACAATTCTCTTATTTTAAAGCAGGCGGAAGTCACTATCAAGAACTTCAGAGTTCTTTAAACACTAGACCCGCAGCGTTCTCGGGTGAGAAGAGCTGTGCTGTGGTTACCAGGCTGAGGCTTTGGGACGTGTGTCTTCATTTTTAATCTTATTTCTGGAAAACCTAATCCAAATTTAACCTACAATCTACACCAGGTCTCTTCAAATGCGGCCCGCGGGCCACATGCGGCCCAGAGCCAACTTCTATGTGGCCAGGTTTATGTAAAAGAATAAAGATCATTAATCAAGAACATTCAGTTATTCCTACGCTGATTAAGTAGCCTACAATCCTACAGTTGTGCAGACCATGAATGCAACACTTGGTTGCCTAGCAACATTAACCCCAGCGCGTGTTGTTATGTTTTAAAGTTGTAAGAGCAGCGCTAACAAGCATGTCGCTGTGTCCCAAAACGCAAAACTGACAACAAAAACCGGAGATTTAACCCCGTCTGGACTGATAAGTATTTGTTTATTTTGCCGCATATTCGAGCACAAAACTGATGCTTTAAATATGCAATGAGTTAGTGGTGATGTTTAAAGATTATAATGTGAGGAGGCACCACACTGAGAAATTTAGTTTGATATGATCTTTTAATGTTAAAACTTAGGAGAAAAATAGGTTCTGACTGGAATTTTCTTTCTTCTATTTTGTGCATTTACCCTTGTCATGTGGGACTGAATTTAAAATAGAAAAATTAATGAACTTACTTTTCAAAATGTATATATATATATATATATATATATATATATATATATATATATATATATATATATATATATATATATATATATAAGTGAGGTCAAATAAATCAGTCAAAATGAATAAATAAATTAAATATGTATATATATATATATATATATATATATATATATATATATATATATATATATATATATATATATATACATATATATATATACATATATATATATATATATATATATATATATATAAATATATATATATATATATATATATATATATATATATATATATATATATATATATACTTTATATATTGGCTTTGATCTTTTTTTTAAATTGAAAATCTGTCCCACCTGAATATCTAATTGAGTAGCCCTGATCTACACTGTGTGTTTTTCATAAGAGACCTACCGATGTACGGCTATGTATTGCTATGTATTTGTGGAATGAACAAGTTTGAGAAAAGACAAATAAAGGCGAATGAAGAATTTGCCACACTGCTGGTCATTTCAAAGGTGCAACACAAGCAGACCACATTTCCAGGGAATATGTAAAAAAAATAACAAATGTTTTTTTTTTTTATTATTTCCTGTTGATACATTCTTGGACAACACCACAATAAAAGTTGCATGGATGCCAAATGTAAATCTCTCCCACAACATTGGCACAGAAGCAGCAAGGGCAACATGAATATACCAAGTACAAACAGTAAAAAACATACATGCTTCCTTTTTTTTTTTTTCTTTTTTTTTACACAAGTATTGTTTCTTTTTTAAATATATACTCATCTTTTTCTGTTTCCCAGAGTTTTTTTCCCCAGGAAAATAGGAAATTAAAAGAAGCCAGATTCAGTCTGAGTAATCAACAGTTAGAGGAACAGAAAGCAAAGAAACAGTTCAGAGCAGACGTGGACTCGACGGTGCAGCGAGAATCTCGTTTTTCTTTTTTTTTTCTGATTCGGTTTCAACATCGAACATATCAGGCATGCATTGACGATCTCGACAGCATCAGTTCGTAAAATGCAGCGATGCCTGGAGCACTGCATCATCATCATCATCATCATCATCATACACCAACGAAACACTGAAGAAGTCATCGTGTGTGGGTGTGGAGGAGGAACACGTGATTAGATGAGAAAGCTTTTATCATGTGACGACACATTTTAAAGAGGCTCCTAAAAACAAGACGCCGCCCCTTTTTTTTTTTGGCCTTTTTTTTGGCTTTGTGACGAAAGTCCACATTTTTAAACTTAAAACACAAGAAAAGTACGAACAGAAAAAAAAAAGATCTTGATGAAAAGCACACCGACCCAGAAATTTCCACAAAACTTAGGAATGTTGTTTGCAAAAAACACCACAAGTTTGGAGACAAAAGAGGTCTGAATCATGAAGCAGGTTAAACACAACCAGATTATAGACGTCCGTGTTGGCCCTTCCCCTCTCTTTTAAAGAAGAAAAGATGAAGACTGACAATATTCTTGCTAGTTAGTCTCTTGGCTGACCAACTCCGTTGCAAGTGTGATTCTTTACATACTTGCTTGTTATCGGAGGCTTCCACCAGCGGGCGCAAAAGAGAACTAAGACTAGAAAGACTTGCGGAGTCTGCAGGGTGGAAACAGAAAGTTGAGCATGGTGACATTAGTTGAAGATATATATATATATATATATATATATATATATATATATCGATATATATATATATATATATATATATATATATATATATATATATATATATATATATATATATATATATATACAAAGTATATATATATATATATATGAATGAAAATGGCAAAACCTTTTAGTTATATTTGAAGCTGTTTTTGCTGAAATGTAAGTGGTTTTTTTCATTGTAATATTTAGTTTTGGCGCAGTTCTAGGTGTAATGGAAAAGCAGCTTAATACTGGTCGTATGAACAAATGTTGCTTCAAACAAACAGTCATGATAAAGCAGAATCCATGTAATTATAAATATGTTTATTCTCAGACTGAGTCATCCTGCCACTTCCTGATCCCCAGATCCCCTAAAGATTAAGGACACCTTACTCCTTTAAAGTGGACCGGTAGATGTTTTGTCTGTAATCTGTAGAATAAACTTTAGTTTTTAATATCCAGAAGCACATTTTGATCTTTCTTTTGGTTTGACTACAGTTTAGTCCAGGTTGAAACCAAATATTTCAAGTTTTATCATGCATTAAAATGTACCTTTTGTTGACGTTTTATTGTTTATTTCATCTTTCATTCCATATCTGCAGTTTAGACGTGTAACAAATTCTTCCTCCTCAGGTGTTTCTGTCTGAAGAAAACGTAATGTTCAACAGGACGAGATAAATCTGACATTAATTAAGATTACATAATAGCTGTTTCTTGTCTAAGTCTTCTTCATGGATTTGATAAAACATCCCAAAAATAAATAAAGGACTTCCTAAGAATAGCTCTCCACTGCGTGTGTTTCCTGTTAGAATAACTGCTTCTTCTACTGAAATCCAGCCTGCAGAAGTAAAGCCTATACTGACCCTCTCTGGTGACAATCCTATTAGGGTTATTCACTTCAGGTCGGTTCACAGACCGTAGTACGATTCATCGAAACATGTTGGATTCATTGAAACAACTCAAATCTGTGATAACCAGATGGATTACTGAAAATGAGTCAGACTGATGGAGACGATTTGTACTTCGGAAAAAAGTGGGATTGATGAAAAATAATCGGAGTCATGGAACCGAGTCAGACAGAGCAAATGAGACATATTTGTAAATGAAACTTTAACGATGAAAACTAGTTGGATTGATGAGGGGGAATAAGGGGGATAAAGGAAACAAGGTGAATTACTTGAATAGAGTTGTATAGTGGCCCTGTGATGGACTGGCGGCCAGCCAACGGTGTATCTGCCTCTCGCCCAATGATTGCTGGGATAGGCTCCAGCTTCCCACGCATCAGAAATGGACAAAGTGTTTAAGAAACGTCAGACTGTTAGAAACAAGTTTGATTCATGGAAACAAGTTGGATTTGTGGAGACTGGATGAATTCATGGAAACAAGTGGGATTCCCTTTTGTAAAATTATTTCACACATTCTTTTTTTTTTCTTCAGGGATTTACTTGGATTTTTTTCTTTCATTTTTCCAGATGAGTTAATTGGTTGGTTGGGGAATATCCCATGACACGGTCACCGTGGTGATACAGCCCAGTTAAAAGGGAACCACTTCTTTAACACAGAAAGCTGTGCTTTTCTGTCCCGGCTTCATGGTGCAGACCGCTGGTCACATGGCCACACAGCTGATCTCGGAGACTTAAAGCCCCTGAAAACTTCCAGTCATCCAAGTTTCTTTGTAACAAAGACGTCTAGTCACAACTCGGTCAGATCTGAAAACACATGCACAACACGGGTATTTCTGTCTTCAGTGCGTCGGACACTTTCCGCAGAAGTCAGTACCTCTGAGATCCGACACTAAAAAACCCAAACCAGGTTTGTGACTGCAGCTTCACACCAATCTGGTTATGGTTCTGTTGCTACAATAATACACTGTAAATGAAACATGCATCATCAATAACTTCCTGAATCCCCCAAATTTTTTTGCCTTTGTTAGAGCTCTCACGATTCCCGTGACCTGGATGATGATCTGAGCCAACAAACTGCCTGAAACTGAGCATGTTACTGAAATGTGGATTCAGAGTCCAGAAACTGACTCAGAAATGGTTTTCAGGGGTTTTAAGAAGTCCAGATCTTCATTCTCGTTAATAATCACTAAACATTTCAAAGATAATTCTGAGTCCAGCCCTCAAAGTCTCAAAGCAAAACATATGGCTTCAATAAAACACCAACAGAAGAAATGATGGGTATCCAGGAAACGGAACCAATCCAATGTGGACTCATCGCTGAAGCAGGCTGACACACAAGCCATGAAGAATTACACAGTGGCTGACAGGAAGGTTGGAAAACAGTGTGGAAGTGCACTAAGAAACGAGAGGAGGCGGGCGCACGGGCTTGTGGTCGGACCGCCGAGAGGCCGCTGATGCATCCGTCCTTGCTGCCGTTACTGATAAAACTGGTTAACATCCTTTTACTCCCCGGCAGGTTTCTCTTTGACCGAGTTTCTGTCCAGAGGAGAGTCCCACTGAAGCTGCAGAACACGAATGTCTCTGGTGGGCAGGAAAACACGAGACCAAAAGCAAAAAAAGGGAAAACAGAAACCGTCCTCCTCTTCCTCCCGTGTCAATGATCCGTTCAGATCTCTGCGACCTCCCGATCTGATGGAGGAATGCTGTTAGATCCCGAGGTCGTTGTAGCTCACGTACTCCGTTTTCGCTGCCGGGCCTGCAGAGGAAGAGGAGACACAGATGTCAGCATCACTTCGGGTGGTTTGTCAGATGAAGGTGAATGATGATGAGTGAAGCGTGACTTAATGCAGATCTGAATTCAACCATCCTGACGCTTTTATAGACGAGGTCTGAAGTCTGAAGGACAGAGCGGTTTGATTGACAGCTCAGCTTCATCACTCAGGAAAATGTCTTTTTCTACGATTGTTGTCTGAGTGTTCAGAGATCACAAGTCAGAAAAAAAAAGAAGAACTGAGTCATCAAATATGAGTTTTTCCAAAAAATAAAAAATAAGAAAAAGAAAAACATGAGAAATGGGCTGAAAGTCTGAATGTCCACACTATTCCCGACGTCGTGACTGATATAGCAGCCCAATTTTCTAGGGGAGTCCGAATGTCCAGAGAGAAAAAAGTAGTGCACTCATAATTACCCACAATGCATCTTGAAAGGTAATGAGCACCGATGGTCATGGGACCGGTCAATACAGACCACAATGCATTGTGGGCAGGAGCTCAAAGTGGAGCAAGTGACACGAACATCAAAGCAGGTTTAGAATAACTATAGATCATTCATATTATATCTTTATTTGTTGAATAAAGATGCAATAAAGATAGAACAAAACACAATAATGTGGTGGTTGCCATGGTGATTGGTAATCCTGTGACCTGGGTCGAGGAGAAAACAGCCAGCTTTGTGTCCGAATCGCCAACAGACTGAGTGCACTGTGTAGTCAACGGGGTGTAAGGGAAAAGAGTGGACATTCAGGGACAGCCATGGTCTTCTGTGGGGGAGATGTTTTATTCCCACAACAATCAGTACAGACCGAGCGTTTCCACCAGAGATGATGTGGTGATCAGTGAGTTTACTTTCAGCCAATCAGCCTTCACACCTGAAGGTTAAACATCTTGTCCTCATGAGACAATAATTACTTATTGAAATTTAAATATTTCATTTTTGTTTATATTTTTAAACAAAATAAATGTGTCCTGCAGCTGTTTAATCCCACACATGTGCAACACATGAACTGCACATCTTCAAAATGGCACCTGCACTTTTTTTCTTCAGTGATCTGAACATCAGACAGATACAAACCTACTTTGTCATCAAGTTCTGAGTCCTTCCAGATGTCCTCTTACTGAAAGCTTGTGCTGTAGAACGGACAGAGATGCTTCCAAGAGAGCAAATTATTATCATTGTCTGAAGTCCTGATCCAGGCCTCATCTCTGATTTTGTTGTAATCCTTTAAACTGGTGTTGATCAATAGTTCTCTGGCTCTCTAAAGGTTTTTCAGCAAAGATAAAACAATCTGACTGACAGAAAACAGGATTTTTGCAGCTACGAAGTTATTCCGAAACAAACATTAGCTGATAGAAGGAACAGCTTTGGGAAGTCCTTTAGGGAGCCTGGAAAATACTCCTCACCACAACTTAGATCTTACAGCAGTTTTGCAAATCTGGTTCACATGTGATTCACATGTTTTTCACACGTCATGGAGACTGTAATGAAGGATAAAGCTCTTCAGACCAAATATTTACTTTCAATGTCTTTAGAATCTGATCTACTAATCTGATACTGGATTTAGATTTCCACTGTATCATGTTTCAGTCAATCGGCTGTTTCCCGTTTTTCTAGAAATTTTTATTAATAAGTTAGTTGTAATTTGTTTAACAACCAAAGCTTTGTGGTAAATAATATTGGTGATTGGTCAAAGACTTATCGTGTCTCATTTTCAGGCTTTTTGTTTGTAAGTTCTTGGACATTTTGCATCACTTTATGGTAAAAACTTGATTCGTAACCTTGTCATACATAATCTGATGTTTACCTTTTGTCCCCTGCAATAACAAATAATAAATAATATTCAAAAATTATTTTAATAAATTTTACATTTTGTTAAATGGCCAAAAAGAGACTTTAGACTAAAGAAAAAACCCCCAAAAACATTCCTCTAAATTTTGTCTGTTTTGGGTTGGGCTTTAAAGAATGAAGATCATAGTACTTGTAGTTAGAGCTCATTAGGTTTGTCAGCAAGTTTTTCTGCCAGTCACAGACTGTGTTTACAACTTGTGGACCACTGACTTTTATTTCTTCAGCATATTGTGACATAACAAAAAGCAGCTGACTGGATTTTGTTCATTCGCTCTCAACATTTTGATAAAGTCAAGAAAATAAAATGAGATAAAACTGTCAAACAAAACTAAAAAATCCATCATTTGGGGCTGTGTTGATCAAAACATGTGAGAGTTTGATTTATTCGTAGTTCTCAGACAAAGGAGACTTCTGGCCCAAGATCCAACCCTGCATAAGATGGAGGATTGACTTAAAGAGACGATTTGATGCAATCCACAGGTTTTCTTCGTGAGGTAATTATTTTTATGGTTTGGCCTGTGTGATCACGGTCAGAGTAATGTAGATCATATAATAGATTTGTTTTTATTGGCTTATAATTGGACTAAAATGAACTCAATCATGTATTTTAAAATTCAGCTCATCTGGAGATAAACTGCAATAACTAATAATCTGTTTTGTCCTTTCATTGGCCAATGTTTTTCAACCAGCTGCTTCATTCTATTTTTTTGCATTTGACATGTTTATTTAACTTAAAATAGAAACCATGCATCAACCATTCATCTAGGAAACATCAGATGCCCATGCTGGTGGTTGTGTCAACATGAAAACAGAACCCTCAGATATAGAGCGAGGAAAGAGAACAGGTGTGCCCCCCTTTCCCTATCACCCAGGTGACTGCTCCATCCAGTGATAGATGGCTCTGAGCCAAAAGCCCATCATCAATCATGAACAGAAGATAAAAGAGAAAATGTCTGCGTTTGCATATTTAGGTCCGAAGGTGTCACCGAGGCCGACTGTCCAATCAATGCTGTGTTGTAAATGGCAGGTTCTGCAACACTTCACATACCGACTCACACCTCTTTTCCTCTCTTGGATGTAGATGTGTTTTCTTAAAATGAGGTTTTTGGGATGAACAGGCTCAAAAGGAAGAACCGGCAGCAGAAACATCCTGTTTGTCATCCTCATGCAGGAAAAGCTGCTGTTTACAGTCACTAAAAACAAAGTCCATCTCAGTTCTCAGGTTTTTCTGTGTCAGGACATAATAACGCCATCTGGTCTCCAACTTCAAATGACCGTCATGACAGATCACAATGTGTCATTATTCACTGGAAAGAAACTAACTCAGAATCAGTGAACAATAATTTCTTATTCATGATCCAGCAGCTTGTAGAAGCTAAGTGACGGTTTTCTGGAGGATGTTTTCATTCTTTCATATGACTGTGAAGGAATTTCCATCTTGTCAACACCTTGACTGGTTTTTTAGCCAACCTGTTGAAGATCTGCTGCTATGTTTGAGATCCTTGATCTGTTGCATGAACCAGTTTCAGCCATGCTTCAGTTATCAGAGATTGACAGACATTGTCATCACATCACTCAGTAATATCCAAAGGACAATGTTCAGTTCAGTTAGCAAAGATTTCTAGCTGTGCTGTAGATGACGGATGCAGGTAATTCCTGCCATTCATTAGCAAGATAGACTAAACCTGAAACATTTCCATCAGAAAACAGGACTACAAAAGTTTCAAGTAGGTTCCATAAATAAGTGCTGTTCACATCAAATACAGCTTCCACAGTGCTAGCTAACTGAAGTGCTGTTTGCACCAAGGGGTCTGGCTCAAGATGGGACAGCTGGGTGTTGTGTTGTTCAGTAAACCTCTGAACTAAGTTTCCACAGCTAACTGTACCCTTACCTGGTAGGTGGGAGATAAACTGTACAGTAATAAATGTGTGAGCTATGTAAACTAATAATGCTACTTTATGCTAGCATAAAAACAGCAGCATTTTGAAATCGTCGACACCATAAAAGAAACACCAGTTTCTTTTCACATTTCAAACAATTCCCTGAAAATTTCATTAAAGATTGTCCATAAGTCAGATAATATACTTGGTTTTAATCACACATGTATTAGTAACGGCTGCCTTGTGTATTTTATGTACTTTGAATTGTTGCTCGTTTATATCATCAGAAATGAATGCTATGCTTTCTAAAGCTGCATTGTGTGAGTGACCATTGAGCCCAGTGTAGGGACCAGTTTGACCACATGAAAGGTCATGGGGTTGAATGTTATAAAGGCTTTCAACGATGAGTCTGTTGATTAGCGTCCTTACAGGCCATCTAGTACACAGCTACTGTTGTTTTATGTTATAATCTCAGAATGAATCAAATGCTAATCTCCTATGGAGTCTACAGGTTTTATCATTTTGTAAGGCACCCCCTAGTGGAGCTCTTCTGCAACAAGCACAGTACATAAGTAAGTCGCTGCATCATGAGCATAACTGTTATGCTCATGATGCAGCTAGCTGAATACGGAAATAGAAGGCTAAAAATGATAGCATATTCTCATTTTGTTCTAGAAAGTATTTGCTTTTTCCTGTAAACTTTTAGAACAAGCCACACTTGCTGGGTATTTTTCTAATTGTGCTGTCATGAACTTTAGCATTGATATTAAATGAGGCTTGGAGAGTCTGAGATGTAACCTTTGGCGTTTGTCTTCAAAATAGTTTTTCTGGGAAGATTTGCAGCTGCCTGGAGTTTTTTCTGCTTGTGAATAATCATTGTCTGTAGAATGATGGACATCAGCTAATTTGGAAATGGTTTTATGACCCTTCTCAGTAGATTTTCAGCAACAATTTCCTCTCTAAGATAATTTCTGATGTCTTTCCTCCTTGACATTTTGTTGTCTCTGTCTTTTAGTTTGTGTTCAGTAAACAATGATCTGTCATGATGATCATCTGATGTTCCGAACTTTAACACTGGATCAGTGTTATGGTTGTAATAATACATGGTTGTATTATTTACTGATAAATTACTGTATAGTTGGACTCTGTTTATGATTTCTTGTGAAGAAATGTGAAGAAACAAACTCCTCATTCTGCTCATTGGCAGCCATTTTAAACTTTCCTCATTAGGGCTGTGTAATGATAGAAAGTTTGTTGAGTTCGATGCGTTCACTAGGACATTCTCGCACGAAGTCGAGTCGACCTCCAGCAACAAACGCTTCATTTACTGCTCACAGTTGAGTTTCCTTATTCAAGCCTCAGAATTTTTTTTTAAATTCTGCCACAAGTGTTTGAAAAGCAAATTTCTAAAAACAGAATTGTGAAGTATTTTTCTTGAGCAGCTCCCTGAGCAGCTCTGAGGAGTGTGAGGCTTGTAAAGGGCTCTTTTGGAGAGCAGCAGGGGTGATGCCTTTTTTAAGGGATAGACCCCAGCCTTTGTTGTTTAGGGAATCAAATTTTAGTGAAAAGGGTGAGAGGCATTAGAAAAAAAGAGGATAAGAGATTTTGTCTTTGACGAGCAGCTGAAGACGAAGTCTTTGCTGTTGGAGAATCTGCTCTTGCAGCTAAGAGGATGGAGACGGAAGGACGGCAGGAAGTGATGAGGAGAGGGGATGAAGCCATCTGAAGGAAGCAGGATGGGAGGGTGGCAGGTGAGGAGGAGGCGATGTTTGGTTTTTAAAAATAGAGCGAGGGAGAAAACTGGTAAACTGGAGACCAAACCAGGAGGAATGAGGGAGGAATGTGGATCAACAGATGGCTCTGCTGCTCTTCAGGGATTCCTGATGGAGCAGCAGCTCTGCCACTGTTTCCCCCGCTGCTGGACAGAAACACTGGCTGCAGTCCCACGTCACACCCCCCACCCCCATCGCTGCACTCTAACTAACAGGACTGATTGATGAGCCTTCATTATCGCCGCGCCGTGGGCGGCACCACAGAGCTTTGCTGGCAGCGCCTTCATTATTTAAAGTCAGAGACTCACATCCAGCTACAGTAGCCTCAGTTCCAACCAAGCTGTCATCGCTCTCTGGGAGAACACAAAGAAAACCTCGACTCAAACAATGAACCAATCAATAAAACAAATTATGCCTGGAAAAAAGAACACAAAAACCAACAATTTATGTATATGCTGGATTAAAAATCAGGTTAACATCAGCTGCTGGATGCACTCGGTCAGGCCTGATGGAAATGAGTCTGAAACGACCAGATAATCCATCAGCTCTTTATCAACACCAGCTGCTCTAAATGAGGACAGTTTGTTTATTTATTCCTTTGCTTGGGCTCTGAATCAGTCCCTCCAGGATTTTCTGGCCTTTTTAAAATATTTTCTTTGTTGGTGAATGAAAAACTAAAATGTAGCTTCTTTTTACTCCCTTAAAATTATTTAAACAACTAAAATTCTAATTTTTCAACCTCCTTTACTGAAATACTCTCAGTAAAAGTTTTCTTTTATTCCAATAGAAAAATCAAACTAAACAAATTTCAGGTTCTTCTATCATCATCATCATCATCATCATCATCATCATCATCATCAGATCTGGCAACCTCCGTTATGGTGAATCACCTCGTCTATTCTCTGGATGTGTTATACTGTACAAAAAATGTCAACTGATAAATTTGGTTTGTTTTTCACCACAATGTTGCAACCATAGACTGTATATAACAGACTCTATATAAAAAGATAGACGTAGCCTCCGTGACGTCACCCATAAGTTTTTGAAGAGCTAAACTGAAACTTGGTGGGTGGTTTCCACCATGCCATCTTGGCAGAGGCACACGTGTCGTCTTGCCCGGAAAATACAAATATGAGCAAAGAGGTGGAGCTGAGAGGGCGGCTGTGAGTGGATGATTTACATCGAGTGAATTCCAAGCTTTCTGTAGCTAAGAGCTAACCGAGCTAACCGGAAGATAACAGGAGCTAACCAGCTAACAGAGGTAAGCGGGCTAAAGCTAAGTCACATTGTTTACCGGCTAAAAACTGCAGTTATTCTACGTTCTTCTTACATTGAAGCGGGAGATCCGATACCTGTCAATCAAGGACACACGCCTAAATATGCCAAATTTTGAGATTAAATTACTTTTAAACGGGGGAGTTAAAAAAAAAAAATTCCCTCCCCCCCACAGTTGTCATGAATGTAAACCTGACCTACAAAACCAAACATGGATTGTTGTACCAGGATGTAAGCATGTTTATTTCTGCTGTGAAGTTGGTCCTTTTTAGCACATCTCTACAGAGATTTGCTCTTTTTTGCAGCCTCTAGTGGATGAGGGAGGAACTGCGGATTTATGCACTTCCGCATAGGCTTCACTTATAACCATCGGAGGTTGCTGCTTGACTGCAACACTACAAAACTACAGACAGATAATCTATGGTACCTGGATTATACACTTCTTACATACATACAGACAGACAGACAGACAGACAGACAGATAGATAGATAGATAGATAGATAGATAGATAGATAGATAGATAGATAGATAGATAGAAGTTCATTTATCCCTTAAACAAAACATAACAAAGAAATTGAGCAATTTCTCCTATCTGCATGTTCAGAAGCAGAAACAGGAAGTAAAGCTGATGATGTGAACAGTAAGGTAGCGAGGAGGAGCGCTGTGATTGGTCACTGCTGCATTTTTGATGTGCTGGTTTGGACAAAACTACGGTGACATTCGGAATTCAGAAGAATTGGCTGAATCGTGAATTCCTGGAGGGACTGGTACATGTATCATGTTCAGCTCCGTCTGCAAACCACATCCGCTTTGTTTCACATCATCATGGTCTAGATTCTTCAGAGGAGTTGAGTCTACGCTGTGTTCATCAGAAAGATTACGAGTACATCCTGCTGGATGAAGCTGAAACGTGTTATTGTTAGCTTCTTGCTTGCCAACCTCAATTTAGATGAGTAAAAACAGCTTTTATCTCCCCACCAGCTTCAATTTAGCCCAACATGTTGTCATCCAACAGAGAAGAACCCTAAACATCTCAGATCCCAGAGTCTGATAAGATGGAGGGATTTTTCTGTTTCGCCAGACTGCAGTAACATGCTGTAAAGTCTGAGGTGGGGGTCTGAATCTGGTTAAAACACCCCCTCAGCAACGGAGGACGAGTGTAAATCTGCCACTCTGGCTGTCATATGAAGCTCTCCTCATGTAAAAGTTATGAGTCAGTTAGAAGGTGGCGATGAAGAGCCGAGGAGTATTTAACATTCCCTCCACACTCGCCTTCCTCCCATCTTCCCCTCAGTCTGCCTCTCCTCTCTCCTCCTCCTCCTCTGCTAGAAAATGGATCAAGGTCAGGACAGCAAAGCAGAAGAAGATTAATTTGCTCTTACCTCTGATAAATTATGAAATTAGCCTGTCAGGGGGAGAAAAACATGATTTGGTGAGCTGTTCCCAGGAGCCCGAAGGGATCCCACTGCCACGAGGTAATGTGATCACGCAGCCATGTTATTTCAGTTTGCGCCCTTTTTATTCCGGCAAGCATGCAAACTGAGGCTGTTGCTTGATTTTCATTGTTTCATCTCTTTATTTTTGTCACCTTTATTTATTCAGGTAAATCTCATTGAGACACATGGGCTGATTTTCAAGGGCAACATTGTTTAAATATACATAAAACACACAAGATAAAAAGTAATATAGAACAGATTTTTCTTACAGCTGTGGGAAGAAAGATGAGATTTTCTAGATGAAAATATGGAAGTAAACCAGAGGTCGATGTAGGTAGAAACAGATCTAACATGGGGCTTGAACACATAATATGTCCACTTCATGTGTTCCATGTTGAAATGAGTTGTGTTTATTGGTTAGACTCTTAAACACACCCGAATTTACAACTCTGATTCCAATGAAGCTGAGACATAAATACAGTAAATACAACGATTTGCAAATCCTTTTTAACCTACACTTAATTCAAAACACCACAAGGACAAGATATGTGATGTTCAGACCTGTTCCATGCAGCATGTTGCACGTGACAAATTCATAATCAGTAAATATTTGCAAAAAACAACAAATAAATAAGTTTTATGAGTTTGAACATTAAATATTTTGTATTTGTAGTGCATTTAGTTGAATACAGATTTAAAAGGGTTTGGAAAACATTGTATTCTGTCTTTATTTACATTGTACACAACGTCCCAGCTTCATTGGAATTGGGGTTGTAACTGGGCTTGTTGACACCTGAGCAGGTGTTGGGATCATGTTTTACCTGCACAGGTAGTTCAGTTACAATGTTATTACCAAGATGGAGATCAGTGACTGATCAGAAATCTTCAGGGTTCAAACTGTTGATTATTTATCTGCTTCGTTTAGTTTTTTTTTTACTTTGAAATAAAAAACAAGTTAAAACCAGAAAGAAAAATTCTTGTTAATTTTTCTAAACTAAAATTATATACCAGTTTATTCATTGAATTGTATTGTTTTTATTGCTTCTAGAGAAAAAACGGTGGGTACATGTACGTATCATGACTGTCATGAGCTCCTAGTCTTCGTTTGTGTCGCAGGTCACTTGTGTTGATGCGAGGTAACATGTCGTATGTGCAAGTACTCTGAGTTGCTCATGCAAAGAGCAGTATGAACACGAGATCAAAGATCAACACAATGACAGTTTTAAAGAGCAGCTCTCAGACTGTTACCACAGCTACCAGTATCTTTATGATTCTTCCCCCCAGTGTGTTTGGACAGTGACAAACACTTGTGCCTTAGTTTGCAACAGATTGGAAACGTTTTGGGCGATGATGCAGAGACTTGCCAAGAAATAATCTGTAAATACGACGTGACTGTCAGATTGGCCTTCTCACAGCAGCTTGTACAGACGGTGAAGAGTGTTGACGTGCACGTTTGCACACAGCAAGTCTAATAGAAGACCTCAGTCTGAAATGGAAACAGAGAACTGTGGCGTTTTCATGCTTGATGAGGTTTAATCCTGATGATTCTTTTATTAATGCAATCAGAATTCTAGCTGGCTCTCCTGGGAAGGTGATGAAGAGGACAGCCAAGTGCACATCTTCCAGTTTTTATGTACATATACATACATATATCTACATATGTATATATATATATATGTGTATATATATATATATATATATACATATATATATATATGTATATATATATATATATATATATATATATATATATATATATATATATATATATATATATATATATATATATATTTATACATATATATATATATATATATATATATATATATATATATATATATATATATATATATATATATATATATATATATATGTAAAATTATTTAGAATACCTTACAACTTAGAAAAATGACTTAACTCTTAAATAACTTTTCTATTTGAATTTTTAGACTATTTATAAAATCTGACGTGAAAAAAAGAAACTAAAACATAAAAATGAAATAGTGACTTATAGGTTATGTTCTTTGCTCTTATAGTTATGGGTAGTCTAGCCAACCATTACTTATGTAGCAATGGGGATGTTACCTGATGCACTGAGAAGTACCTCGCTCTAATATATTAATGTGTAAATTTATGCCAATATTGCCGTCTCTAATTTATTTCTCCTTTTTTTCCGCAGGTCTTCCTGAATCAGTGCAGTTGTACGTGTTGTTCTGTCTTTCCTGTCCTCTCCACTCCAACCAGTCGAGGCAGATGGCTGCCCTCCCTGAGTTGGGTTCTGCCGGAGGTTTTCTTCCTGTTAAAGGGGAGTTTTTTCCTCCCCACTGTCGCTGCGTGCAGCTCAGGATGGGGGATTGGATCGAAGTCATGACTCGATGCAATCAGTTGGTTTTTATTATAGGATATGTATGAATTGGCTCGAAATGATGTGTATGTTGATCCGTATATGTAAAGTGCCCTGTGACAACATTGTTGTGAAGTGGCGCTATACAAAAAAAGTTGAATTGAATTGAATTGAATAGGTGTCCTGATGAATGACATATGAAGTAATAAATGTGAGCACTTGTCCTGCATCTGCACAGATGTTTAAATTTGAGGAAAAAGTGAATCTTTGATCTCACCTGGTGACAGGTGACAAATATCTTTTAGTTTCATCAAAAATTCATCTGACTGCTGCTTTTATGGAAGAAAAAGTTTATTTTCAGTCCATAAACATGTGTTTTGTCTCTGCAGCTTTCAAAAAGCCCAAGCAGTAAGGGTGCAGTGAAACGGTTTCAGATTCTGAGCTATGAACGACGCTCTTCAACACACCAAGATCATAAATGACTGTTAGCTGACTGATGGATGTTTCTGTGGTTGAACCAGCCGACACTACATGTGATCCCATCTGTATCGAGACCTGCAGAAAGTTTTTATTCAGCTTCATTTTGTCATTTTGCCTCCATATAAAGACAGCAGATGTAAAACAAACAAACAACAACACAGCTCTGCATCTGATTCCAGAAATAATTTGATTATTCTGGAATCAGATGCAGAGCTGTGGTGGAAGATATGTGACTTTTTTGTTACAAATTCATCATTTAAAGATCAAATTTATCAGAAAAAATTCTTGAACTTGTTGGTGGTTTCCTTACAAGTGGATAAAATCATTTCAAACTTGGAGAAATCCCATAAAACTCAGGATATTCCATGTAACAGTGTTTTACTACAGCAATGTTCTTGTTTGTGGTGTTGTAACTCTGTATCGCACACTCACTGATATACTTGGAAATTCAAATTTACAACCATAGAAAAGGGTGTTATTATACGATTGGAGAACCTCATAACCCTTTAAAACTTGGATTCCTTTTTTCTGATAAAGCAAAGATTATGCTGTAATAGGTGGGTCTGCACTATTTTTATGCTTGAGACAGATCTCAGAGAAGTAGCTGGAATACAGCCTGATTTTTAACGATTAGTGTGGAGAACTCAGTGTGGTTCTATGACTTCATGGACTAGCATGCAGAGGTATTTTGCATTTCCAATGAACTGTATAAATATGGTTAATAGCCTATAAGATAGTTTAGAAACAGCTGTCTGTAGTCCAACTGCAGACAAGGGAGATGTCTGACAATCAAACTTTCAGTCTGGTATTTTCCTCTCCAGTTGGGGTGTTACGAGTCTAACCTCACAGATATGCTGCTTCTATTTCTGTCACACAGTAGACACCTGATTCAGAGGTTACGGTGTAGGGATGTCACAATTTAACAATTAATCCTGGAATTTAACACTATGACAAAGTAATTGTAAAGATTCCTCAATATTGTCGTTTTACATATAAGACCACGTCCAAACAACGATGAGAGATCAGTGCAACTTGCACAAAAACAAAGTTATTTAATTAATTGGTCATCCTATGAACATCATCTGATCTACGGGATGAAAAGTATCAGAAACTACATGAATAAGGAGGATAGAGGGGTTTTTTGTGGAGCCAGTTTACTACTTTATTAAAATTTTATAACTGAGATTATGGCAAATTGTGACTTACTTAACATGAATGATAACTTTGCTGTTTTTGCATTCATACAAAAAAGTGTTTATTCTACAGATTCCTGTCTGCATTGACATGGTAACTGTGACATCCCTTCTGTATATAGATCCAAAAGTAGAGACAAAAGTAACCAATATCCCATCTGGGAAACACTAAACTAACCTAATATGCAGGTCTTTGGATAGTGGGAGGAAACTGATCTATCCGGAGAGAACCTATGCATACACATGGAGAACATGCAAAGTTCTCACAGAAAGGCCGGTTCAAACCTTCCACCAGCAGGGGCTTGAACCAGCGAGAGGCTGCACAGTGGTGTAGTGGTGCACTGCGGCTTTACAAGAAGAAGTTTGCTGGTTCGAAAATGCAAAATAAATGTGATTATTGTCATAACGCGAACATGTCATTGACAATAACTGTACCAAGAAAATCTGTAATAGTGATCATCCCTACTACTGAAGGGACTTTGGCTGGAAATTTCCATGTTCATTGTAGATCTGCATGTGAGTGCTCTCCAGATTCAGAGATGGCTGGTTTGACTGTATAAATATCATCACTGATATATGCAGATATCATCACATTCTTGTCTGCTTTCCTTCCTTTTTCTGCATCAGGACAGATGTTCATTACAGATACAGAAAACCAGGAAACATTGAAAAGATCTTCTCGGGGGAATTTTAAAAATAACTTCAATCATTAATCAGTCTGACCCCGATTGATCAGATGAATATTTCTGAGTGTGAAGGAAAATAATGAAACATGTAAATGAAGGTCATGAGGTCCAACAGTAAAATACTGTTTGCATGATTTTCTTTTGAACTAAACCAAAAGAAATTCCCAAAATATTTGGGCTGTCAGTTTTAGTTCTAAGAGTCGATTACAAGTATGATTTTCAAACAATATTTTCCCGAAACATTTTATTAGAGGAAAATCTTTTATATATATTTTTGCATCATGTCTATAAATCAGATTTATTTGATTTCCAAGACTTCCCCAAAAAACTGATGCTGTTTGAAATAACTAAGGCGATGGAATAAAGATAAAATTAGAAATAGTGAAGATTTGAAGGACCACTTTGAAAGATGGTGGATAAAGTGACACAATTACATGTATAATATTGATAATCTATAGAGCATACTGTATTTACTGGGACATACAGTCCTGATTTTCTGAAACAGATAATACGTTGTTAAAAAAAAAAAAAAAAAAAAAAAAAGAAGCTCTGAGTCTATTTGTCACAACAAGAAGTAAAAACTAAATAATCATCCAAAAGTCAATAATCCTCCAGCAATCCTTTATTGGAGTTGTCCTCCTTTTCCTGCGGTGTGAAGGGGGTCATTGGGTTTCTACAGTACCACAGGTCTGAGCAACTACAAAGTCATCAAACTGATAACAATAGCATTTACTGAACTCAGGGCGCATTCACACCAGAGCGGTCCTGTGGACTATACTGGACTAGTATTCCTGCTGAGAAACTTTGCATCACTCATGTTTTTAAATTTGGGAAATAACACTTGCCATGCGAGCTGTCCAGGGTGTACCCTGGCCAAAGACTGCTGGGATAGGCTCCCGCTTCCCCGCGACCCTTAATCAGACTAAGTGGTTAGGATAATGAATGAATAAAAACTTGCCATAGGCGATATTGTACCTTCCTTACCTGCCATTTTATCGTGGATGTGGGGTTTGTGTGTCCTCGGAGCAATGTTGTCGGAGGCTAAGCCCCTTGTAAAATCACCCATGGCAAACAGGCTTTTAGGGGATGGGATCAGACTAAGTGCACCTGAAAGACTCCCATGATGACTAAAAACACTGGATCCAGGTTTCCCTCTGGCACCCTCTGGAGCCAGGTCTGGGTGTGGTGGCACAAAGACAAGCATCTTTGCCCATGGGATGCAGTCAGGCTTAGCTTGAAAGGATAACATGGGCCCCACTCCTGCGGGCTCACTACCCGCAGGAAGTGCTGTATATGGGGTCGGGTGCACTGTGAGCTGGGCGGCAGCCGAAGGCAGGGACCCTGGTGATCTCATTCTCAGCTGCAAAAACTATCTCTAGGGATTTGGAGATGGTACTTGAGGTCGCACAATTCCAGCCAGTTGGACTCATCTCAATGCATAGCTTGCCTCTGGAACCAGTGTCGTCAAAAAGGGCAGGACACTCTTCCACTCTGAAGTTGGTTCTAATGAGAGGCACCAAACAGGTGTGGGTATACTTAATACCTTGGTGTGAGTAAGAATGTAGATCAAATGGTAAACTAAGAGCTTCACCTTCTAGTTCAGCTTGTTCCTCTCCACGATGGACCTTTATGTTGGTGCCAGTATCTTGGGGTTCACTCCGGTGGACAAAAGGGGAGCTTCCCTCTGCTGTAGGCTGATAGGTCTTGACTGCTGTTTGTGCTTATGTACAGAACAGCAGCTCAAAGTATCCACCCTATTGTTTGTGTGGGGGACTTCAATGCTCACATTGGCAATGACAGTGAGACCTGGAGGGGCATGATTGGGAGATTGCTCCAGGAGTATTCAGGGTACAACCCATTGTATGGGCTACCCAGTCCTTGTAAGACTGTCTAATGTCAGAGCTTGGTCTACATTGCCAGCAGTAACTCAGAGTCATTTCCAGTGAGGGTTGGACTCTCCAAGGATAACCTTTATCACAGATTCTGTATAACTCTTATGGACAGAATTTGTAGGCACAGCCATGAGGGATCTGGTGTGGTGATCTCAGTATTGGGTTTATGCTTTTTGCAGTGCATGTGTTTCTGTTGGTTTCATCTGGTCATCATCTCCACCTCTCGCTTGAATGATAAGAAGTGGTTGGGATGAAGATCAGCACCTGAAAGGCGGACACCGCTTTAGGTCAGGAATTAAGTCCGGCCCCAGGTATAGGAGTTCAAGTATCTTGGGGTCTTGTTCACAAGTGAGGATGGAGTGTGATAGCCCCCACTTTTAAGCCAAACAAAATGCCTATTTGAAGAAGACTTGGTTTGCCTCTTTGGTCTGCATGAGATTGCAAAAGAACATTCACATTACACCAAACTAATCATGCTATCAGTGGTACAGGACCAGGGTTTGATTTAGGTCGACCAAACGATGATGGTGTGAATGCCTCCTCAGAAAACAAATTTCCCTGTGAGTCAAAAAGAAATCATTCTTATATCTTTTATTAGGAAAGATAAAACTTATTTTTTATTTCTGTCCTCCAAGTGAATGCAATAGTTTTCTAAAGTAAGCTGCAGGCTCACCAGAAGGTGGTGCTAAATCCTCCACTCTGCATTTTTAAACATCAGAGAAGTTTATGTTCTCATCAAGATACAGTGGATCTTCATTCAGAAGAATCAGAGAACTTTGATTCTTGCTGACATTAGTGAGGTGGAAGTTTCTCAGACCGTTTCTGTTTCCGTTCAGGAAAAAAGATTCTCCGTAAAAGTTTTATGCTGCTGTTGATTTGAGGAACTTTTTTTCCCCACTTTCCCACATATTTTCACAAGTTCCAGCAGGAATTTTACAGGTTTTACCAGTCAGACATGAACATAGTGGTTTTCTCCATTGTCGTCAGTACTCACTGTTTGGGTCCACATTCTCACAAAGCTCCGTCTTGGCCTCTCCGTTGGGCCGGTCGCTGGACTTTTGAGAGAGGCGGGTCGACATGGTGGCGGCGGTGACAACGGCCTTGAAAGATCGTTTCCTCTTCTGCACGTTGAGCTCTGGATGGAAGATGATGACGTAGACTTTGGGCATGTAGAGCATCCCAAGAGCGACAGATGCGCTCAGGTTCATGGAGATGGTTAGCGTGGTGGTCTGAATGTAGAGCTGAGGGGGCAGAAAGAACACATTTGTTACCTGGATGATGGTAAAACAATAAGGAACATCTTTTCTCTGCTTCTTATCGCTGGACTTCATCAAGAGTAAGACTTTACGCAATGAACCAAAAAAAAACCCCTCAGAATTAGAAGATGGTGTTCTAGTATTACGAGGTAGTGATTCAGTCATGTCAGAGATGTAACAGAACCTCAGAGATCTGTTAAAGAATCAAAGTCTGGACATTTTTTATGAGAGGGTGAGGAATTGTTTCTTATTATCTTATGTATTCTCGACCCTCACCTGCAGATGAGAACTGCAGCAGCTGGCCGATCCTCACTATTAATGTTTTATGTGCTGTGTATATTGGCCTTGCATCTGAAGCTGTGGCCCTCTGAACCCAATAGAGCGCTGGTATGGGCCCGAGATGAATGCATAAAGAGGCCCGGCAGTGCCGTAATGGGATTCCCAGAGTGGCTTTCACAGAGTGCAGGCCCACTGTATTTATGTGTTATGGTCCTGCTGTCACAGGCTGATGGATGCCATTTATGGAGAGGAGTCAGAAGAGGCCGAGGGGGTGAGGGGAAGGAAGATGTGTGGTTTCAGAAAGAAGCAGGGCGGACATACAGAAATGATTAGATGGACTCTTGTCTGGTGCCTGATGTCCTGACATGACATGATCACAGAAAGTGAAAAGGCAAAAATATTCTTCAAATTGTGAATAATTCAGAGAGAATCCCTGGATTTTCACGAACAGCATCAATTTAGCACCTGTTAGACTCAGTCATGTTGATACAACACAATTCAGTCTTTCCATAATTTTAATCACTTTGTCAATATATAGCGAAAGCATGTGAGATCTCAAACCATCCTGGACAGATGGCAGCAAAAGAGCAGAGCAATCTGAAGTGTCAGACAAAATCTAGGTAAATTGAATTATGTCCCCATGTTATCACTTACCTGTCTATTTATTTTTTTTTTACTGATATTTATTCAAACTGTTTTCTTTTTAAACAGACTACTTATGCAGTGTTCGCTAGAAAACACACTAAGTGGATGAAAATTTTTATTCGCTGTTGGACATTTTTCCATTCCATTAAATTACTTTCTTGTACAATTAGGCAGTTTTTGTTTGTCTAACTTCATTTACATGAGTTAGGCCAGGTAATTATTCCTATGAACTGATTATATGAACACAGTTATAAATGTGGATAATTTTATGGATTTGTGTTAACTGGATTATAATTGGACTCCAGTGAACTGGATTGAATTTTCTATGTCTGTAAAACTCTCTTCAGATGCCTTTACTGTAGCTGAACTGTAGCTGTATAAATGAAACTGAGCTGAACTGAAATGTGTGTGTGTGTGTGATGGTCAGAGTGTGTGTCTGAAGTCTGTAAATGAGACTTTAATCCAGAGAGAGTCAGACGGAGATAAGCAGAGGAAATGGCAGAATCAGAACGACCTGATCTGGTGGTTCTGTTATCGGACCACAAAGGTTATGTGAGACTCCAGAACTGGACCACAGGCAGGTTAAGTGGATCATTTATCTTCTTAAGCTGAAGCTGTGGTCAGCGGCTGTTGTTTTAAAGAAGCTGTGATTATCTGGAAGGAGGGCAAAATGTCAGCGAGCCTCGCTCTGATAGAAACACACTGCAAGTGGATTAATATTAAAGGACTTCCTCAGGTTGGTGCAGTCTGTTCCTCTGGCAGCTGCACTTTATATCTGACAGCAGTCATGAAGAAAAACAAGGCGCCCTCTACATCACAGATTTTCTCTCATTTACATTTAGTCTTTCAGCAGAACAACACTGAGCTTCAGAAAGCAGGCTGAGCAGCTCCTTTCCAAACAGGCGGGTACATAAATCTGTCTGATGGATCAACACAGGATCATTTCTGCATCTTTCCTTCCAGTTTAATGAAACACCTTCACCAGGCCAGCTCCAGAGGGTCAGTTCAAGCATTTATCTGATTATTAATTGCTTTTCAAGAATAAGCTATATGAATATTGTATGAGGACCAGCAGGCTAAACACTCGCAGAAGCAAGAAGGAATTCAGGTCGGGAAAGAGAATGCCATATTTCCAAGCCTGGGGTGAAGTTCAGAAGCTGCTGCTTTTCCTAAATATACACTATAGTACCAAAAGTTTTGGGCCTTCCCCTCCATTTGAACTTTAATAGCACCCTATACTTAATCTGTTGGGTTTTATCTTTTAATACCTCATTCATCATATCTGATACATCAGTTTCTGAAATAGCAGATCTGCACAACTTGCACAAAAACAGGCAGTTGATAAATGGGTCTTCCTGACCATTCTCCTAATTGTGAGGCTTAAAAACTAGAAACTGGTAGAAACGGCCCAAAACCCTGTAACAATGTCACATGTTGGCCTTTTTATGAAAATATTTGGTACTACAATAATTCTGATACTAATCTCACAGTAACAACCACTAAAGATCTGGCATCCTCAATGCAACGTCTAAATGCCCATTTATGCTCAACGCAGATGGATGAATATTTTTGTCCACCTCCTGTGTCAATGGTGTAATTTGGTCAGTCTTCAAGAGGCTTAAATATCATTCACTTGATGCATATAGCTGAGCAATACCTCCAGAAATTGCTGGGAAAGAATTGAGTTGTATATAGCTGACATGCAACCAGAAGCACTTTGTCCGGTTCAGGGTCGTGGGAAGCTGGAGCCTTTCCCAGCAACCATTCGGCGAGAGGTAGAGTACAGATTGGGCAGGTGGCCAGTCCATTGCAGGGCCCAGGTATATCTTTCTGTTTGATAACACGAACTTAATGAGGCATTCTACAACCTATGTTGAACTTATCTTGCCATGACAAATCCATCAGAATGAAGTTTTTTCTGACTTTGTTCCACTAGTTCATTAACAAAATGTTTGTTTCCTCCTGTATTTGTAGGAACTGAGAAGCTTGACCGGTAGTTTATGGTTGGACAGTTTCCTTCATCGACGGTGCTTGCTGTATGAAAGAAGTGATTTATAACATAAATAATAAAAAAGGTTTGGGAGTGACGTTGAGGTAAATCAGAACCACACCTGTGCTTCAACTTCTGCAGGACCAGAGTCCCACGTGGGGAAATGAATTGATGGAAACAGACTGAGGTCTGATCAAACTGCTGCTTCACCCAGACTGTTTGTTTCTTTCCTCCACCCATCAGGAAGTTTTAGGAAGGACAGGTCAACGTTAGCTCCAACTTTTATCTCATTTGATTTCAAAGAATCAGAGCATGTTTTCTCCCCTTTACATCACTCCTTATCTGTTTGAGCAGTTTGTGAGTTAAATGGTCTCAGTGGGAGCGAAGAACCAAACCCTGTTAATTAGAGATGTGTTGGGGTCCCTGAGTGAGGAGAAAACACTGCAGCAAACTGCTCCTGGATCAGATCCACTCCCATCATTGACTCAACCAACCCATTGATGTGTGATCCAAGCAGGAGGAGCAGCTGAGACAATACCATTTCTACAATTATGTAGAAAAACAAAAAGACTGCAGCCCAGCTGGACGTCTGAGGCAAAGAACAATGGCAAGAGTGGATTTAGTGGGAAATCCGAGCAAAAAAAGAGAAGAGGGATGAAGATAATGAGGATATTTTTACCTCGAGAGTCAGAACAAACAGAGGAGATGATATGGAAGACAAGTAGGAGGTAAAGATGCTGCTCACAGGGAAAATAAACGTTTGCTCCTGAGAATAAAAAGCCAGGTGATCAAATAGAGAAAAAATAATTAACCTTTGTTTAAAAAGCTGTTAAAAATTTAAAATCATCATCAAAGTCTGATTTGATCAGTATTAAACAAGATTTTAGACATAAAAACATAAAAAAGACAAAAACTATGAAAATAAACTTTCATTAATCTATAATCATTAATCTATTACTAATTTCTTGGGTAGTAATCCCACAAGAATAGCAAGTACATTTAATAATTACTTTGAACAGTGTGCTCGATATAATAAAACAGTTTACAACATTCTCTGTTGTACCTTGCATGATGAACCATGACAAACCTTCAGCTGGAAGGATCAGGACTTTTATCTCTGATACTGCTAAATCATACCTTCACTGCATGATCCTGTCTCTTATAGAATATTGTTTTGCAATATGGTTATTTGGGTTCTGTTGCGGTGGTCTTATAATTGTGTCCATGAATCAGTCTGTTACTGAACATTTATGTGGAAACATGTAAATATCCATACCTGAATTAGCCAAATTTACTGTTGCTATGGAAACAAAGGACCAATAAGCCCATATTTATGTTCAACCAAAATATGTCACTATAGGAGCCATTTTTTTATGAAGACTTGTATATATTGTTTGAGCACTAGGTGGCAGCACTGTATATTTATGGTCACAACCTATTTAAGTAGGAACTTTTGTGCAGATGATAGGTGTTGCTTGTACGAAGGTGAACACAGCTTTTTGACCGTTCATTGTCATGCATGTCCATTGTTTTCTTCCATCATCTATGGACAATATACTGACAATCATCGTGAATTGATTGGTTTCATGATACACATGGTGGACAATAAAAGGTAAAATGAATCAGTGTTTGGCATTGACAATATTGGACGAGACTAGTCTTAGCGATCAAACGCGTCATTTAGAGTTCATGCAAGCAGCACTTCAGGCGCTTTAAGTTTAGGCTTAGTACCTTTACAGTCACTGAAACTCACACATCAGCGATGCCATATTTGTTCTATTTTTTTTATTTTGTTACTGCTCCATCCATCCATCCATCCATCTATTCATCCATCTATCCATCCATCCATCCATCCATCCATCCATCCATCTAACCATCCATCTATTCATCCATCCATCCATCCATCCAACCAACCAACCATCCATCCATCCATCCAACCAACCAACCATCCATCCATCCAACCATCCATCCATCCATCCATCCATCCATCCATCCATCCATCCATCCATCCAACCATCCATCCATCCATCCATCCATCCATCCATCAATCCAACCAACCATTTTCTGCCTCTTATGTGCTTTAACTAAAATAATCTCAGATTCTGTAGAAAATCACAGATTATACAGCAGCTAAAGGAATTCAAATATTTCCATTTCAGCATGACTCTAATTGAAAACTGAGGTTATTTCTCAGTCAGGAAATAGGATGCATATACAACTTTTATTTGTCAAATCAAATCTGTTTTCAAGTCAACACTTATTTTTTATTTTTCATTAATATTGAAGAAGTCTGAATTTTCCATGACAGATTTTTTTTTCTAAAAACGAGTGAATCTGAAGCCTTTAAAGACTGGTGAAGATAACTGGGACCTCTTGAACAGGTGGAGGAGGATTAAAGAGGAAAGAACCAGCTGAGGCGTACGTTTCCTCCGAGTGAAGGTCTAATTACAGCCACATGAAGACAACCTGAGAGAAACCCTGTAAACATTGAAGCTGCTCCTCAGTCTGAATCCTCCTCCTCACCTCCAACATGTCACTTTAAGCAGATGAGTAAACTGAAAAACTTTTTTTTATCTTTAGATGTTCTTCTTTCTTTGGTAAACACTCCACATCATTGCTGACCTGCTTTTTCCCAGTTCTGCACATTTTATTCCCACCTTGTCTTATGCAGCATCATGCTAGCAGAGTGATGGTCTGGCTTTTGCGATAAACATGTTTTCTTTGCTAAGAGGGGCTTAATGGATGTAAAGCTCCGCTTTGATTCTAAAGTATGTTTCGTTAGTTTTATTGCTTTACCATGCTGGACTTCACAGGGAGAACAAATGAAGGAGGAGAGTGAAGAGAAGATGTGGGAAAAGACGAGATAGAAAGGAATAATTATGGTGCAATCGAAACCCAAACAGAGAAACCAGATAGAAATTTGGTACTTAGGAATTCATTCTTTGTGATGCCACTGTTTGTTTTGTGTATATTTGTCCAAACTTTGTATGTCATATTGTCTTTTGACACATCCTTTGACCTTTGGATAGTTTTCCCCCATCATGACGTCATAATCATCTGTGTAATGTCACTTTTTGATCTGCGTATGATCTTTGTGCCACCTTTATATCATCATGATCATCTGTATGATGCGACCTTTTGATCTCTGTATGATCTTTCTCCCCTTAACAATGTCATAAACATATGAGAGGTATCACTGATATTACTTTCTGATCTCTGAATGATCTTTGACCCATGTTTATGACTTATTAATTAAAAGAGCTTCACTGTACCAGCAATGTGTACTTACGGTGTGTTCAGACCAAACGTGTTTAGCTGATCACTAAACCGCCGCGTTTGCCACTTGTCTGGAGCGAGCGGCAAACGCGGCGGAAAAGAGAGAGGGGAAAGGCAGCGCTTTTCTTAGTCTGAATGATACCAGATTCAGTAGAGCAATGGCATGGTTTTATTTAATAAATAAAGCTAGATTGTTGTTGTTGTAGGGCAGTGATGTCACTGTTACTGCAACAAGAGCTGCACTCATCAGAGAGCCGCCACCCCCCAAAAACAAAGCGGTGCTAGGCAACATACCCTGCTACGTTGCCAATCAGTAACATTCCGTTTTTGGAATGGTTATCCTAAATATTGCACGGAGTAATGGCATCTCAGCCCCGTGTCTGGGTTCACCACAGGAATCCTCCAGGAGCTGCGAGCTGATTGCTCTGATTGGTTGACGCACCGCGTCAAGCGGCCAAAGTTCAGCTTTGCCCATCTTTGGCTTTGGACGCGCATTCCGCGCGGAACGCCGACACCCAAAACGCTCAAAACGCGACGTGAGAAAGCTCGACGCCCCCTTGCCGCGCCTCCACATAGACTTTACATGGAAACCTGCCGCTCTTGACGCTCAAAACGCGTTTGATCTGAACACACCGTGAGACTTTAAGACAAGCACACGTTACTGGCAGTCACTGTATGATGTCATATTTCACTTTTTGGTGTGCTCCCGTCTTAAATATGAGGAAGATGAGCTCCTTTTATTCAGATGAAAGCATCTTCATTCACATCATCTAAGGTTGTGTTGACCTGAAACTATTTAAAAGGAATAAACCCCCCCCCCTCGTTACAACACGACATCTGTCCAGATGTTGTCCAACCTTTAGCTGCAGTCAGCAGTTACAGGAATGTTTTTTTAGAGTCCTGTGAAGGAATGAAGCGGTGATGAAAACAGGAAGTGTGAAGGGAAGAGAAGTGAGAGTGATGAGGGTGATGGGGGAGTTTGTCGGAGTGGGATGGTGAGGAGAAAAGGTTAAGTTGGATGAGACGGGAAGCAGCTGGTGGTGCGGCTGCGGTATAAATGATGAATGAGAGAGAAGAGAAGAAGAGAGGGAGGAAGAGGAAAGAGGAGAAGCTATGAAGTTCAGGAGGAAAAGATGGATGGAGATGTCACAACAAGGAGGTTATGATGAAAGACACAAGAGAAGTGGAGGGAAGAAGGAGAAGGACGGTATAAACAGCAGAGCTAAAACTTCTACTGATGCCGCTCCTGTTTGATGAATAATTCTGGGTGAGGAACACCTATAAAAACCTACTCCAGATGTCTGTCTTACCCAGCTCTAAGACTAGTTCCAAGCTTCCTTTTGTCTTCCAGTTTAGGACAAATTTGTTAGCAGTCAGATAAACTGTAAAAAGAGATGAAAATTAAATCCTTGATGTTTTTCAGTTTGCTTTTATGTCTATTAAAAAACAAAAACCCAAGCAGTAAGTCGTGAGTCAGACCTGAATTTCACCATCACATTAACACGGATGCCAAGTCAATATGTTGTTAAGAACATATGGAGGATTAAACAACTAACGTCTCAGAGGATGTATGCATTGACATTTACTAGAATATACGGTGGCCGACAGGAGCAAATGCGCTTCATATACAGAAACATCCTGCATAAACAAAAACAACATCCAGAAGTAAACGCTACACATTCAGTCTCACAACAGAAGAGCTCAAACATTATCAGTTTCTATTATGATTATGTCAATCATTTAAATCAGCTGATATTTTTTATAATGTTATACAAGATTAATTCCTACTGCAAGAAATAAATAAATGAATAATACGTTCCTAAATGTAGTTTCTCTCTCTCTGCCCTCATGTTACTTAAACTTCCAACCAAAGCCTCTGTTCTTCACACCACTGTCTGTCAGGGGAAAACCACAGAAAAGTATCATACTGAAAGAACCACCCCCGCCACAAAAAGCCCCTCGTCTCAAAGCGTGCAGTAATGTAATAATACCCTGAACAACTTAGCAAAAGCCTGTATCCTGCTGACGAAAATAATATTTATAAATTAGAAAGAGAAGAAAAGTCAAATAATAATGCTTAAATGGTCTGTATATGGAAAAAGAAATAATAGGACCAACGGAGACAGATTTGCTTGGGGTGGGGGGGGGGACTCTGCGGCCAGAACATGCCCCCCCCACTATATCTGATTCCAAATCACTTGCAGCCAACAAATTTGCCAAAGTTATTGATGATCGTGGTCTGAGCATACTCTGAAAAGATCGAAATACTGGGAGTAACAAGAACCCCTCCCCCTTCAGTAAACATGTCCCTGTTGGTCCTATTATTTCTGTGTGACCATATAGAAACCATTTAAGCATTACTGTTTGACTTTTTTCTCTCTCTAGAGTTATATATTCTCCTTTTATCAGCAGGATACTTCAGGCTTTTGCTAAGTAGTTCAGGGTAATAATGAAAACCCGCCATCTACAGGTAAGATGCTGTTACTGCATGCTTTGAGAGGAAGACCTTTTCATGGCAAGGGTGCTTCTTTCAGACCATCTATGAGTGGCAAGTGCTCCCATTCGGGACGACATGCAGTCCATGTTGTGCCACCTTTGCACTCCAGACTCACGTCCAAAGGCACACTGCACCAGAAGAGGATGCTTGGCTGTCAGTAGAACGCTGCTTCTACATTGATAACTGTTTGCAGAGCCTCCAGTCAGAACATCAGGCCAAGCAGCTGGTGAACCAGCTACACTCGTTACTCTTGGAAGGTGGATTTGAGTTCAGAAAATGGGCCAGCAATATTTCAGCTGTCATTGAACACCTGCCCAAAGACTCGAAGTCAGAGAGCAGCACCCTCTGGTTCACCCAACAGACTGCTGACCCTGAAGAGCGCACTCTCGGTCTGCTGTGGCAGTGTAATTCAGACACACTCCGCTATAAGCAGCACCACAGTGAACGTTCTGAAAGGACTATGCGCAACATCTATCGTCTACTGGCCCAACAATATGATCCTTTGGGATATATTGTTCCATATACAACCAGAGCTAAGGTCATTGTGCAACGTCTTTGGGACAAGAACAGAGGTTGGGATGACTCCAATCTCCCTGAAGATCTGCTTCAAGCTTGGAAGTCATGGGAAGAAGAACCTCCTCAACTGTCTTGTATCACCTTGCCCAGATGCTACATTGAGCGCAACACAGACTGCAGCACCATCACCCAGACTATCCACGTATTCTGTAATGCATCTGAACGTGCTTATGGCTCTGTAGCGTATCTGCACAGTGATAGTAGTGACGGACAAGTTCAAGTGGCATTTCTAGCTGCCAGATCCAGAGTTTCACCAAAGAAACAACTATCCATACCCTGACTCAAGTTGTGTGGTGCATTAACCAGAGCACAGCTAGCTTCAGTGCTGCTTAAAGAACTCACAATCCAGATCCAAGAGGTGGTATATTGGACAGATTCCACTACGGTACTCACCTGGCTCCAATCTGACTCCTGCAGATATAAAGTGTTTGTCGGCACAAGAGTAGCAGAGATACAGGAATCATCAGATATCAGAGCCTGGCGCTACATTGATTCAGCCTCTAACCCAGCAGACAATATCACAAAAGGGAAAAACTATCCCAACTTATTGGAGAGAGTCGCTGGAGTCATGGGCCTTCTTTTCTTCTGCACCCATCTGACCAGTGGCCTGAGGCACCACTTGGACAAGTCAGTGAAGGAACGGAGGAGCTGAGGAGTACAGTGTTTTGTGGCTTGACAGCAAGTGCAACAGACCCTGCTGTGCCTGATGTTAAGCAGTTTAACACCTTTCAAGACCTTCTAGATGCTACTACCCAAGCTCTACACGGGGCGGCCAGTGACACGTCTCCCACTGCTGATGACTTTCACAATGCTGAGTTGGTGCTTCTGAGACATGCACAGTTGGAGGACTTCCCTGAAGAGGTGACACTACTCAAATCTGGTAAAGCTACTAGCAGAGTACTCACACTAGCACCTGAATATGGTCAGACTTCAGGTCTAATTCGTGTCGGAGGTAGGCTCCGCAGATGTGACAGCCTAAGCCCAGATGTGCTGCACCCCATTCTTCTATCCTCCTCTCACCCAGTCTCCAAGCTATTGATTCAGCATTATGACAACCAGCTGCACCACCCTGGAGCTGAGCGTGTCTTTGCAGAGCTGCGCAGGAGATACTGGCTACTGAGAGGCAGAGAGGCAGTTAAGAAGCACCAGCATAACTGTATCGACTGCAGGAAATGGAGAGGCAGCCCTCAAGTCCCAAGAATGGCCGATTCACCCCCCTCCAGTTTGCAAATTTTCCGACCCGCCTTCTATTCAACGGGTGTAGATTGTTTTGGCCCCATGCTTGTAAAGGTGGGTCGACGTACTGAAAATTCTGTACAAGTGTCTCACTACGCGAGCCATTCATCTAGACATCCTTCCAAACATGGATACTGACTCATTCTTAATGCCGCTCAGACGTTTCATAGCTCGCAGAGGAAAGCCCCATGAGATTCTCTCAGATCAGGGCACTAATTTCAAAGGAGGAAGCAAAGAGTTGCATGATGCCTTCAGTGCCCTGGAACCTACTGTTAAGGACCAGCTTGCTGCTCAACAGATCCACTTTCGTTTCAATCCCACCAATGCTCCGCATTTTGGTGGGTCGTGGGAGCGAGAGGTGAGGTCTGTAAAGAACACTCTCCGCACCACATGAGGAGCTCAGACAGTACCAGAGGAGGTATTTGAGGACAGTCCTTATTGAAGTAGAGAGCATTCTCAACTCTAGGCCTCTGGGCTATATTTCATCTGACATCGCTGACCCAGACCTGGTCACACCCAATTGCTTGTTGATCGGGCGGCCGGACTCCTCCCTTCCACAGGTGGTCTATCCCGAGTCTGAACTGATAAGTCGAAGGAGATGGCGCCATTCACAAGTTTTAGCTCACCACTTCTTGGAGCTCTACATCCACCACTTTCTGCCCACATTACAAGCCCGGCAGAAATGGCAGACACAGAAGGATGACATCGCTGTAGGCACTATAGTGCTCATCGTTGACCAGCAGGCACCAAGAGCTCTCTGGCAAGTTGGTACAGTGAAGAACGTCATACCCGGCGCAGATGGACGTGTGAGGACAGCGGTGGTTAAGGTAAAAGACAGAACCTACACTCGCCAAGTTGTTCGTCTCATCAAGCTGCCAGCCCTGCCTGAAGACAGTACAGATACCTAGTGGTCAAATTTACACAGCGAATTTGGGGGCGGCTGTATAAAAGACTGTTATTTACCTGTTCAGCTCTCCCTTCATAGTAGATTTGCGTCTACTTGCAGTTAATATGTTTCGCCACTAGGTGGCCACACGACAGCACTCGTGTGATTTGCTGTACATGACGTGGCTCTGAGTATCGTCATGACACGGATGTATCAGTCATATTAATAGTGTGCGTAAATGAAAGTGAGTAACATTGTTTGTTTCGATCTTGTTTTCTATAAGTCCTAAGGCTATAATATGTTAAGTTTGTGAAGTGTGGTGGCTGTTTACTGACCCATGTCTGAATGTTTTGGATGCTAACCTTTAGCCACTGAGCTTTGGTAGTTACAGCCTGTCGGCCTAACATTGACTCAACTCACGTTTGTGGCTCTTATTTTCTAGTTGAGATACCTTGCTACATTGTTTGTGTTAAGTGTGCGTTATGCTGGGTAGATTACCGGTAGGAATTATTATCCTTATGCATTTATGTTGTACATTTTCATAGCTAATTAAAGTCAAGTCGTGGCCTTCTGGCAGGCCTTTAGTCACATGGTAATTTGCTTGTGGACACTTTTAGTTGTACTGACCATGAGAAATGTAATTGTAGACAGTATTAATAAGTCTGTATTTCTTTTATTCTCTGTGTAGGGAAACCACACCCATACTGATACATTCATAATGCGCATCTGTGAATAAATGACAAGTTCAACGTCAAATCCTGGACCTGGACATTCTCTTATTCATCTGGACATAAATTGCTGTCCTGACCCGACACCCTGAAGTGATTACAAATCCATATACAAACTAGTTACAGTCCTCATTACAACACCTGTCCTCCGCGAAGCAGTTTTTACCTGACAGACAGACAACAGTGAGAAGAACAGAGGTACCACAGGAAAATGTGAACATCATAAAGGCGGGGAGAAAAACTACATGAAGATACATGTTATTTATTTATTTATTTGGCCTGAGTCTTGCACAATATTTGTAAAACATCAGCTGATAAAATGATTGACATCAGCATATAGACACTTTGGTAACATCTGAGCACTTCTGTTGTGAGAGTCGAAATGCAACGTTTTCTTCCTGAATTTGTTTTCGTAATATGTACTTGTCAGCCACAGTAGACTACTGTTACACTGTCCTTATGTCTCCCTAAAATGTCCATCAGACAGTTCCCAATAGTCAAGAGCTCTGTTGCTTGAGTCCTCACTAAGCCCAAGAAAGTGGACCATGTTACTCCAGTCCTCAGATCTTTACACTGGTTTCCTGTTTGTCAAAAAAGCTGACCTACAATCCTGCTGTTACAGAACGCTGAATGATATGGGATCGAACCACCTCCCTTTGTATTGCCAGAGTCAGGAGTAAACATGAAAAGGCTGCATTCAGTTCCTGGAACAAACTCCTAGACCTTAGACTGTCACACGCAGCTCTTAGAGTTTTATTTTATTTTATTTTATTTTTTTTTAATTTCTTTAGATTTAATTAGGTTTTTCATGTATTTTACTGCCTCTTCTACACCCAGCTATAATTCTTGTGATGTTTTATCTGAAACATTGAATTGTCTTGTATAGAAAATGTGCTTTGTGAATAAACCTGCCTTGTCAGCCTCATCAGGGTGCTGAATCCGCACTGCTGAGAGTTTTTAATTACATCCCTGTGGGCAGGGGACTACTTGATCTTAGTTTCCTGAGGCTGAGCATATACTTCTTTTTAACTACTGATGTGCGATACAGCTGATTTTCTTTCTAATCAGACACCAGGTAAAATTCAAGTGGTGACTCGCATATGTCTGCTTGCAAATGCATGGTGCTCATTTCTGACCACAAACACTTGAAACGTAAATGTGCAAAGCAGCTATAATAATCACACGTATATGAAAGCATGTGTCTAGAGCTGCCTCTGACAGTGGATCATAACAATATAACATCTAGTTTAGATCATTCTGTCGACATTCATGACCCTGAACTGGTTCAGACTGAACCAGTTGGTTGACGAGATTTTACCAGAATTGCGACGCATGCAAGTTAGCCACGTAACTACGAGTTTTTAAGCTTTTCTCCCTCACTTTCACTTTTAAAAATCTGTAATCCGCTGTTGTTTGTTCCACACCGCACCATCTTTACTGGAAACAAAAAAGTCATGAACCCGCATCACGCCTGGGGTACACGTAAGTGCGAAAAAAAAAAAAAAAGTGTTTCTATTACACTTTTGCAATTTGTTTCCATAAAGAAATGTCTGAAAAACCACCCCATGAGAGCGTAAAAACTTTTTAGCCATATTTGAGACCTTTGTTTCAAATTTAGGTTTTTCTATTAGTGTTTTTTTTTTATTAAAAAATTGTTTTTTTTTAAGTGCAATTCTAGATGTAATGGAAACACAGCTAGTATATTAAAAAGCTTGAAGCTTGAATGGCTGTGAGTTTTTAAAATTCAAAGAAAAGAACACAAAGGTTGTGGTATTTGGTGGGTTTTCTCCTGAGGACATAGACCCACCAGTGCAGCATGGAAAACCAACTGACACAAACATGTTTTAATCACATGTTGCCGTTTAAAGGTGTCTCAACTTTCACAAGTTAAATCATACCCTGAGTCATTCAGACTCCATCCCCCAGCATAATGATGGTTTTGGTATTAAAAAATACCAGTTTATATTCAGGAAAAGGGGACAAATTGGCCCAAAGAGAATTATTTATGTCATGTAAACACTCTGGTAGCCGGTAGCAGGTAAGTGAAAAACCTGTGTTAAAGGGTTGACCTGGTGTTGGAAGTGTTCTGATATGATGTGAAAAGCAGCTTCAAGTTTAAAGCTTAGAATATGTAAATAAGGATTAATTCACTTGGTCAATAATTAAACCAAAATTATGAATCATTTAAAAACAAACAAACAAACAAAAAACTATCGGGGTTATTTAATGAAAGGTGAATATATTCCTATTTTGGAAAATGAAAAATGTCCAAAAACCCTGTGTTACAGGTTTAATACGAGGTTGGCAGGAAATGTAATCTTTTATTGGCCTATGCAAACTAAATAGTTAAAATAACACAAAGAGATGACGAGTCGGTCCAGTTTTTCCTGCTCATTCCAGGCTGCTGTAATACTAAAAACCTCTGTTTCTATGGAAACAGCTGCTTCTCAGTCACATGAGAGTGTTGAGCTCAGAGTCTCCTGACAGTTTCATCATACTGTACATGGGCCATTCAAAGACAGTGGTAAATCTGAAAACGTTTTGATGAATTAAACCTGTTATAAAATAAGTATATAAGTAAAAACTGAGTCATAAAGTAGTTAAATAAAAGTCAGTTTTGGTCCATAAAGTGAATTTGTATGTGGATGACAGACACAAATAAATGAAAAACTCAACACTAGTGGATAAACACTACAAAAAGAGCATTTATTTTGACCAATCACTGCTTACTGGGGAAGTGAGCAGCCATGGTGCAGTTGGGGTTAAGGGCCTTGCTCAGGGGCCAGTGTGGATCCTGTGGTGATGCGTTTACCATTTATACTCACTGTCCACTTTTTCAGGTCTTTTTCTGTCATATAAAATATCTGGAACTCTTAATCCTGGTCTTAAAGAGGTTAAAATGTTTGGACTGATCAGACGTACAAACCTCTAAAAAGATTTTCTGTTTGGGACGTTATTGTTGAACGGATGTAATATTTCGATCCAAACATTTATTTCTGTCACGATCATATATGATGGAAGAAATGATGTGTCAGATGGTGACTCATCAGTTATCCAGCAGCTTCTTCCAGGAAAAGTCGCTGGTGATTCTCCTGTTTTCCTTCTTTAGGGACATTCATCTGGTTTTGTTTGCAGTAGCAATAGATGTATTAATCACAGTCAGAGGGCTTAGACTAAGCGCTGCAGAAGAGGAGGAACAAACACAGGAGAAGAAAAAACAGCTGCCATAAATCCTCTCTGTGGGAAACACAGCGGAAACCGAGGATGGTAATGCGTCCTCGTCGTGTGACCTCCGTACTCTGCATCAAAAGACGAGCAACTCTGAGCGGAGGAGAAGCTGGAACATCTTCCTCACCTGACTTATTCATGAGATGCTTACACGCATTAGCGTCTCCAGGTGTTCTGGATGTCACGGATACAGAAGCTCTCCATTAGCCGACTGAGCAGGAGGCTGAAGCTGCCATGAAACAACTGTTTTTCTAACGGTGGACATGGACATGAAGAATGTCTTTTTGTGGAATCGTCTTTCCAACGTTGCTTTAGGCCACAGATTTGCAACTGGGTTTCCCACCACAACCTTTCAGTCAGGTTGAGGTCTAGACTGGACCAAGTCAGGCTTTTTGTTGTAGATCTGCTGCTGTGTTTGGGATGGATGTGTCTCTTTCACGAACAATTATTTCAAACAAATCAGTTCTGAAGTCCTTTTAATAAACATTTTACAAAAATTGTGGCATTCAGAAAATCTTCCAATCTGGGACCAGTTCTGGACCAGAGAAGAAGAAGGTCCAGCCCCTCTCGAGGGTAATGGTTCCAGAGCCCAAGCCATGTGTTGAAAGGAGTCCAACTATATCTAGCCAGAACTGCTCAATCTCACGCACAAGCTCAGGCTCCTTCCCCATCAGAGAGGTGGCAGTCTCGGTGGCAGGATCGGACCGCCAGGGTCCCCGTCTCTTTCTGCTCACGCGGGCCCCACGGGCAAAGGCCCGGCCACCAGACGCTCGCTCTTGTGCCTCAACCCCGGGCCTGGCTCCAGAGGGGGACCCCAGTGACCCGTGTCCGGGCAAAGGAACACTTCCGCCCATGGTCATTGTCATCATAGGGGGTTTTTGTAGTATTTGTTTTTTTTTTACAGTTTCTATGAGCATTTTTTCAGTCTGATACTGGGCTGAACTCCTGGGAAGACTGGCATAATGAGGGCAATAATAATGACCTCTATTGTGATTCAAGGAAGGAGTTTTAGTGTCGATTTGAGAGTTGATGTGTATGAAGTGTCTGAGATGTTGTAGTCCAAATATCAAGTCCAGAACAACAGAATGTAAACATCCGAGTTCTGCTGAAACATCAGAGTTCATCTGATCATCAGCGCCAGATGTCAAGAAAACTCTCAGCCTTTAATCTAGGATGTTGGAAAGAAGATACCGGCTGGCTGGCTGGATGGATAGATGGAAGGATGGATGGATGGATGGATGGATGGATGAAAGGAAGGAACGATGGATGGATGGATGAATGGATGGATGGATGGATGGATGGAAGCAAAGAAGGATGGATGGATAGATGGATAGATGGATGGATGGATGGATGGATGGATGGATGGATGGAAGCAAGGATGGATGGATGGGTGGATGGATGGAAGCAAGGAAGGATGGATGGATGGATGGATGGAAGGAAGGAAGGATGGATTGATAGATGGATGAATGGATGGATGGATAGATGGATGGAAGCAAAGAAGGATGGATGATAGATGGATAGATGGATGGATGGATGGATGGATGGATGGAAGGATGGATGGATAGATGGATGAATGGATGAAAGGAAGCAATGATGGATGGATGGAAGGATGGATGGATGGATGAAAGGAAAGAAGGGAGGATGGATGGAAGGATGGATGGATGGATGGATGGATGGATGGACGGATGGATGGATGGATGGATGGATCAATAACTCAACTGTGGAACAGCTGAACTTTTCTCTGTTATTTATAAATTAAAACAACAGCAGCAGAGTTCAGACTTCCCACTCCTGAGGGCCAGTGAATGCAGCATGACATGAAGCTGTTGGTGGAGATAATGGTGGAGGCTGGTGGCTCGGCTCTGATCTGGTTCTGTGATGTAACAGAACCCCGAGAACTGAATAGACACTTTTAATCCTTCCTAGAGAAAATTCCGATGTGACTCACCAGAAGCAGCAAACGGGAAGCTTCTTTGATGTTAAACTCATTGAGTTTATCTCCTGAAGGTTTTTTTTTCACATAAAGATCACAGCAAACACACCCACACAATGTGCATTTTCCTTTACACTCCCTCTTCCTTCTAAACAGAATAAGAATAACAATTATCACAATTACTAGTATACAAGCTGACATTTTGGAGGAATAAACAGAATTACAAATTAGAATAAAAAACAATTCAGTGAAGCCTGAATAAAAATTGAAGTTGAAGCATAAGTTTGTTAAAAACAGCTGATGATAAACTTTTCTGCAGTTGAAATCAGAAATAAACTTTTGTTTTAGGTTTTATGCTTTTGTTTTCAGAAAATTTCATTTGCTGCTTGTCACACAAGTGTCCATGTGTCAGTCCTTCCAGGAAGTCTCAGTGCTACGCCGAGTCTATCGCTTAAATCAAGCTGTCCAACTCTGGTCCTTATGGGCCCAGACAGGTTTTCCATGCATCCCTGCTCCAACACACCTGATGCCAGTTAATCAGTCATTGTGCAGAACTTCATAGGCTGTTGTTTTTAATATAAGCCAGGTGAGTTGGAGAAGGGATACAATGAAAACCTGTCTGGACCAACTTAAATTAATCCTCAAGAAGTTTGTAGGGTTCTTTGACTAATCACATCACGCCTCCACGAAATCTGATATATGTGCGTCATCAACTTTACTTCCAGTTTCTTATTATAAAAACTTAATTTGCACTTTTATCTATCTATCTATCTATCTATCTATCTATCTATCTATATATATATATATATATATATATATATATATATATATATATATATATATATATATATATATATATATATATATATATTGTACTGTACAATTAAAAGAGAGAAAAAATGTTTGTCAGAAGTGAAGAAGACTTTAGGATGAAGGTGAAACCAAGCAGGGGAAGAGGTGCAGTTAAGTTCATGGAGGATCTACAACAATAGATGTTATAACATTACCAGCATCAAACCGTCATGTTTCTGTAGAAGAAGCAGATGTTCTTGTAGCTCCTCCTGCAGACGCGTCTCTCTAAAGGAGCATTTTGGGATTCAGGAATTATTCATCTGGATAAATGATTAATACACATGATTATTTATTAATACTTGACCTAGAAAAGGATAAGCTGGGTTCACTGTCCTGCTGCAGGAAGAATCTCCTGATGGTACCAGTACCACAACTGAAACACCTGACTGCCATGGTGCAGATGTTTATCCTTCAACCCTCACTGATTGGTTGGACAGAAATTAGTTGATGTGTTGGTGATGCCACATGACCAGGTGTGGATGGGTGGAGGATCAACGGGGGTATGGGATCAGACTGGCCCAGACTGGACTATTTCCCATGGCCTGGTCCTTAATTGGCCTGACTGGCCAGCTTGTTGGAAAAAAAGGAGAAAAATGCTGTTCATCGGTGCGGCTGATTGGCCTGCCTGGGACTGCCGATGTTTTTTAAAGATGAATCAACAGGAGCAAAGCTCGCTGAGTAGCAACATACTAATTCATGTGTGACACAGGTGAGACACCTGGTGACGAGATGCAGATTTATAGATGAGTTGAGATTCTTCATGCCCCTTTTCATGTACCTGTAATGATGACCCTGATAACACATACTGTCTAAACCTTTGTTCTGTTAATGCAGTGGTTTGTTACAGTACTTTTACATTTACTGTCAGTTGAAACATGAAGGTACTGGTTTTTCCAACTATGGAAATAAAGTACAGCACCAGTCAAAAGTTTGGATACACTCTCCCAATGTGTCCAAACTTTTGACAGGTCATGCAGGTCCTATGTATATATATATATATATATATATATATATATATATATATATATATATATATATATATATATATATATATATATATATATATATATATATATATAAATATATATATATATATATATATATATATATATATATATATATATATATATATATATATATATATATATATATATATATATATATATATATATTCCAGTTCACAAGGATAGTTTTCTTTGCAATGCACAGGCTACTGAGGATTGGTTTTGCTAAATTAAACCCTATGTTATTTTCACCTAAGTGACTCAATAGGCACAGTTTGGGGTTTGCAGGGATATTACATTTAAACCAGTCTGACAGATCTTTACATACCTGGAGCCAGAATCTCTGGACAGGTGGACAAGACCATAAGGCATGGTAGTAGCTGTCAATTGTGTTGTCAGTACAGTGTGGACAGATATGTGAGTGTAACAGACCCATCTTGAACATCCTGTGTCCTGTATAATGAGTTCTGTGTAGAAATTTGAATTGTATTAATTGCATGTTTGAATTCTTAGTCATTTTGAATGTGTTTGAGCAGATTTGTGACCATTCATTTTGATTGAAGTTACTGGATAAGTCTGCTTCCCATTTAGAAGTTGGGAGAGAGATGGAATCTTCAAGCTTCAATAGTAATCTGTATATTTTGGATAGTAGCTTCGGGGCCTTAAGATTTAAGAATTCTGCAACCCTGATAGGTAACTGTAAGTTTAGTTGATCAGTGGTGTATTTCTTACTTATAATAGATTTAAGTTGGTGGTATTCTAAGAATTTGGTGCTGCTGAATTCATACCGTGAAGAAATTGCATCAAATGGCAGAAAGTTTCCATTTTCTATTATATGTTCTAACTGCTTTACTCCTTTATTCTTCCACCGAGGGAAGTTTATCATCTTTCTGTTTTGCAGGAAGTCGGGATTGTTCCAGATGGGTGTGAGCTTACATGGATAAGTGCAGACTTGGTTACTTTCAGGAATTCCCACCAAGCCGTTAAACTGGAGCTGATGTTAATGCTTTTGAAACACTTATATGACTTGACAGTTGAGCTGATAAATCAGAGATGACTAAATCCTCACACAATGCTTGCTCAACATCCAGCCATGGCTCATCCAAAGAACTTGGATTAAGCCACTTGGAGATGCATTGCAGCCTATTACATAAGAAATATTGATTAAAATTTGGCAGGTCCAACCCACCTCTGTCTTTGGTCTGTTGTAAAGTTTTTAGACTAATGCGGGATGGCTTGTTTTTCCAGAGAAATCTGGATGGGAGATTGAGTTGGACTCAACTCAATCTGTTGGTTTCCTATTATGAATTGGCTTTCATTATGTTTTCCCCTCTGTCTGTAAAGCGTCTTGAGATGGCATTGCCGTGATTTGACGCTATATAAATAAAGTTGAATTGAATTGAATATGTGGGAGTCTAATGATTTAAACCCAGTGGAGGATGGTCTGATGGGAATCATTGAGAAAAGGTAATTAACTTTTGGTAGAACCATAATTTTAACGGGGGAAACTCTCCCCATAAGACTGATATGGGCAAGCGGTTCCACCTTGAAAGGTCATCCTCTACTGTTTTTATTAGCTGATCATGATTTAACGTTTATAGTTAATTAGATGTTGTTGTCTGAGGTTTTTGTCAACGACTCCATATGATGATGAAATGTCCCATTTTACTGCATGAAATATTTACCGGGTCCTGCTGGACCAATCGTTGCTCCACAGGTGTGTTGCTGTATGATAAAGTTTGGGAACCCCTCTGAAAGTTTGACAGTCTCTTATCTGATGTTGTTGCTTTCCTTAAATTTCATTGTGAAAGGAGTTTTGCATTGGCTAAAAATTGCTGCTAGTTTTTTTTAGTACTGTACTTTGTCTCCAGATTTCTACTTCTCAACCCGGCCAAAACATGTTTGTCAAAAAATATTCTTCATCACAAACTTGAGGTAGGAAACATATAATATATTTTTATTCGGTATCTTTTGCTTTATTATTATTATTCATTTTATGACTAAAGGTTTTATTCTTTGATATTTTTTATTTAGATATTTTATTCATCCCAAGCACCATATTTGTAAGGCACTGTTGTAGATAGCATGACAGACTGAATGCTTTTGTTGTCATTGAACATGTTGATTTCTTGTTGTTGTCTACTTGCTGGTTTTACATTGTTGTATTATATATATAACTGGTTTCTGTTGGTTTATTACACAGTTTGGTTTGATTGAATGATTCTGTGGATATTAGATAAAACATTTTCATTGCACTGTTTTTACATACATGCATCTTGAAATTAAATAATAATTTGTTTATGTCTTTTAAACTGGCTACTATAACATCTATTTTTTATTTAAAAACAACCTGAGCTCATCACTGAATCTACATCTGGTCCAGGTTAAGCAGAAGGTGTCCTTACAGGGCAGGAGACAGCCTTAATCTCTCCTTCGTCGGGATTAAGCTGTCTGAGAAGCTGCAGATGTCTTGTAGATGCTCCACAGAGACTCCATCTTATCAGATCACTTGCGACCTGTAATCATCCGAGCTAACAGCTGATTCCCTGACAGGGAGACGGCCCAGCCACTGACAGCTGAGCCTGTCATGGGTCAAAGTTCAGACTGATAACACGCTGCTCATCCTGAGCATGTGCAGGGCCTCTGATTCAGACCCCGTTTGAGGCTTGCTCTACAGTTCGCTTTCAAAAGTGTAGCAGAAATGATATAGAACCGCAAAGTACGTGTTCATGACTTAGGACAAGTCAGTCATTTGAGACAAGACAGGAGCATCATGTCGCAGCACTTCACGTCTGATCAGAAACAGAAACTAATGATTTCATGAAGCAAGACACATTCCAAATGAGTCTGAAAGTGAAAAAAAGAAAAAAACATTTCTACACTTGATCTAAAAAGGGGAAAAAAAACATAATCAGAAACTGCCAGGTCTGTGACAGAGTTGAAGTCTGGAGGAGAAAACCTACTGATTTCCCATTTCTGTGGTTCCTGAACGGGACGAGGGACAGTTGAAAACACCACAACAAGATCATGACACCAAGTTCTGATGATTATAAATATCCCTACAGGAGACTAGACAGGTTAATGTCTACATCACATTTCAATCAACACAACTTAAAGTGCTTCTCATAAACATTAGGAGCAAACAACAGGTCCATCCTGGTGTTTGAAAAGGACCGGCATCCTGAAGGCAACTTTTTACTTTTAGGAAATGTTTGACTGTACGACTCACTCAAACTGTAACAAACAAAAACAAACAAAAAACCCTGAACAAACTATTAAAAAGTATTTTGAAAGGAATCCCATGCATGTTCTGATCTTAACTCAATATATGATCTACTGAAACACATCTCCAATATCGAGTTCAATATAAATGAATGTAAGACCTAAGACGAGACTTAAGACTAGACGGCACAGGGCATTCTCTGTAGTCGGTCCTAGACTCTGAAATGTTCTACCCCTCCATGTCCGAGCTGCCCCCACAGTGGAGTGCTTTAAGTCTGGTCTAAACGCCCACTTTTACTCTTTGGCTTTTAACACTGTGTGAGTTGTGTGGGTCCTCCCTGTTTTTTTTTTTTTTTTTTTTTACTTGATTTTTTTATTCATTTTATTGAATCATTCATTTTAAATTGTTTTACCTGTTCATATTATTTCAATAAAATTATTTTTATTTTATTTATTATCTTGTGATATTTGACTCTGTGCAGCACTTTGGAGATGTTCTGTTATTTTTAAAATGTGCTTTATAAATAAAGTGGATTGGACCAATAGAAGGAATTCAGTGTGTGATCATAAATGGAGTAACAAAATGTTGAGGATTTTCCCAAACCCCATTAGAGAATTTTTTTTTTTAAAGGATGTAAAAATACATCTTAGACTCTTTAACACTTTTTTCAGTGGAAAACATATCTGTAACTTTTGGTCATTAAAGACGCATTATGTAACTGTCTGACCTTAAAACTCCGCTTTCTGGACACGTTCAATGACACGGCAACATCTGTCATCTGCATTTTTTTAGAGCTGCTGCTGCCCAGTAGCATCCCGAGGCTGAGAAACCGACACTATACAACTTTTACACCTGGGATGCTGTGTGACGTTGCAGAAGAGTTTTGCCTCACATTAGAAAACTGATATGAACACACTGGCTGTTTTGAACATGAACTCAGCCGATTCAGCAAAGAAACGCAAGAAGATTGAAAGAGGGAAAGGGAAAAAACAAGAATCATTGTAAGATTTTTTTTTTTTCTGGCTGGAGAGAGCTAACAGGTCAGGTAGGATGCAAGATGGATGCTGGATTAGCTGTCGACAGGGTGGGGCATCACTGAAAAAAATGACAAAAGTTCTGTATTGTGCAAATCGAGAGCACAAAGACCAGCAAACCTGTAGCCACAACAGAACACTGAAACATGGCAAACATCTACAGGGACAACCAGATACCCACATCTCATCAGGCAGTTATCCGTCTCCACCCAGAAGCAGGTTTTGGTGCTTGTGCCATAAAATAACGCCATATCACCCATCAAAAGATGTTTCAGCTCAACAGAAACTGGGCCTTACCTTTTCTGCAGACTGCGCCGTGCCGAAGAAGATAGGAATGAAGGCCAGCCACACGATGCAGGTGGTGTACATGGTGAACCCGATGGGCTTGGCTTCATTGAAGTTCTCTGGGACGCCACGTGTCTTTATTGCATAAACAGTACACGTGACCATCAGTAAGATACTGTAACCCAACGAGCAGATGATCTGGAGATCTGTGATATCACATTTCAGCACCCCTCGAGCCAGATCCGGATTCATGGTCCTCTGCTCGTCGTAGTCTATGATGGTGTTGGGCGGATCGACCCCGAACCAGATCAGCACCCCCAGCAGCTGCACGGAGATGAGGCTGAAGGTGATGGCCAGCTGGGAGGTTGGGCTGATCAGCTTGGGGGTGGTCACCGACTTTTTGCCCTGCTCAAAGATCCGATAGATGCGGTTGGTTTTGGTGAGGAGGGCGGCGTAGCTGATGCACATTCCCAGACCCAGGAAGATCCTCCTGAACGAGCACACGCCCACATTCGGCTTGGCGATCATGAGGAACGTGATGATGTAACACAGAAAAATCCCAGTCAGGAGGACGTAACTCAACTCCCTGCCAGACGCTCGGACGATCGGCGTGTCGTTGTACCGAACAAAAGTGGCCATGACGAAGATGGTGGCAATGATGCCCAGCATTGCGAGGAAGACGGGAATCACTGCCCAGGGGGAGTGCCATTCCAGCTTTATGATGGGAATCAGCTGACAGGAGGAGCGGTTGGCGCTGGGCCTCATGTTGTAGGAGCACAGCTTGCAGTTGAACTCGTCGGGTTGGTACTGGTAGCCGTCGCAGGGCTCGCAGTGCCAGCAGCACGGCATGCCCTTCACCACCTTCTTCCTCTCACCGGCCTTACAGGGAAGGCTGCACACGGAGGTGGGAATTTCCTGCTCCCCCCGAGGCCACTGCATGTCCTCGATCTAGAAGGAAAACATAGAGACATCCTGTTAGGGCAGGGCTTTCTAAACCTTTCTCCAATATCCTTCTCATTTAACATTAAATCATAAAAATCACGTTTTTAATAAGACATCAGTCTGCTGACCATCGATCCAAAGAGAGGAATCTGTGACCAAAACCTCTCCTTCTCCTTTCTCTGGTTGTTGCCAGACAATTTTCTGAATTTTAAAACCTAGAACTTGATAGGGATGTTTATCATGTATTTTCCAACTTCAGTTTACATGTGGTAAACCTCTGATGTCCAACTACAAGTGAACACAACGCATCCTCAGAGAACACGTTCGTCTGCTATCAGGAGCAGAAAACAGGTATAAGGGTAGAAACTGTGTTTTTCAATATGTAATTGAAAATGAAAAAACAGCTCAAATAAATATGATCGTGTTGATTCACGAGGTGTAATCATGTGGAACATTATGATCTCATTATTGGCTTGATGAAATGAGACTCTGATGGAGTTAAAATCAGGAAGTAATGCTTGTAGAAATCTGCATCCTTTCTTGCAGGTGATCAGATCTTTTTTTTATTTTTTTTTTATCAGGAATTTCATTAGTTATTTATAGATCAAAATATCACAAGGCATCTGAACCTATAGATTAGTTCATTTGTTTGTATTTTTTCAAGAATGAAATAGATAAAGCAATGTTTTTCTGTTCAAAGTATATAAAAATAATAAACACAGCAGTTGAGTTTAAGTAAAAACTCTTTAGAAAAATCCTCACAAACTATCATTAATGAAAAAAAAACTCCCTGAATATTTAATTTAATAAATTTAGTTTTACTTTTTGCAGCAATTATTATTTTAGTTTTAGTCAAGATGTGATTATTTTAAAAAAATCTACATCCATCTTTTCAAAGGTCTAATGAATGGTTCACATGTCCCACCCTTTTCCAAGTCTGTGCCCGGCCCCCCCCATCTTATTCTTTAAACCCGGCCCTGGTGGTGTGCTGTTATTTTCTCCCCATAAACAGAACCATCCATCTTCTCTCTGAATCCACATTGAAGCTGAACGAAGACAAGACGATGCTGTAAAACAAGCTATCGACAAGCAGTTCTGTTGTCTTGGAGTAAGATTTACGGCTCAGATGTGATCCAGCAGCGCCGGCGGTGAGTGAGGGGTTGCTTAGGATCGGCTCGTCGCCAAAGCAAAGGTCTCATTGATCTGACAGCTCGAGTGCTGCTAATGACTAATGGATACTCCATTAGTGGAACATCAATATGGAGAAGTTCCTGGTGGAGAGGTGGTGGGAGGAGAGGGAGAACCACTGCAGAATCTCACAACACAAATCAGAAGCCTCGTCTGAAAGATCCTCCACATTTAGACTTAAATTAATCTGTCATGTCACTTTTTCCCTCTTCCTGTTTGTTTAAAGTCCTGATGTTATTTAGTTTAGTTGTTTATCTCAGTTTAAAGACTTTCTGGCTTTTATGATGATCTCTTTCTCTTACAGCAACCATTCAATCAAAGTATTCAATCATAAATTACAGACGAGATGCGGCAAACAGAAGAGAAGCAACAACATCAGGACTACGAGAAGTTGAGCCTTGAGGATGGACAACAGGGTTCAGTCCAACAAGGTCTGCAATCCAGCGTGTATCCTTAGGAACTACTGAATCATTGTGCAGAACCTGATAGGTTGTTAGAGCCATTTAATTTGATTCTGGTGTGTTAAAGCAGAAATACAAGGAAACATTGTGGCCCTCGAATGACTGAACTGGATACCGCTGATGTACAAGAATTATTACACCAAAAGAAGTTCTTGACCTCAGAGGGTTAAAGTACAGGAAGGTGAGGGACACACCAGCTTTCCCTTTCATTTTCCTCCACTTCTAACAAAGATGAACCTCTTTATTTAATTAAGTTACAATCCCTTTTTCAGCCCAGCAACGCAAAGGGATCACATTTGTACCAAAACAACAAAGAAAATTTCCTAAATATCAAAATAAATGTAATAAACCTCATCAAGAACCAACTAATCTATTATTTGTTCAATTACACTGACTCAAATTTAATAACCTGATTGATTCTAAATGAATTTAGAAAAGCTGTTTAGGATGAGGGAAAAGTATAAGACATGGATTCCCATCTCTGGTCCTCAAGTGCCACAATCCTGCAGGTTTCCATGTATCCCTGCTCCAACACACCTAACTCAACCTTATTACTCACTGTGTAGACCATCATTGGTTGTTTGATCCATTTAATGCAAAGGTGGGTCCAAAGTCGGTCCTCAAAGGCCGCTGTCCTGCAGGTTTTCCATGTATCGCTGTTCTAACACACCTGGCTTAAGTGCATCCAACAGCCAATGAAGTTCTGCACAATGACCGATTCATTTGAGACATTGTATTGGAGCAGGTATACATGGAAAACCTGCAGGACAGCAACCCTCGAGGACCGACTTTGGGCACCCCTGGTCTAAGAGGTCATTTAATATTTTATAAACCAATATAACCCCTAACCTCCTCTAATGTGGATCAATAAATCTATTCTATTCTATTCTATTCTATTCTATTCTATTCTATTCTATTCTATTCTAACCATGATAATTACCTGGAGAGCTACAACTGGTATGAATGGTTAATTTATTTCTACTTTCTCTGTAAATGTAATGATTGAATTTGTTTTCTTTATTTGTTGACTTTCTATGTGATGTATGTGTTGAATAAACATCTGATTAATTCTGCACTGTTTGTTTCTGATGCTCAATATATTTATTGTTTTTTATGTTTTCCATTTCTTCTTTTTTTTTTTTTGCTGAACTGTACAATGAACCTATGAACCAGTGTGAACATAACAGGATTTAAGCAAAAATTTAAAAAAATATACATTAAGTTTTTTTTCCATTAAACTTCTTTGTTAAATATTATAGTCTCATATAAATATCATATAAAATATCATATAGAATATAAATAGAATAAATATATATTATATAAATATATTATATAAATATTAAAAGTACTTCGTTCAGTTCAGCTAATATAAGTTCCTATCGTACCTTCTTACCACAACAAGTTTTTTTTTACCTTCTAGTTATTTGGTATGTGTTGTTTGCTGTTTGTGGTTTCTATCTGTATGTTTTCTGTACCTACAGAAGATGTCTGCACACATTTGCTAGCAGCAATCCTAGCATTTAGCATACCAAGATGACAAGGAGAAACTCTGCTAAAAGACTCTTTCTAGAACCGGCATCCAAACCAAAGTCAGTTCAAACAACAAGCAATCCCGGCAATGGAACGAAAACATGAAAACAAATCTGTCCAATTAAGAACTTCTGCTAAGTTCTTCACTTCAAACAAAACCACACAAACAAGGCGCCATATGAACGCAGAGACTCTGCTGATTGCAAGGATGTCTGTCTCATCACTGTGGAACTGAGACTGTGGGAGCTAGAATTAAGGTCATAAATTATGTCTTACTTTTGCTGCTTTGTGGTCAAAACTTTCATCCCAGCTCCAAAAAACTCTGCTAATGTTTGGTCCAATGGCTCTGCCTTTGCATGAAGGTCCTGGTGGTTTCCATCGACAGGACAGAGATTTATGATGAAATATTCACTCATCCTGTGATAAACTGTCTCTGGCTTCTCTTCTTTTTGGATCCTGATGGGGTAAGGCTATCCATCAATCCTCCTGACTCTGACCATAGACATAAGATGTCCATCATCAACATATTTACTTGCACAACACTTCTGCTAACCCACTGGTACCAGACGCCTCGTGAGTTAATATGTATTTTGATCCAGTCATACACATGTTACATACCACTGAAAACTAAAATTCTTAAAATATGAATGATGTATACCATTCCTGGCTACAATGGATAGATAAAGCACAAACTTATTTCAGACCACTCATCAATAAAATGTATCTTTGAAGCCAGTGTGTACTCCAGCAGCAACCTGCTTTGGATGAATATTCCAGGATTTTAGGGGTTAAAACATCTGGAAAACTGCTGAGATTAACTTTTTTTTTTTTTTTTTTTTGCTTTTGCTTTTGCTTTTGCAGAGTTCCTCATCACACATAACTTTACGAATTCTCTGATGAAATGGGTGCTAATATCTGATTTTCCCTCACAGTAATGTAGTTTTATTTCAGGAAGAGAAGATATTTACATTTTCTACTGTGTTTCAGGAAATCTTTCTTCTGAGACCAAGACCACACAAACAGCCCTTTAATTCTGCTTGTATACTTAATATAATCTGGGGCAGAAAAAGTGGCTTTGTAAAGGTTAAAACTGCACCAAGAGTTGGTTTAAAAGGAATCTGGATCAGAACAGGTTCAAAGAAAACTGAACCTTTCTCTGAGGATGACCCTAACTTCTGACCTTCATCCTGGAATTTTCAGGTTTATCTGCACCAACTTTATCAGAAAGGAAGGAGAACAACTTCAGGTATTTTAGATCTGTACCTGCTGATCTATAATCCAGACAGGACCAGATCCTCATCAGCTCCTCGTTCTGCCTCCTCTCTACTCTTCCAGTTGATCATCTGGACCAACAAAACCAGATTTTGCTATCGGTGTGATCAGTTAAATAATTTTACCCTGCTGTTCTCCTTTCCACCTGTAGGTGGTGCTGCTGTTCTGTTAAGTCTTTTTACCTGAGCGCTGCCTTGCAGGTGGGAGCTGATGGGACCTGACTCATCAGAGATTAACTGAACTTCACACGTGATTAAAAGAATCACCTAAACCAATTAAAGCAGCCTCAGAAAGACTTTGCCCGGCTCAACTTGGCCCAGCCTGGCCTAGTTCGACTCATTTCACTGATCTGAACTTCTATTTTTGAGAAAAGAGCAGCTGAAGATGCTGAAAACCGGCTGCCTAAACAGAAAAAATGAAAAAAGTGAATGAATGGAACAGTGAAGGTGGACACTGCTTGGTCCCACTGTCCCAAGGGACTAAAGCAAGATGATATGAGATAAAAAAAAAAAAAAGGGATTAAAATACACAAAACAAGCTGAGGGGTCTCAGAGCTCAGCTGGGTGATGTGTATTGAGTTTTTTTTTTCCATTGTGGAATGATGATGACAGTTGTTCTGTCTGAGGGATTTAAAATGACCACTTGGAAGGAGTTACGATGCGCTGAAGACACCTTCCAGTTCTTCATCTACAGAGAGGAACTCTGCACCATCACCACACATCATTCCATCCACTCACATTTCTTCCATCTCCTGTTAACCTTCTCATAACCGGCTGAGAAGCATCATAACCGGCTGACAAAAGAAGGTTTCATTAAAACAGGAGTCTAGCAAGCAGAGCTCAGAGAAACCAAATCTTTTCTTGTGGTCTTTGCAGCGGTCTGGAAGGCCGTCGATTGTTCGTGTCTTTCATGTAGCCGCAGCGGCTGCAGTGATCCTGACAAGATGTCTGCCAAATAATGGAGTTTATGCCCCTTTCGTTTCAGGACCAGCCTCAGCTGACGATGAAGTCTCAAGGTACAGGATTCAACATCCATTCTAACTTTGTTGAAGAGACAAGATAAAATGATCTGTTGTCCCTGGACGACCAGAGAGAAAACAGAACTGCTGGTCGGACATCTTGCTTCTGATAGCATAAGATTCCAGATAATCGGAAACTAAACAAACTACAGAAAAAGGTGAACAAATATACAAAGAAGTACAAATATCAGAAGCAGACCCTTTGACATTGCTGTTGTGGCTTTTCTGTGCATGTCAGAGCAGAGGAGAAAAATTCTCTTTTGAAAACTTTGTGGAAAAAAGTGAATGAGAAGAACACAGACTTTTACTTTGTATTTACTTCTCTGAGTGTGCAGAGGAGAAACGGCATGCTGTAATGTATGCAAGATAAATAATATCGTACTGTTTAGTTTTAAATTAAAAGACAAAGTACAAACTTCTTTAAGAAGCCAGCTAGCCTTAGATAACTTGACTTTCTGAAAGGTTGGAAGCAACAGCCTCCTAATATAGGCTAGCGGTTGCGTAACAATGGATTTTATTCTCAACAACACCAGCACGGTAAGTTTAGGTGTACAGCCGTCAATCAGACACAGAATTGTATGTAAATATGTTGTCGTTTAGCTAAACACGGCACAACGGGTAGCGTTTGTTATGCTAGTTACCGTTACAGAGAGTAGCTATCTATGAGCTAGTCATTGGGACTTTCCGCTGTAGTAATGATGGTGTTGAAAGATGCAAGAACACAGAAAAAGGGCCAGCAAATTCATCGCTACAAATCAAAATCAAAAGTAATTTTATTCATAAAGCACTTTTCATGCAAAAATGCAGCACAAAATGTTTTGCATAATAAAAACAAGCATTTACACAGACTGAAAATAAAATACAAGCCTTGACACACCCAAACACATAACATATTTACAAGCACACACCTGATCCTACACTCTCTCTCTACCTACCTATCTGTGTGTGTGCTCTCTCACACACACACACACACGATGCACATGTACAACCCCTAAGCCCACAGCCAATTTTGCATGAACATGAACTCCAAACATAGTTTCTGGCTCTTAACTGAATGTAAATATAAACATAGAAATGGAAATAAACATCTGGCTTGACGCTGAGGTGAGGACACAATAAACTGTGAACAGGATCGGGAAACATTGCCGACTTCTCATCTAAAGTGGTCTGCGCTAAAGTGGAAAACTGTTCTGTGGTCGGACAGATTAAAATATGAAACTATTTCTGCAAAGCATGGACGCTGTGTCCTCCAGACTAAAAAGCCTGCATCTCTGATGGTTTAGGGTTGCATTGGTGTTTATGGTAAAGCCAGCTTCCATATCTGTGAAGCTCCATCAGTGGTGAAAAGTACATGGAGGCTTTAGAGCAGGGGTGTCAAACTCCGGTCCTTAAGGGCCAGTCTCCAGCAGGTTTTTGTTGTTACCATGCTCAAACACACCTGATTCAAATCAAATGGATCTAACAGCTTCTTGTCAACATTCATTCATTCATTTTGGTCAGGTGTTTTGGAGCATGGAGATAACAAAAACCTGCAGGATACCGGCCCTCGAGGACTGGAGTTTGACACCTGTGCTTTAGAGCAACTTCTGCTCCCATCCAGATGTTGCATCCCGATGCCTCTTCCAGGGAAGAACTTGCAGAATTCAATGCTGAACCACATACTGCATCTATCACAACAGCTTCACAGGTGAAGAGTCCAGCTGTTGAACTGGGTCTGCCTCCAGTTCAAATCTTTTACCAATAGAAAACATTTATAGCATCATGAAACCAGAAATGAAGTAACCAAAGCCCAGGACAGTTTACAGTAAAATTTACAGTAAATACGTAGCAGTACTCAGGAATCTATATATGTATATATATATATATATATATATATATATATATATATATATATATATATATGCATTGGGTGGGACTCCGACTCCAGCTTTGAGGACAGTTTCGCCAACATATTTCTCTCTTCTTCTATCCCAACTGGATTAAGATGGCAGCCAAGACTGGAGCCAGCCTTCATGATTAGCATATTCAGTCTCTTCCTGTCAGCTGGAAGGTCCTCTCCAGTGACCCTCAAAACACCTCAGTTTCCTCAGCAACAATATTGTATTCTGTCCATTCCTGTGAAATGTGCTGCTGGTGTGAGACCAGTCCAGTTCATTGTTTAGATGAGCATCCATGTACCAGTAAGATGTCCCCATCTCCGGGTCTGTAGCCCTGGAAGTTTAGAAGTGCTGCGGGGAGAAGTCTATATCTGCAGAGAATACACATCCAGGTCTGTTATGTAGTCCAAGATCCGGGACAGCAGGTGTCCATCCCTGCACACTGCTGCTTGTGCCCCCCCCCCCCCCCCCCCCCCCCAGGAGTCCAATCATTTTACACCGAGACCAGACTTTTTTGTTCATCGATTTTCTGTCTTATTCATCTGTGACTTCATTGTTAGTGTCCTGGACTGCTCTGAAAGACGTCTTTAAATAAGACGACTTCATCCCCTGAAAGGAGAGAAATGCTGACATTCTCCTTCCATTCTCTTTCTGAGGAAACATCAGACAAAAGGAGAAGCAGCAGAGGAGCGAAGGAAACAAAACTGTGACAGAAAAATCCAAGGTAGAGTCACAATAATCCAGGATTTCCTTTAGCACTAATCTGCAGAGAGGAGGAAGAGGAGGAGGTGAGCACTCTTCATACCTCCTCCTGCTACGCTTATCAGTCCTTGGCAGACCTTTGCTCCTCGGCTCTGCTGTCCATAAACCATCTGACTACCCTGAAGTCATTGTGCGCTGCGGGTCAGGTGGGCCTTGGAAGCGGCCCGGCAGCATGGTGGATCTGAATAAAAACCGCTCCAGAATAAACACACTCTGCCTCTGCTGATAACTCGTCTGCCTCTGTGTGTTCGTTCTCTTTCAGTGCCTTCCCACTCGTCTGTTTCCCACATCTGTTCCTGGAAAACATCAACGATAAATCAAAAAATGTTCCCGTCTCAGGGCCGACATCCAAACTGAGGCGTGATATGATTGGAGGGTCTACTGTCAGCCCTTCATCCTCCTCCTCATCCATGTCCCCTCTGCTGCACTTCATTATCCATCCTTTAGGGGGCTCTGCTCCTTGAACTCATCACGGAAACCTCTGAGGAATACAGCGATGGGATCTCCTCACCGTTACCATGGATACATATTTTACAGCCTTGAGTTTTTACCTCCTCTCCTCTCCTCTCCTCTCCTCTCCTCTCCTCTCCTCTCCTCTCCTCTCCTCTCCTCTCCTCTCCTCTCCTGCAGCTGCAGCAAACTGCTGTCTGCACATCTGCTTCTCCTCCATCTGGTTCGTTCACACTCACCAATCATGCAGCCAACAATCTGCAGGAGAGGACGGAGGAGTCCTGCTCTCCTCATGTCACAGACAGCTGATTTTTCTCCGCCTCTATCTTCATCTTCAGCTCCTTCTGTCACAGCTTTGAGACGGCAGCATCAATCCATCACAAGTTCGCTACAAACCAGGAACAACAGGCTGGAGTTGCTTCCTATGTTCGGTGGAGACGATACTCAGAACTCTTTATTATTAAAAAATAATGTTATTTCTTCTGTGAGTGTAACTTCAGACTGAATAGAATATATTTGGTGAGTAAAACTTAGTTTTAATCCAGTTATCATGAAGACTAATCTTAAATAAGTCAGATGTTCTTTGAAGAACGAAGGGTTGAATGAACCCAGAGCCAATCCTGTAAAACGTCATCAGATTGTTAAGTATGTTAGTGAGTCACTCTGATCGATAGCTTAAACTTCAGGCGATCTATGCAAGTTTTCCAGACATCTATATCTCATCCAGTGGAGATCCATGACAGCGCTACTATTTATCACATTTTTGTCTAGAAAAATCTGTATACGTCTCACACACTCACACACAACCACACACACACACACACACACACACACACACACACACACACACACACACACACACAATATATATTTATATATTATGTATATAGACAGCCCGTGGAAGGGTGTCTGGTATGCCATACTCCCGGAGTCCACTACGGGAATACCTGGGGACACAGTCAAATTCCTTCTCCAGTCCACAAAGCACATGTAGACTGGTTGGGCAAACGTCCATGACCCTTCCAGGACCCTGAAGAGGGTATAGACTCGTTCCCGGCTCCATGACCAGGTGGAAAACCACACTGCTGTTCTCAATCTGGGATTCGACTATCCGACAGATGTTTGGATATGTGTGCATGTGTGTTCTTTTTCTTTTAGGAAATCCAATTTATGTTTTACACTGTAGTATTAGGAAGTCCACAGCCAAAATGAGCCTCAGGTAACCTCTAGCAACCAACACTTCAGCGACAAGTAACAGGTAATCCTATCATCTAATCAGCCAAACACAGAGACACACAAGGTTCTAATGGATCTAGACCAGTTCCACCAGCGGTTTGTTGAGTTATAGCAGAAACGTCTGACAGCATCACCATGTCGATGACTGACCATAAACATTGATATCAAACATGTCGGCTTCATTAGGAAGAGGAAATGTCTGAATGACCTGCAGGAAATTTCCACCTTGTTGCTGTTAATCCTCTGCTGCCTGTTTCATCCCTCAACTCAGATTAATTCAGTTCATCATTTTTAATGTCTGCCTTCTACCTGTACACACATCTGTATCAGCAGCTAATCTCCCTCTAAAGGTCCAGAAGTTTCTGCAGGACACAAACATGTGGACTGAAAAGGGGGGGAGGGGGTCATTATTGCCTCTATATGAGTCTCCGTACGTCGTTTTTCTGCTTGTCTGTTCCTACTGCTCCTTAAAATGAGTTTCAATGTTTCCAAGCTTCGTCAGACAGATGGACGCGTGATGAAAAGCACGTGAAGCCGATTGCGTTGCCTGAGATGTGACGTGGTCGTGCTGATGTTCTGATCTGTCTGTTCCTCGTCCTCCTAACTGTTGCACCACCTCTCTATGAGCACATCCAGCTCCTTCCGGGTGACTTTTTTCCTTTTCCATTCAATTAATCAATGTAATCATGATCCAGTTAGAGTTAATGACGGTGGCTCTCAGCGATGTGGAGGAAACTGAACAGTTTGTGGTTCCTGGAGCTGAAATCTGTGTTGACTCAGCTGAGAGATGCTCCAGTCCTGATGACTTTTGTAATTAGGGGGGAGCAATTTGCTGGGGATGACTGTGGGACGGTGAAGGAGGTGATGGAGGGGATTCACTCAACTGGACGTTAATGTTTGCATTTGAGCCATTGGGGCGAACAGAGAACTCAGAGATTTCACACAAAGCACAAATAGTTCAAGTCATTTCTGATGAGAAATGAGATGATATTCCAGGTTTCCTCTCGCATTTTACTCCAGTTTTCAGCTGACATTTTGCTTCAGATATTGGTTGTTTTCTTGACTAAAGAACAAATGGACCCTCATTGTCCATTTTATCAGGTCCATATTGCCAATACTAGCTTGGATCACCTTTTTACTTCAGAACTGTTGTAATTGTCTAAGGTGAGATTTTGCTCAATGACATGAAGCATCACATATGTGCTGCAGATTTGTAGGCTGCACATCCAACATATTGGACTGACATCTGGTGACTGTGGAGGCCACTGGAGTACAATCAGGTCATAATTGTTTTTTTGTTTTTGTAAAAGGGGTGCTATTATGGTATTTCAAGTTTTCTGAGCTTTCTACAGTGTTACAGTGTTGAATCCTCATCAGACATGTGAACGGCACTGTTTTTGATCACCTAAACGCATGCTTGAGTTTGAGTTTGAGTTCCAGCACTCTCTCCGCTCGGTTTCCATGGCGATGAAAACCGTGTCGTTTTAGAGAGTTTTTTTCTACTTGGAAATCCTTGGGACGTGGGGATAAGGTTCGGTGATTGGTTACCTTCTACTGGTTAACAAGGGCATGTACAAATACATCAGGCGGGTGGAAAACGTGGGATAAAGTTATTTCCAACGATGGCTGGTGAGTTTACCAAAGAGAGACATCCTGCTGCATTCGTTGCTGTGGGTTGCTGTTTTCCACTTTGTTTTCATGGTCTGATTCAGGCTCCAACATGTAGGGCTGTATGCTATGTGTTGACATTGTATGTTGTTTTTTTATTGAGTTCATATGAGCCTAATCCTTCTGTTTATGAGACATTACAATGACGGCGAAAGCAGGTGCGGTGCGCGCTCCCGATGTAGTGCAGTGGCAGGAGGCGGGGCTTAATGCGGAAGAGTCTCAATCCACTCCTTTTGCCCACAGGCTGATTTTACAGCCTATGGAGAGGGTCGGTCTGAAGTAAATAAAGCCATTTGTGACAATAACTCGATCAATCCCAGCCCTTCTGGTCTCAGAAATGAAAATAAATTAGCCTGAAATGCACATAATAGTTCCACTTTAACAAGTCTGTGAAGCTGTGAAGATTTCCATTTACAGGTTCAACAAAGAGACCCACCAGAAAAAGTCAGACTGAAACTAGCCTCATCTCCCAAATTAGGCCTCAAGTCGTCCCAAGAACAAAACTTAGCCCTGTTTGTTTCAGACGGATTCAAGGCAGACCTGCATCGTCTCTTAGTGCAGCACATGGACTGTCTAACAAGCCCAGATGAATGGATGAAGGAAAAGTTGATGAAGCAAGTGAGACTAAAGGCTGCATGTCTTCAGCAGATCAAAGGCTGCTGACAGCCATGGGAAGAATATGAACATCTTCTCTCTACAGACAGACAAAGCAGGTAGCAGCTGAACCAGAGAGGTGGTGCGGTAGTAAAAAACTGACACAATAAAGGTTATGTAAGATTCCTTGGTCAAGCCTGTTTAACTTCTGATATTCCCAGTGAAGTGTGGGAGCACTGGTTACAGAGGTGGTTGGGCAGGTAGACGTACGATCAAGCCAACAGGCCTGAAGATGAGTAACTGGACAACTGTGACTGAGGAAGGTAGAAATGATTCCATGTTATTTAAAACATTAAAGTTCCTAAATTTCAATACTGACTATTTTAAATAAATAACCTCAACTTGTCTTTCCACTTTACAGATGAAAAAACTTTCAAAGTAACTCTGAGACTATATTAACATAATTAATCTGAACACACAGTAACGTCAACTCATTTTAGTTAATAAGTTTTACTGAGTTTGGTGTAAACGAAGCCCACGTTGTAACAACTGAGCTAAATAAACATTCATTCACAAAATGGAATTATATACTTCATATTAAAATAATATGTTCACTAGTATTTCTAGCGATATAACAATAAGTACAAACGAGTTCAGTGAAACCAGCAGCTTTTCTGTGTATGTTGAACTGACAGATTTGTATTTGCGTTACCATGGTAACTCAGCTGGGACTCATTTAAACCAGGCTGATGTAACAGAACGCTCAACGATGAGCCAAACTCATCGAAATAAGAAGATTTTCCCTGAATACTGCTTCATGTGCTACTCCTCTATAAAGTGGAAGGTGAGTGTAAACACACACACAGACATGTTTTAGTATTTCCTGTCAGATTGAACTGTGGGACTATCCTGAATGCCAGTGACACCTGGAGTGTGTCTCCGTGCCGTCTCATCTGACTGTATTTATTTTGACTGAAGAATAGATTTTGTTAATATTTCAGACAAAGATCTTTCTATACTCCAGATGAAACTTGAGGAGTGTCAAACTAATTTTAAATAATTTTTTTTCTCTGGGTGAAGGGTGGACAGACAGATGTTCTCTGTGTCCAAACAGCGTCTCCATCCAAAGATCCTAACACAACGGAGGCAGCAGGACTCTGAGAAGAGGAGCAGGCCTCCTGCAGCAGGCCATTTGTTCCAGGACTCCTCCTGCAGCTTGACGAACGAGCGCCGCATCGACCAACACGCTGCCATACAAATCTCCACAGACGTCCCGCTAAACGAGTCTGTCAGCGGCCGTGAAGGATCCCACAGCTGCGCCCTCTGAAGTGATGGACGCCCCACTCAGACCGCGGCATTGCTCCAGATCATCTGCCAGGATTCAAGAGGAAACACCAGCCAAGAACAAGAGACTGCAGTGATGGAGGGGCCGAGTCCATGAGCTCAGACTCCTTTCCTAAACCAAACTAAGGCTTCTGATAGCGGCTGCTTCTGAAGGCTGAGTCTCCATCGGCTGGAGATTCTGTTAGTAATCTCTCTGCAGCTTTACATCGCAGGACGTCCTCACCCCTCCCTGAGCCGTCACCTTATCGTGGTGGAGGGGTTTGTGCGTCCCGAAGATCCTAGCAGCTATGTTATCGGGGGCTTTATGCCCCTGGTAGGGTCACCCATGGCAAACAAGTGTCTAGGGGAGGGACCAGACCAAGCACGGCTCATCGACCTCTACGATGACGACCAACCTGGGCATGAATGTTCCCTTGCCCGGACGCGGGTTACCGGGACCCCCCTCTGGAGCCAGGCCTGGAGGTGGGGTATGAGAGCGAGCGTCTGGTGGCCGGGCCTTCGCCCATGGGGCCCGGTCGGGCTCAGCCCGAAAGGGTTACATGGGCCCCACCTCCCGTGGGCTCACCATCTGTGGGAGGAGCCATAGGGGTCGGGTGCAGTGTGAGCTGGGCGGCAGCAAGGGGCGGGGACCCTGGCGGTCCGATCCCCGGCTGCAGAAGCTGGCTCTAGGGACGTGGAACGTCACCTCTCTGGTGGGGAAGGAGCCTGAGCTTGTGCGCGAGGTTGAGCGGTTCCGGCTAGATATAGTTGGACTCACCTCGACGCATGGCTTGGGCTCTGGAACCAGTACCCTCGAAAGGGGCTGGACTTTCTTCCACTCTGGAGTTGCTCATGGTGGGAGGCGCCGAGCAGGTGTGGGCATTCTCATCAGCCCCCAGCTTGGTGCCTGCACGTTGGGGTTTACCCCGGTGGATGAAAGGGTAGTTTCCCTCCGCCTCCGGGTGGGGGGACGGGTCCTGACTGTTGTCTGTGCTTATGCACCGAACAGCAGTTCAGAGTACCCACCCTTTCTGGGGTCCTTGGAGGGAGTGCTGGAGGGTGCTCCTTCTGGGGACTCCATTGTTCTGCAGGGGGACTTCAATGCTCACGTGGGCAATGACAGTGAGACCTGGAGGGGAGTGATTGGGAGGCATGGTCCCCCCCCTCTGAACCCAAATGGTGTTTTGTTATTGGACTTCTGTGCTCGTCATGGATTGTCCATAACGAACACCATGTTCCAACATAAGAGTGTCCATATGTACACCTGGCATCAGGATTCCCTGGGCCGCAGTTTGATGATCGATTTTGTAGTCGTATCGTCGGACCTGCGGCCACATGCCTTGGACACTCGGGTGAAGAGGGGGGCGGAGCTGTCAACTGATCACCACCTGGTGGTGAGTTGGCTCAGGTGGTGGGTCTGCTGGGAACGTCTGGCTGAGTCCCCTGTCAGAGCGAGATTCAACTCCCACCTTCAGCAGAGCTTCGAACATGTCCCGAGTGAGGCGGGGGACATTGAGTCCGAATGGGCTGTGTTCCGTGCCTCTATTGCTGAGGCGGCCGGCCGGAACTGTGGCTGTAAGGTCGTTGGTGCCTGTCGTGGCGGTAATCCCAGGACTCATTGGTGGACACCAACAGTGAGGGATGCCGTCAAGCTGAAGAAGGAGTCCTTTCGGGCCTTCTTGGCCTGTGGGACTCTGGAGGCAGCTGATGGGTACCGGCGGGCTAAGCGGCATGCGGCTTCGACTGTTGCCGAGGCAAAAACTCGGGCATGGGAGGAGTTCGGCGAGGCCATGGAGAAAGACTTCCGGACGGCTTCGAGGAGATTCTGGTCCACCATCCGGCGGCTCAGGAGGGGGAAGCAGTGCTCCATCAATACTGTGTACAGTGGAGGTGGGGAACTGCTGACCTCAACTCGGGACGTAGTGGGTCGGTGGAAGGAATACTTCGAAGACCTCCTCAATCCTACCAACACGTCTTCCGATGAGGAAGCAGAGCTGGCGGACTCAGGGGTGGACTCTCCTATCTCTGGGGCTGAAGTTGCTGAGGTGGTCAAAAAGCTCCTTGGCGGCAAGGCCCCGGGGGTGGATGAGGTCCGCCCGGAGTTCCTTAAGGCTCTGGATGCTGTGGGGCTGTCCTGGCTGACACGCCTCTGCAGCATTGCGTGGACATCAGGGGCAGTACCGCTGGATTGGCAGACTGGGGTGGTGGTCCACCTTTTTAAGAAGGGGGACCGGAGGGTGTGTTCCAATTACAGGGGAATCACACTCCTCAGCCTCCCTGGTAAGGTCTATTCAGGGGTCCTGGAGAGGAGGGTCCGCCGGATAGTCGAATCCCGGATTGAGGAGGAGCAGTGTGGTTTTCGTCTTGGTCGCGGAACAGTGGACCAGCTCTATACCCTCTTTGGGGTCCTGGAGGGGGCATGGGAGTTTGCCCAACCAGTCTACATGTGTTTTGTGGACCTGGAGAAGGCATTCGACCGTGTCCCGCGGGGGCTCCTGTGGGGGGTACTCCGGGAGTATGGGGTACCGGACCCCCTTGTAAGGGCTGTCCGGTCCCTGTACGACAGGTGTCAGAGCTTGGTCCGCATTGCCGGTAGTAAGTCGGATTCGTTTCCGGTTAGGGTTGGACTCCGCCAAGGCTGCCCTTTATCACCGATTCTGTTCATAACTTATATGGACAGAATTTCTAGGCGCAGCCGAGGTGTTGAGGGGATCCGACTTGGTGGCCTCAGGATTGGGTCCCTGCTTTTTGCGGATGACGTGGTCCTGTTAGCTTCATCTGGTCGTGATCTCCAGCTCTCGCTTGAGCGATTCGCGGCCGAGTGTGAAGCGGCTGGGATGGGAATCAGCACCTCCAAATCTGAGACCATGGTCCTAAGCCGGAATAGGGTGGATTGCCCTCTCCGGGTCGGGAGTGAGGTCCTGCCTCAAGTGGAGGAGTTTAAATATCTCGGGGTCTTGTTCACGAGTGAGGGAAGGATGGAGCGTGAGATAGACAGAACCATCGGTGCGGCGTCTGCAGTGATGTGGACTCTGTCGTCGGTCTGTCGTGGTGATGAAGGAGCTGAGCCAGAAGGCGAAGTTATCGATGATCTACTGGGCTGGGCGATATGACCTTTTAGTAATACCCTCACCTATAGTCATGAGCTGTGGGTCGTGACCGAAAGAACGACATCTTGTATACAGGCGGCTGAAATGAGTTTCCTCCGCAGGGTGGCCGGGCTCTCCCTTACAGATAGGATGAGGAGCTCGGTCATCGGGAGATCAGAGTAGAGCCGCTGCGCCTCCGCATCGAGAGGAACCAGTTGAGGTGGCTCGGGCATCTGGTCAGGATGCCTCCTGGACCTCCCTGGTGAGGTGTTCCAGGCACGTCCCTCTGGAAGGAGACCCCGGGGAAGACCCAGGACACGCTGGAGGGATTATATCTCTCGGCTGGCCTGGGAACGCCTCAGGATCCACCCGCAGAGCTGGCAAATGTGCCTGGGGAGAGGGAAGTCTGGGCTTCCCTGCTTAGGCTGCTGCCCCCGCAACCCGACCCCGGATAAGCGGCAGAAGATGAAGATGAAGGGTAAAGAAGATCTTTGTCTCCATCATCTTTTACTTCAAGTTCATCGCTGCTGAAATGCTCAACAGACGTGTGTTTATTTCTGGCTCCAAATATATTGACATAAATACAAACAATATCTAATTGTCATCAGCCAGTCATGATACAAGGACCAACAGGAAAAGGAAGCAGGTAGAGAGAGAGACTGTGCAGCGGCGTACTCCATAAAAAAGTGGAAAAATTGTGTGTTATTCCCCGTCACCACAGGGTGCAGCGCTTATGTCTTTTTATTTTTCACTGAGGAAAGAAAAAGTTTCACATATTCTCACAGAATAAACAGAATTTTAAAAGAATCCACCAGAAATATGATCCAACACGTCGGGTAATAAGCAGTGATAATCATTTTTTATTTTAAAAGGATATGATCTATGTGGTCTAATTTATGTTCCGTAAGATTTTCCTCCAGAAGACATTAACAGAGTTTAAGTTGACATCAGTCTCTCGACATGAAGACATCTCACCTCCGTCTCCACCAGAACAACAGAAACCGTGTAAACATTGGATTTTAAAGTGCTGAAGACTCACGTTGAGCTGCAGGGTCTCTGTCCACTGTCCAATCACTCGATAGCCCGGTCCCGTCACATTGTTCCACTGGTACTGGAACAGGTCGTAGCGCCCGGGAGCGTCGCCATTTCTGTTGAACGTCACTGATGTTCCGGCACTTCCTGTGGAGGAAACACAGCTCAGTTATTCCAACATTCAATGTTCGGCTCAACGACTGGAAGTCTGCTTTAATAACTTTCGTGTGCATTGCGTCTGTTAGAGGAGGACGTGTTACAATCTGATCTGATTCATCTCAGTGAAGTTAAGATTTGACCTGGGCACCAGAAAATCATCTAAACATAAATTACGTGTCTGATCACTCCTGTAAAGTGATGAAATAAACACACATTACTTCATGGTTAGCTACCTCAGCAGCTAGCTTTCAGTGAACTTCCTTCTGAACAAAATACTTGGTTTAAAGAAACATTCAACAAACCAAGCTAGATTATTGGCATCTTTCTGGCTGCTGCCCACTGCTTTTTCTATGTGAGAGCTGGCTAACAGCTAGTGCCTGCTAGTGCCAGTGGACCAGGACCAGTCTGCCTGAACTGGGCTAACTGGGTTAGCAGCTGATTTAAAGCTGTGAATCAGCCTGAAGTAGGGCTGGGCGATATGACCTTTTAGTAATATCCCAATATTTTTATGGCATGTCACGATATACGATATATATCTCGATATTTACCTTAGCCTTGAATTAATGCTTTGGTGCATACAATCACATCAGTAAGATGATTTTGTGTCTACATTAAAACATAATTGTTCATACTGCATCAAGATATGCTGATTTTAAACATTTATGCCAAAAGGATGAAATTGTAACGAAGCAAACTGATCAAAACCGTATTTATTGAACAGTTAAAGCAGTGGCAGAAACATGTCATTTTAAAACAAAATAAAGTGCCTTTGCATGATGTAATAAATGCAACGTATGAAAATAGGTGCTCTAGGGGGTGAATTTTCAAATGATGAACTATTATAAGGCTTTGCTTTATGGATACGTTTTTGAGTTGTCGTGTATTTATTTTAATCGCAGAGTTTAGCGTAGAAATCAGTCTTATAATACAGGCAGAATGTCCTCGTATCGTCTCCAATAAACGGCTTCAGCCAGTTTTTAATTCAGGATTTGATTCCCACTGCTTTCTGTATTTTGTAGAGACATGACGAGCTAGAGCTCATTTATTTAGATTTAGCTTGTGTCACACACACAGTGGATGAGGTGAGTAAGTGACAGAGGCTGTGAATGTAATCAAATATAATGAATTATTTTTGCGTGACGTGAAAAACTTTGTAATTTACGTCCCACTCTGTAATCCAGAGCGAAATCAGTGGCGGATTTGGCTGTTCATTGTGACTGTAGGTGGAGTCATGCAGGTGTCCTCTCTGCTCCTCTGACTGGCTGCAGCTGCAGCTGGAGCGACTGAGTGGTTTAGGACGGGGAGAGACTCTCGTTCTGACAATAACTTTACAATATGCGCTTTAAAGTCAGTCGCCAAAACACCAGGAAAGTTTCTAATAACTCCAGTAAAAGTCGCTAGATTTGTCGCTAGTCGCTTTTCACAAAAAAAGTTGCCAGATTTAGCGAGTAAGTCACCAAGTGGGCAACAGTGGCTACACGCTGCCTCTCATGACGTAGCACGTAGCTCACGTTATGTACGTAACGCTTGCTTTAACTCTCTGTGCAAAGCGGTGCAGAGTCGAGGAGGAGGGAGAAAACCCCGCCCACAGCTGAAAACACCTGCGTGACAACAGGATACTCGAATATGACGAATATAAGCATTTTCTATATCGCACAGAGGACTAGCAACGATATATCGAGTATATTTGATATATCGCCCAGCCCTAGCCTGAAGGTCACTGGAAGCTATCGCCTGCTTGCTCTGTGGATTTTAGCCTCGGCTACCTGTAATCACCTGCTAGTTTTAGCCTCGGAAATGGTAAATAGACTGGACTTTACTGTTTTTTGTTCTGTTGAACAGTTCACGATTGTTGAAGCCACATCAATCTATTTTCACACCTTCATACAGCAACTTACTCTGATCTGTTTTTATACATCGATGCACCAACATGGCATTGAGTTTCTTTCCCACCATTCAACATGTGGGGCAGTTTAACCAGCTGCCAGATCACCAATCTTCTTTCCCAGTTACAGTGGTCCCAAACCCCTGCCGTCCTTCAGCTAGTGTCCTCTTGTAGCTTCTGCTGACTTCTTATGTCATTCCTTCCTCATCCCCACTGACGGTCAGGAGTTGGAACATGCACGCTCCAGCTGCATGGAGGATTTCACTATCATGGAAATCCAGCAACTTCAGCCCGATCAGGTTTCTGAATGAACTTTTCTCATCACCAGTCAATGAGGCTTGAAGATTTGTAAAGTTACTGGCAAATCAGAATTTCAGTGAGCCAAACAGAAATATTAACGTTCTCTCAGTGGTCTCTTTTTTTTTTTTTTCCAGCAATGAACAAAGTAACCAGTTACTAACCAGACTATCTATTTTGTTTAGCATCCCACTGTGATATTTCTGATCTTCCCTTGAAACATCACTTTCGTAATTAGTCTCTTCATTCAGATGTATTTTGTACAAGTAGAAGGTCACTCAACAAACTTATCACCCAGCCAATGGATGGACAACACATCATTGATTTGTAGGAAATGTAATTTGTTCAATTTATTATGAAAACTTGACTTTTTTCAAGACTCGGCTCTCTTTGTAGAGTTGGTTCATGCAGCTCTAAAATGGCTCTTCATTTAATGCCGTGTTTCTCAATCCTGGTCCCTGAGGACCTCCTGGCCTGCATGTTTTAGAGATACTCCTCCATCTTTGCAGCCTGGTAATGAATCCTTTATTTCATTCAGGTGTGTTAAAGTAGGGTTAGCTATAAAATATTAAGGGCAGGAGATCCTGATGACCATCCTGCCATCCATCCATCCATCTTGATCCCAGGGTCACAGGGAGTGAGGCCAAGATCACACATCCTCTGAATGTAATTATAATTTTTATTTCTTCATGAATAGATGAGCTGCAGGGTCATAATTTAGGTGGAGGACGGTGTCATGGTGACAGCCAGCAGCATCTTCATGGTCCTGGACCGACTCCAGGTCAGGAATACCAGAAGCTCAGCCTGTTACTTCAGCTTCACCAGTTTTTCTCTGAGTAAATAAAACTGATGCTGATTTTTTTAACATTTCACGGCACTTTGTCATCCTCTCATCTTGTTTTTAATACACGCGTGTCATGATGGTGGCTGAGAAACAATATGTGTTCGGCTCAACACAAGAACAAGGACAACACTGGAAGGTTCATGTTGTGTTTCAGTCATGTGACACCAGCTGCCAGTGTCAGACTGTCTACACCAGTTCTGGTTGCAGCTGGAGACTGGGAAAATCATCAGCTTCCTGTTTATAAAGTGAAACTGGCTCTGAATGGGTTTAAAACTAACTTTGAATCAGAACTTTAGATCAGCGGTGTCCTCAGGCAGCAGCTTCACACTGAATCATTTTCATTTCTCTTTCGATATTTGGCTCAATGGAAACAAAGTTCTGTGAGTCGGTTTTATTTACTTATTTATTTTTATTTCTGGGAGAATCACTTCTTTAGTCTAGATCAGTGATCCTCTCTGTTAAATCAACAAGAGCCGCACTCAATATACCAAGACAAGAGGAGAGCCACTTTTTAAAAAAAAAAAAAAAAAGAAAAAAAAAAAAAGCCACGCTACGTATCCATCTACGCTGCCAAATCAGTAACATTCAGCTTTTTTTTTTTTTTTTTAAGCAAGGAATGGTTATCCTAAATATTGAATGGAGTAACGGCATTCTTATGCAACAATATATGGTGAAAATACAATAATGCCTCAGGAATGTGGGTGTTTCTATTTTTCAATATAAGTACAGAGCTACAGACGAAGCGGCTCTTTGGCAGAGTTCGGTGCAGCTGAAATCAGCCAAAACTGGCAACTCTGACGGGGTCAGTTAGGGCCGTCAGGACAGCAAAGTTTCTGCAAGCAGCCTGCAGCTCTTGTTTTTTGGAGAGAACTGCACCGTGAGGATCATTATAACTTGTTTAGATCGCATTTTCAGAAAGTGGCTGCTTCACGAGTCAAGAGTCAAGAGTCAGTGAGCCGCATGCGATGAGGAACACTGGTCTACAGAGGTGATTCTGAGTCCACTGGGCCTGCTGTGGGTTAAACGGGTCGGACTGCGGGGGGTTTACAGCAGAGGCTCAGGTCAGGAACACGGGGGGGCTGCTATCGTTTGGACAGCGAGGCTTCACATGCCGTCACTCATCAAGACGGCCTCCACTGTCACCAGATCTCAAACTTACACATCACGCATTATAAAAACTTATGGGTGTGACGTGACAAGGGGGTGTGTGTGGTAAGGAAACTCTTCAGATTACAAACAACAAACAATGTTTCCATGGTGACGAGACAGACAGCAACAAAGACTGTGAGACTTTAGATTCAGAGAAACAGATAACAGAAGGGATTAGATTGATGACATGTTTTCATCAGGTCCATTAAAGACTACACTGATCCCTTCGTCAATACTTTGTACATGCATTCTGTCTTCTTCTATGGTGCTTTTAATGTGTTACCTATTCCTAAAAGTGCAATGGCCCTTTAGTACTTATCCAACAAAGCCAACACTGCAGTTTACGCACACAGTTGTTTGTCCATTCAGGGATACCGTAGTGGAAAATAGTCGCAATATTGTGGCAGCTGCCATGTGGATCCATGGAAGGTGGATAGAAATGGACCAGAGGCCTTTATAAATAAACATATGAACAAATTAATGTAGTTAAAAAACTATATCTTCATTTTTACAGCAGGTTGATGTGATTTATAGATGAACTCTAATCAGAACTGAACTGCCGGGTTGACGTGGTGTGAGTGTAGACTTTTAGACTAAATGAATAATTATTTAAATGACCTTTGCTACTCAGTGGGAGATGTCCTGAAGCAGCAGAGATTAAGCAGATCTGGTCTCCAGATGCTGAGGAAGCTTCATCGCCTCCCCATGAGAGAGAAGCAGACCGGCTCAGAGGAAGCTGAGCGCTGGACGTCATCATGAAGCTTCATAAAGCCGATTTAGCTGAGAGCTTCATCACTACACCAGAACTTTGAGCAGCGTCACACATCACTAATAAAAAGCTCCCTCAGGGCCACGTTAGCGGGAGGGGGGGGTGTCCATATCGAGAGTTATTGCAGCAACAGTTGGCTCCTAAACCCCCTTCATGTGGCTGCTAGGTGTGTGAGCCAGAGTAAAGATGATAACATCACGCTGCTCTGCTATTATAACTCCACATTTCATTTGCATTTTGGCTGTAGAGGCAAACGTCTCTGAAGGCCGACGGCAGCCTCATAAAGCAGCTCCGTCTTCCCTGATTGGCTGTTTGGAGACAATTTGTGCTGAATGGGAAGTGAGTGTGAAGAAAGCTGAAATTTCGCTGCCTGGCAGACTCGCTGACTTCATGATGGACTTGGTTTTAGGCAGTAAAATTCAAACTAACGCTCCATGAAGACAATCCTTCATCCTACCTTCCAGCCACGGCTGACTGGAGTTTCTTCATCCTGGATCAACACAGAATTCAGACCTTCATATCTCATTTCCATATTTCAGCCTTAATCCAAGGTCAAAAATGCTCCATGTTTATTTTCTTTGCCTTTTCTGTCTACAAAATAAATATATTTTATCATTTACTATTCACACCATTTGGCGGTTGCCTTCTTGTGGACAAACAAAAATCATTATTCCCACTTTCTTTTCTTACTTTTGTACTTTTACACCGTCAACGCAGAAATACACCACATGATTTTTTTTTTAGCATTTTAAAGGAAAATGGACATTTTTCTGTCTGCAAGTAATAACTAGTGAAAACTAGCAATCTGTTAACATGCTTTAATTTAGTTAGCTAACTAGAACCAGTGTTGGGTAGATATTTTTTTATTTATAAAAAAGTTATTTGTTACTTCATTAAATTATATTAAAATTACTTTATTAGTTACTGCATTTTAAAAGTAATGTCACTACTTATTAATTAACTTTCCCGTTTTGTACCGTGAAGATACATGAACATACACTGTGTAGACGTGTGCTGTCTCCAGGAGGAATAATATCTCACTGTAAAATCCACCAACACGATGAAGGAGCTATGATGAGGTGATGCTGTGCTGATACACACTACTAGAAGCAACAGATATTTAGGTAAGGCTGAAGTCATTCGCAGCCCACCACCACCTCATCATGACATGTTTCCATGTGAACTGGATCTAATGCTTCCTGGAAGTTCTGCATCCCCCTTCAGATCTAACTTCCTGCATCTCCGTTGTAGGTTTTTACAAAGTAGACAAAAGGAAATTATATTTGTCATGAATAATCTTCTTGTGCGTCTTCAGTTTTCAGATCTCTGATGGGAATTATTTCACTAAGCTGATCAATTAGACTGATCAGGTGATATAGCAGACAGAGGGGCTTCCTTCCACTGATCTGTGAAGTGAAATAACATCATCCCAGTGGAAAACAGATTCCAGTGAGTTCCAAACCATTATGTGTTACTCTATGAAGCCGAGACATGTCTGCAGCACAAAGCTGCGGCGACAAACATCTGATGTAGGCAGCAGGTGAGGAAAAGGCCGGGGAAGAGACGGGATCGGCTCTGGCAGTGTAAATATTCTTTCCACATGCACGTGCTGCTTTGTGCACGACCCACTCAAAACGATCTCTATGGCAACGTGTCAAGGCAAGGACAAACACAGGCACTGCATGCATGCACTACTTAAACAGATCAGAAATGTACGCCTAGACAAACACAGCTTGACAAACACAAGTCACTTTGTTGTTGATATATAGCCCTCTCATGCATGAATTATTAAAAAACAATGCCACTTTTTTTTTTTCACATGCAATATTTTATTCCTAGATACATGTACAGACACTTTTCTTTGTCTTTTAAGGTATTTCACTTTTTATTTAGTTTATTTAATTTATCTATTCTATAGACATATTTGTAAAATGTTAGATTGTCATATTTATTAGATAGAAATATTCTATAAAAATGAACTGGTATCTTGTCCTATTTATCACCGTGGTAAACTTGGTAATTGCACATGTACACTACCAGTCAAAGGTTTGGATTTAATGGAAAAGTGTGTCCAAACATTTGACTGGTAGAGTATATATGAACTTTTATATAACATTGGTTTTTTCTTCTGTAGCAGCAGTGTCTTGGGTGACTCTCCTAATGTCCGCTAAAGTGGCAAAATTGCAAATATACCATTGTCACTTATGAAAATATGAGAAAGCTATGATGTATCATAGCGACAACCTGCATATAAATAGTGTTAGGATGAAAATACAAAGTAGTGAAGAAGAAACTCAGAAGGCAAACATGGCTGAGAAAATGCAGGAAGGATTTCCCGAGCTGGCTCGGTTTATTTGCCTCCTCCCACTTGAGCCGAGAAAGAGAAAATTATTGATGGAAAAAGCTGCAAATAAAAAAGCCTTGGATCATGAAAAGAGCAAAACCAGAGGGGGAGGGGCCCGGACAGGGGGAGGAGCCAAAACAGGGCGGCACTTTTAAATCCTGCTCGCTCCCCAATATTACCAACCTCAGCTGTAAACTACTTTTGTGCCAGAGGAGAAATAAGTGACTGTAAAATGATATAAAGTCCAGAATTTGATGTACTGGATTTATTTATTGATGTTTTGTGTTCAACTGTTATTTAAACTTTTGTTTAAAAAAAATGAAATGGTAGATGAAAATTTATTATAATAAAAATTGCATGAATATACACTTTATGTAATAAGAATAAATGACTTCTTACTAACATAAAAACCAATTATAATAGTTTAACCAGTCTGAAATGGACACTTTGAATAATTGCAAAAATAAAAGTCATTTAGGAACTAAAAGCCAAATTTCCTTTGACTGATAAGGGTGCAATTTGTCCCACTTCTGGTGTCAAACCACCTGGTGAGTCATCGAATGAGGAAGTCAGACCCAGTCCAAGAGACTAAGTAAAAATGGATCTTACTGGAACGACAAACAGCCCAGTTTTCCATTCCCATTCCTATTAAACTGGACTGTGTGGATTGAGCAGAAACATGTCAAGGTGATTTGAGAGTCATGTCAAAACTAAGAGGGCAGTTTTTACTACCGAAGCAATCGGGTTTGTTTTTCTATCACATTTCACCAGTTTACAGTGGTTTCACCAAGCTACAAACCAGTTCAAGTGTACTTGGAACATTCAATAATAAAATAAACTGATTTCAATGTGAAACATGGGTCACTTTGACCCGTGCTGTGTCAAATCTGGACTTTGGATTTAATTCTAACAGCAGAAGGATTATTGTGAGATTTAGAGCAGGAGGTCTCTTCTCTAAGCAGTGTAGTTTACGACGTGCAGGATGGCGCGGTGTGGCCTTGGTGCTCAGAGTGCAACCCATCATGTGTAGCAGGCTTTATAGGAGCCATCAGTCCACTCACCGTTGAAGCTGACGCTGCGGATATACCTCAGCAGTTTCTTCCCTCCAGCGAGCTCCATCTCTGGGCAGATGCCTGAGTTCTCCGGACACAGATCCCGTTGCATGTTGTGAAGCGCGTGGGCCATGGCGTACACAGCGTCAATCACAAACTGGACCTTTCCTTCCTGCTCGTACTTGGAGTCGATGCCGATGCGCTCCTGACCTGCAAGACAGAAGGTGGCATATAAATCAGGGTTGGTGTATGACCTGAGGAGGCTTTTTATTTTATATTAACATGAGCTTTTTCTGAAGTTGGAACACCACATGTAGCTACAGTATGAGTTCTGGTTTGCTTTGTGGAATTTTCTGAAGTGGATTTTTTTACTGACCAACAAATCCCAGGGAATTTACCCAGGACAGTTGGGAATGTCTCGAATAATGTAGTAAAAAGTTAAATCTGTAATGACGTCATTGCACTAGTCCTTTATCTAACCAAACCAGTTCACTGGCTGAACTGTAACATCTGCTCTTTTAAAACATAGACAGTCGTGTTTCTGTTGTGTTCCATAGGCTTCCTCCAAAAGCCAGACTTTTATTTAAACGGCAGATTTCACACATTCAGTCTGTTGTGCTGTTTGTGATCATTACAGACATCCCAGATATGTTCACAAGCCATTCTTTGCAAGTTCAAATCAAGTCTGAGGAGGTTGTGACTCAGGTTCAAGTCAAGTCGCAAGTCCCAGATCCAAAGGAATGTGACATTTGTAGCCCATGTCTAGGATTCGTCTGTGCGTAGTGGCTCTTGATGTGCTTAGTCCAGCTTCAGTCCACTCCTTGTGAAGGGCCCCAAATTCTTGAATGGATGTTGCTTGACATGCCTTTTACTGGTGCACCTTTTCCTTTCACTCAACTTTCCATTAATATACATGGATCCAGCACTCTGTGAACAAGCAGCTTCTTTAGAAATGACCTGTTATGGCTTTTCCTCCTTGTGGAGGTCAAATGATTGTCTTCTGGACATCTGTCAAGTCAGCAGTCTTCCCCATGATTGTGTAGCCATCTGACCCAGACTGAGAGACCATTTAAAGGTTTAGGATACCTTTGCAGGTGTTTTGATTTAATTAGTTGATTAGGGTGTGACGCCATGACTTTCTAAGATTGAAGTTTTTCACAATATTCTAATTTTCTGAGACACTGCATTTTGGGTTTTCATTATCTATAAGCCACAATTATCAAAATTTCAAGGATTGAATATTTGAAATATTTCACTGTATGAGTGATGGATCTATAAAATATATAGGTTTCACATTCTGAAATGAGTGGCAAAAAAATTTTGAACTTTTTCACAATATTCTAATTTTCTGTGACGTACCTGTAGTCTTCAGATGGTAAATGCCTGATATGGTTCAGGCTTTAATATAACTGTTAGTTTGGCTAAGGGCTCAAAATGACACCAAGATTTCTGGATTGGTCAACTGTTTTTAAAATTGCAGAGTAAAGCTGGACACCAATCTTTGAACATTTAGCATTATTTACAAAGTAAAAATGTCCGATATACCTCTATCTCTGTGAATAAAATACCAAGTACCAAGCTTTGATTTAACCAGGGTACAAACTGATGCTCCGCCTGGGACCAAAGTCCCCTGAATTAAAGTATTATAGATCTGAGTGTCATCAGCATAGTTCTGATCAGATATTTGGTTTATAACCATGAGCTGAGTTTGTTGGAACAGGTAAATGCTGAACAATAGAAGGCCCAGATTGAAACCCTGAGAAACCTGTCATTTAACCTGTAGTTACCAAGCGGCAAACTCCGGTGGTTAAAAGTGAAGCCTATGTGGAAATGCATAAAACTGCAGTTCTCCCTTCACCTGCTAGGGACTGGCTCCAAAACAGAGCAAATCTCCATAGACTCCCATGTTAAAAAGGCCACCTTCACGGGAGAAATAAACATGTTTACAGCCTGGTTCAAAAATCCATTTTCGGTTTATAGGTCAGGTTTACCTTCATGACAACTGTGGGGGGAGTGAATTTTTTTCTAACTCGCCCGTTATTTAATCTCGAAGTTCGGCAAATTTAGGGCCGTGTCCTTTTGATTGACAGGTACCAATCTCTGGCTCCAAGTGAGAAGAACGTAGAACGATCGCGGTTTTTAGCCGGTTAACAACGTGACTTAGCTTTAGCCCGCTTACCTCCATTAGCTGGTTAGCTCCGTTATCTCGGGGTTAGCTCGGTTAGCTTTTAGCTACAGAAAGCTCGGAGTTCGCTCGATGTCAATCATCCGTCATGACGCTCATGGCTGCCCTCTCAGCTCCACCTCTTTGCCCATATTTGTATTTTCCGGGCGAGACGATGCACATGACGCTGCCAACATGGCGATGGTAGGAACCGCCCACCGAGCCTCAATTCAGCTCTTCAGAAACCTACGGGTGACGTCACGGAGACTCCGTCTATCTCTTTATATACAGTCTATATATATATATAGTTACCTATAAATAATTGTTGCATGAATATGTTGTTTTTCTAAAACATGCCAAGTCACAAGTTTCCTTCTATCTTTTTTTTTGCATTATATTCTCCTCCTCTATTTTATTTATTTACATTATTCTACCATGATTTGGCAGATGCTTTTATCTAAAGCAACCTACATGAGAGAAATGATCCATTAACAATAGTTAATTAACCACAATTAACCTAACAAACATGTCTTGTGGGGGAGGAAGCTGCAGTAACCAGAGAGAACCCACACATACACAAGGAGAACATGCAAACATAACCCAGAAAGGCCACTGTTTAAAGCTCCCCCCATTCTAGGCTCAAACCAGTGACCCTTCTGCTGTAGGCTACAGTGCTAACTACTACATCACCACACTGCTACCTAGTTTTGTTAAAGTCATGATATTACAACTCTATTCTATCGTTGAAGCAGTTTTTATTTAGTTTCTGTCCTTGACTTTTCAAGCCTGATATTTTCCAAGACTCCCTGAATCTTTTCCAAAGGTTCTGTAGCTGCTGAAAGTTTAACACTCTTTACAATCTGTCATGAGAAATTGATCTGCTGATTTTAATGATGCTTCTCTGATGTTTGGAAGAAAGTGGTGAATCACAACCAACCTTTGCTGGAAAAACCAAACCTATAGTTGAGGTTGTTTTTATACCCAATCCTGACACCCTCACACATCATCAGGGCAGTCTGCTGATTGGAGATTCATCCAGAATCATGCTACTTGATAGTTTTAGAAAAGTTATGCGTTTCTTTTTCTCTGGACTTTTCTGAGAGAAAACTCGGAGAAAGTATTGAAGATCTAGTAACTGATGTCGGTGACAAAATGTCTTATTTCATTTGAGATTTTCATCACAGATGGAAAGCAGCTAAACAATCATATTTTCCTGGATGATGTTTCAGGGAAAATGAAGAGAGATAAACATGGCTGCCAAACAACCTCCATTTACATTCAGTTCACCTTCACGCAGAGCGTTCACCTCCATCAGGCAGGATGAGCGCTGGTCGAGCGTGAGGCATTCCAAATGAGCTGCAGACTAAATGAAAGCCTCAGAGAGGAAGTTCAGAACAGCCTCTGCTGTGTTTTTATCTGTTTGTTGTGAAGTGTGTATGAATAATGACAGGACATAAAACTAAAGGGCTGTTTGAGGAGAATGTGGAAGAACACGCTCAGCAAACAATACAACATCAAGAATCCATTAGCAGCACCGGTCACCTCAGACGGCAGTCCAACCATGACATTGTAATCAGCAACCAGACATCATTTTTGGCCTTCAGCTTTAAGTGTGAATCGTCATAACACGGGAGCACATGATAAAGGTTAAATGAGTTGAAGTGAGTCTAAAAAAGTAGCTTGTTGTTATTTGAGGTTTTGTTTCTAGTTGGTTGATGAAACAAAAACTAAATCTAGAATATAAAGCCATGAAGAATCTGCTGAATAGTTAAAATAATCAAGTTTATCCTGGAATGAAAACATGAAAACATGACATCACCACTTCTCTGTTTCACTTCTTTAAATCTGAGTGAACAAGTCATGACCACAGAGGAGGATTCAGAGATTCAGAGAATTAGAGTTTTCTATTTGATTTTATCCCCAACACAATCCATTAATCTGAATCAGGTGAGTTAAAGCAGGAAATGTCTAAAACCTGCCAAACTCAAGGAACAAAACTTGATATCCTTGATTTTCACCTTTGCAGATCCTTTGAGACCAGCTTGATAAGTTCTGTCTAGTTCAGATGACTTCAGTTGCGAACAGACCAGTTCAGTCACTTCAGTCCAGCTGAGATGATTTTGGTCCAGTACAGATGTGTTCAGTCCAAATCCGACCAGTTTATTTATGTTCAATCCTGTTCAGACCAGTTTAGTCACATGAGTCCAGTTCTTTCCAGTTCATTCATGTTTAATTCAGTTCCTACCATTTAGACCAGTTCAGGCTGCAGGAAGTTAGCCGTGGATTTTCTAATGATTTTCATGAGCCGTCGCATTTCAGTTCATCTTCATGAAGCTTTATGAACCTCTGATCAGAGATCAGTAAAGGGCACATGGTGACGGCACTTTTGGAGTCTTTCACTGAGAAACACAGACCTGCTAAGTCATGGAGGTTGCTATAGCGATTCCTACCTTTTGAATGAAGTGAGGGAGGATGAGTTTTTTCCACACTTTGCTTTGCTTCAAACTGTTTCAGATTGAACTCTGATAAAGGCTGGACTTCCAGCTGGTCCTCAGGCATCATGAGCTCCAGTGGAAGTGCGATCGGACTCTTCTGAGCTTACTTATCAGCATTTATTACCCAGAGGATCTGCTGTCATGTGACTGCAGGTCTGTGGAGACGCTGATGGGATCGTCCTATCAGTGTGTAGAAGTCCTCCAGAGGCTCGACTCTCATCTCTAACCTTACATATGGTGTCGCCTGAGGCAAAGCGACCAGCAGCTTAATGTTATCTCATCACCAGGAGCCTCTCAGTCCCTCTGTGCTCTCAAAGATCGCCCCGTATCTCTTCTTCTCTCTCACAACCCGTCAGACACAGCAGCATTAACTACACTGTCGTGAGCAGAATCTAATCCTGACAGCAGAGTGTGGGTCATCAGAACTACAGCTACCTGTTACTGCACACAGGCGGTGTAGGGGAGAGGGGGTGCTGTTTAACAACACCTTTAGAGACCACAGACTCGGGACTACAACACTGTCATACAGCAGTTCATGTGATAATCTGAGCTGCAGACCTTCAGAGATTTTCTAAAACCTCCTCAGAGAGCAGAGCATCTCAGCATGTTGTCTGTAACCCGTTTTGGGTAAATGGGTTAATAACACAAATAATCGTCCTACTTGTTGCAGTGGCATCATTCTGGAGGAGGAAAAAAGAAAATCTGGTCCTTGGAGGAAATGTATCTGCCAGCACAATGACAGCTGGCTGTTCATCAGCTCTGCTATAACTGCTCACCAACCCCAGTTTCTGCTCATTTCATCCTCACAACAACATTTAATGTCATAACACAGTCCTTAAATTAAATTTCAATTCAGTTCAACTTTATTTATATAGCGTCAAATCACAACAATGCCATCTCAAGATGCTTTACAGACAGAAAAAAACATAATGAAAGCCAAATTCATAATAGCCTATATAAGGAAACCAACAGATTGAGTTGGAGGCTCCAACTCAATCTCCCATCCTGAGCAAGCACACTGGCAGTGGGAAGGAAAAAACTCCCTGTAAATCAGTTCAGTTATTAATAATACCTGTAAAGCAGAATGAAGATTCTGCAACAAAGGTGACCAAATTAAAGATAAAATGAAAATGATTGTACACTGATTCTTTAAACCTTGTCCATAGGTTTATAAAAACCTACTAAAAGACATCTGAAAAATGTTTCATATTTATAGTAGCCGACCAGATCAGATAGCCTTGATGAAGAGTTACTGTTCTAATTAAACTGGGAGCGGCAAGGGGGGGGGGGGGGGGGGGACAGTTTTGAGCCCAAACAGAACAACACAAGTTTTTCTTGACCATCACTAAGTACAAGCTGAATGGAGAAAATGTTTCCTTTGTTCATCTTTATAATATACCAGCAGGATAAAGGTCATAATTAGGACCATCCTTCAGGCACCAGGATGCTATATCCATCCTGAAGCAGCAACTGATCTCATCAATGACCAGGCTGGGATAATGGAGCAGTCAGCGATGGCTTATGAGAAAGGACTACTCGTTATACAGTACCGTGTCAAAAGTTTGAACACACTTTCTCATTGGATTTAATAGGAAAGTGTGTCCAAACTTTAGGCTGGTAGTGTACCTAATAATAATCTTGAGATGTAACGCTGTGATTCATTCAATCTATTAGTCCTTTAGCATTGAAGAGCTTAACACCTAGCTTCTCTTGGCTAGTGACCTACTGAATTAGATTCTTTGTCTGCTGTTTATTGGGATGGAGAAGCTAATTCAGTTAGCTTTGGCTTGCAAGAGCAATGGATGATTCAGGTGCCTTATCTTCAGTTTAATGGAAGATAGCCTCGCATAATAAATGCCCAGCCCATTCAAACTTTAAGTTAAAAGAGAAAGTATCTGATTCAGTGGGTCACCAGCTTAAATATGCAAGTAGTTAGCTTCTTTTTGCTTACAGCAGATGGAGTATCTTATCCAGGAGATCACCAGCAGCTTCTGGTAGCTGTCAGGAAGTAGTGACCTGTTTATTTTTTAGCTTTCTCTGTCACAAGCTGATCATGAGATTTTTCCTCTGGACAGCCTGAAGCTTTTTCTCAAGTCTCCTGACATTCCAACAAGTGTGTGTGGCAGAGAAAACACCCTGATATGAAGCCATTAGTGAGATTGTGCTCCAGTTAAACCATTCCTTCTTTCAACTTTTGTGTTTGTGGCTGAAAAACTCATTCATTATCATCCTAAGAGATTGGTTCAGGTGGGGTTCCAGAGCCATGACTGGAGGGTGCTTTTCAGCAGGACTCTAAACTTCCAATCAGCATTGCTGAATCCATGTTTTATGCACATCTCTGGGGAAAAACCCAAACTGGTCTGTGCCCAAAACAAAGACACAGAGCAAATGGAATCTAAGCAGAAATGCAGCCAGAAAGTTGAAAAATTACAGGAATATCCAACCTGAATGTTAACAGGGATGCCTAGCTTCAGTTAGAATATTAAAAATGTTTCTTCTGAAATCCTTTCAAAAAATGATGTTGACTCAGAAGAACATGATGTAACAAGGACGAGGGGCCCAAGGGCCCAAATGTGAACTAAAGTCTGAAGTTCACTGCAAGGACACAGAACAACCGAACAGAACAGCCAAAGAATGAATGACACAAATGTTCTCTGCACGACAGTTTGTTGCATAAACAGAAGAAGTTACATTAGATACAGTATATTATTAAAAACCATAAATAAATAATCAGTTTTTGGATGTCAGTGCTTAAGACGCATTCACACTAGTTATTCCACGTTCAGCAAACCCTGGTCGGCTTCCATGCAAAGTTTGGCATGTTTGAAGAAGAAACCTCTGGTGCAGACCAAAGAAGCAAACTATAGTCCCCTTGGAAATAAGAGCCGTCATTTGTTTACATATGGATCTTGGTTCAGTGCCATTGCAGTGTGAAAAGGAGAGGAAGTGACATAGGACGCAACATTGTCCAACATGTCGGATAACCTGCTGCTTCTCCTGCTGCTCATTCTGGACAGATTCTACTGGAAATATACTAGCTTTGAACACTGAGGTAAAACCAGAAGATGTGGCAATTCCTGGTCCAGAAAGTAAAAGTCCTGTCCGGCGGCTGTTCCAACCAGTCGCCAAACAAGCTGAATTTAATGAGCAGAGCTTATTTGCTAGGTAAACGAGCCTGTCAGTGAAAACACCTGTACTAAAAGTACAGGTAGATCCAAAAACATGGCAGGACTTTTACTTTCTGGACCAGGAATTGCCACCTCTGAAAACCAGTAACCCAGAAACTGCACAAAATGATTGTCGCTCCATTGTTTTCTCGCGGCAAACGAGTTTTCAGTCCTGACCAATCAATGAGACAGAGTAAAGTCCCTTTGTGTAAAAATGTCTTTAGATAGTGTCAGAACCACCAGAACAAACATTTGTCTGAGTTAAATTTCAGGCGTTTTACCATCATAGAACAATGACTATGTGGCATGCAGAAGAAACACAATCCACCAACACCTATTTGTTTTTTTGTTTTTTTTTAAACCAAACAAAGAGCCATTGTAATTTTAGATCTTCATCTTTTCCATCTCCTCTTCCCTAAGTTTTAATTCACTTCACTGCCAAACACTGTACAATAAAAAAAATAGTCTCATCTCAACATATCTAGATTTAAATGGTACCAGAACACATGTTCACATTGCCCATTTCTATTCTAGCAGTCTCTGTCTGGTGATAAGAGATTTAGTTTGGACATCCAGCAACTTGGTTTGACCATGCCTTCATGACTAAATGAATTTTGTTGTTACCATGTGATTAGCTGTTGTTGAATGTTGAATGGGAGGGTTTAAAGTAGTTGCTCACCTACAGTCTGATTATAATCTGGCAACATCACCAAGCTTTATTACTCTGTGGGTTTTCTTTACTGTGCCACAACTTCCTGTGGACTGATTTCATTTGACAACAGTGGTATCCCATCCTACCACTGTCTGCAGCCCCCCTACCAAACAGCAAAATGTCTGACTCTAAAACTGACAGGCATTTCCCACTCCGTTTGGTTTGTGGTTGTCTGAGCTTTCAGGTCAGGTATTTTCGTTTAGTGCAGGGTTTCTCAAATCCAGTCCTCAGGCCCCCATGCCCTGCATGTTTTATACACTATCCTCCTCCAAAGCACCTGAGTCAGATTATTGAACTTCCACCTCAAGTTCTTTGCAGCCTATTAACGAGCCCTTTATTTCATTCAGGTGTTTTAAGGTAGGGTTGCCTATAAAACATGCAGGGCAGGGGGGCCTGAGGTCTGGAATAGAGAAACACTGGTTTAGTGTGTAGTAGTATGAACTCTCAGGTCAGATATTTTTTTTTATCTCCATTTGGTGTGTAGTAGTCAGAAATCTCATGTCTGGTATCTCCCTCTCTGTTTGGTGTGTGCTAGTCTGAACTCTCAGGTCAGATATTTTTTTTATCTCCATTTGGTGTGTAGTAGTCAGAAATCTCATGTCTGGTATTTCCCTCTGTTTGGTGTGTGCTAGTCTGAACTCTCAGGTCAAGTATTTTTGTCTCCGTTTGGTGTGTAGTAATCTGAACTCTCCGGTCAGGTATTTTTGGCTCAGTATGGTGTGTGGTAGTCTGAGCTCTCAGGTCACATATTTTTTTTTTTTTTTATCTCCATTTGGTGTGTGGTAGTCTGAACTCTCAGGTCACATATTTTTATCTCCATTTGGTGTGTAGTAATCAGAAATCTCATGTCTGGTATCTCCCTCTCTGTTTGGTGTGTGCTAGTCTGAACTCTCAGATCAGGTATTTTTGGCTCAGTATGGTGTGTGGTAGTCTGAGCTAATTTTCTCTTAGATTAAGCTAAAAATGACCTCCTGCTCTGGACCTTCGAGCAGGTTACAGAGCTTCCTTTAAGACCGTGGACAACTGGGTGAAAATGCTTTACTTTCCTCATGATGGCATAGCTTCCCCTCAGGATGAATGCTTTCAGGTGATTTCATGTGAATCGCAGTGGCCTTGGCAGGAATATGGGATGGTATGATCGACAATCTTCAGTAACTTCACACTGAGCTGCTGATGAAGTCTGAACAAACACTGGACTGTGCTGATGAGGCCATTAAAAAAAGCTGGCTGTAACAGGACAAGTGTAATCCTATCCCGCTGTAATTCCTCATGTCTTCCCAAGTGCTATAGATGAATGATCACTCCTCAGTTTTCATCTCGAGTGGAAGTGAGTTTGCAGATTTCTCCCTGACTAAGTTGTCTGGATGCTTGCTCAGAATAAAGCTGCCAGCTGGAGTCTCGTCTCTGAGCTGCTGCGGCTGCTTTGTGGGAATCAATCATCCTAGAATGGCGCAGAAGGCAGTTTCATTATGTAATTGTGTGCTTAGTTCTGGGGGGAAGATGATCCCGGTGTCTCCATCGGCAAGGATGGAGGGAAGCCATGGCAAACAAAGGAGCGCAGACAGTTTCAGGGAAATGGGAATTGTGACAATAAATTAGATGCAGCAAATTAATTTGGATGGCTGTGTGAATGTTTGAAAAGTTCATATCTTCAGAAATCAATCAGCCAGAGCCGGAAATTACAGAGAACACAGAGAAGGGTGAACGTAATGAGGCTGAGCTAAGAAAAGAAAAAAAAACCAAACAAACAAGGTAATTCATTCATTCAATACTCAAAACAGAACAGGTTCATTTGGCCTGTTCACACCTTCATACTCCGTCTCTAGTTGTGAAGCATTATTGATTGGAGCAGAGGAAGGATTATAAGTTTCTGTTTACCATCACAAATACAAAGGTTTGTTCACAGCAGCTTCACGCAGTCGATGCGCTGCATTGGTGTTCATAAACATTTCCAAACAAGCTTCTGAAAATATCAACTTCCTCTCCTTCATCATGGAGTCAACGGGAGACCTACATGAGCAGAATCAAACAAGCAAAGTGATTGGGTTGTCCCAAATGTTGATTCTGTAGATTCAAAGAGTCATTAATCAGCCTGAGAAACTATTTGTCCACTGGACACTTATCATTAGAACAGGCTTTGTTCATTTTACTTGATAAAAAGGATTTTAAAGTTTATCTCTTGACCCAAACAAAGTGACACACAAGAATCTGGCGAAGGCAAAGATAACAGCTTTAATACTTGCTATTTGGACACAAACACTTAAAACTACAAAATAAGATCGTTAGCTTTCAGATTTTGTAGGAATGGTTTTACCTGGTGTTATTGATTTTAATTAGTAAGTGCAATAAAAAATGAATACTTGTCCTTGGACACTTAAAAGCTCATTTAAATTAAACCAGATCATCCTGATTCCAGCGCTTCCCAACAACCAGACTGTGTTGTTATCTTTTAAAGTGATCTGATCAATAGTTCTCCAGCTGTTTGAAGGTCTTTCAAAGTTTTTCTTTTCTGCTTTTTCCTCTGTTTCAGTCCAGTCCTTGTTTTAAACCATTTTCAGGGGAAAGTGTTTTTAATCCTTATTAAACCACTTAACTCTGACATATCATTGAAGCAGAAAAAGACTCCTAAATAAGACTCCTGTTGTATTGACACGCAACAAATAAACAGCTTTAAATAGGATCTATAGGCTCTTTGTTACCAGCAGCCTGTCACAAAGACACATGGTTTGTTCTCATTTCTTTTGTTTATTCTCTGAAAGAGTAAAGATGGACAAAAAAAAACCAAACAAACAGGATTTTTAGCAGCAACGTGGTGATTGTGGTATAAAATATATATTAATTTAATTATGAATGACTTCAAGGCAGAGAGATGAGGCCCAAACATAAAGAGTTTATTTTGCTGTCTTTATTATTTCACATGAAACAGCTGAAGAAGCAGACAAGGTTTTGAGGGCTGTTGGGGCCCTATATTTATGCTCTCTTACATTTGTGAACTGGGATGTCAATTTCAAATGTTGTCATCAGACTTCCGTGTGCCTTATGTTGCTAGAGTTGTTTACTCAGTCCATCCACTAGTGGGCAATGCTGAGTTCATGAAACGGATTGGTGCATTCCAGCTAACCATTTGGTAGTTGTAATGCAGGTTTGTGGTGGTTTACAACTTTATATCGAACCAAAAGAGGAAACAAAGCCTTTTTTGTTTTTGCTCCCCAGATTGTGGAACAGCCTCCCTTTTTATAATAAGACCTCGTCAAATGTAATAAAACCACAGTTTTGCTGGTAGTTGGATGTTTTCAACTTCTTCTGCGGCTTCTTTGGGTGCTTTTTATCTGATGGTCTCTGGCTGTGTCTAAATTCAGATTCTGCATACTTCCAAGTGTGAAGACTGCATAAGCTACAAAGTGTTCTATGTCGTCTGCACACACTGAAGTGCACTTACTTGCCAGTAAAATGAGACGGCCTCTAGTGTACGAAAATTACTCATAGTGCTCCAGTCCTCAGTTGACTAGGAACTACATATGCCAAGATTATTTAATTCATCCACGAAAACCCACAAAATTATTTTTTAAAATGACAGAAAATGGTGCCAGTAATTTTATTTTAATTACTTTTATTTTCCTTTGTGATTAAATAACAAACACGAGGAGAAGGTGATGGACTGGGGAGCTGTCCAGGGTGTACCCTGCCTTTCGCCCTAAAACTGCTGGGATAGGCTCCAGCTTCCCCGCAACCCTGAATTGGATTAAGCGGTTAGGAAAATGAATGAATGAATGAGGAGGAGGTGGACTAGACGAGCTCTCCTCTGGCTGACAGTTCATCCTGTCCAGCTGCCGTTAACTTTAGTGAAAAATTATCCTTGTTAGACACATATACAGTCGTCCTCATATGTATTCATACCCTCCCATTAAAGGAGAAAAACTGCTTTACACATCAGGTCTTTCCATGATATTAAAACTAAGACTGAGAGTTCCTTTTGACCCTCATATTTGTGTAGTCATCCATGTTCATTGTGAGGGAAATGGTTGTCATGCTTGCTTGTGTCTAACTCTTGTTGTTACCAGAGGATTCCACTACGGTGTGAAGTGGAGCGAGCAATCCGACCAGGTAGAGCTGATTAATTTGTAGTATGTAAACAAAGTGATAAAAATCATCACTTTAAATGTGAAAGTCCTGGAGATGAAACCATTGATCTGTCCCTGCTTTTAGTTTCTTTTTCTGCTGGTAAAATTTCTTAGTTAATTCAATTTTTTCTGTTTTTTTTCTTTTGTAGTCAAGTTTTTAACTCTAATCACTTCTTGTTTGTGGGTTGTGCTTGTGCTTGCCTTAGCCAGGACCATGCACTGTATGTCGTCTACCAACCAGAGGGTCAGGGGATTAAGTCCTGCCAAGTCTACACACCAAAGTTGTCATTGGGTTAGACAATGAACCAGACATTGACTCCCGATGTGACCATTAGTGTGTGAATGTGAGCTATATTTAAAAGCCCTCACTAAAAAAAAACAAAAAAAAAACCAAAGAAAAAACAATAGAAGAAACTGCATCCATCTATTAACTATTACCTCGTGCATGCTCTGCATGGGGACTGAATCACAGTCAAGATTTGATGCACCCTGTTGGTTTTCCTTGATTAGGCTATTTACTTTGAATTGGCTCAAATCAACACGTCTGTAAAGTGCTCTGAGATTCTGTTGTGAAGGGGCGTTAAGCTGAACTGAATTGAAAGTATGTGTGTGTGTGTGATTAGGTGAATGTGTTCAGGAGTGTAAAAATATTATGAGTTATGATATTATAACTTAAAAAAGCTAGACAAGTACGGTCCATGTGCCATTTGAAAAAGAGGTCTATGATCTCAATGAGACTTTTAAAGATGAGCTCAATTAATAAATAAGAACGTGGAGAATGAATGATACTAAAAAATGTAGGTAAACTTTTTAAAAACTGAAATATAAAAAGGTAAAAACAAAAGTACAAAAAGTTGGCCAATGACGCCCAAGACCCCACCGGGTTCATTTAATCAAGCAGAGTAAATGGACCTCTGGTTCTGTCTAAGACTGAATAGAAACACATCTGTAGGCAAACTGTCGCTGCAGTGGTTTCCATGCATGTGATTACACACACATATACACACACACCAACACCTACCTGTGCATTTCCTGCTACTGTCGTCTTTCTTGGAGGAGCTCATCAGTTTGCAGTTGAAGTTCTCCTCCCAGTACTCAGCAAACCACACGTTTCTCCGGTTGTTCTCAAGAGTCCGCGACATAAAGTAGGCATCAAAACCTAAAAGACAAACACATCCGTCAGACGCCAACACATTGGATGACTCCTCATCCCTGGAGGCGTAAATCTGCTCATCGGCTCCTCTTTCAGGTGAAGGAAAGTCTTCATCATGAACTTTGTCCTGCTTACATCGAGGAAAATGAACCTCAGCCATCTTCTGAGCAACAAAACCATGAAAAACCAAGAAAAAAATCTCTGCAGCTCAATTTAAATGACTCAAAACATTGTGCAATGCTGCCAACAAAAAAAAGCTTCATATATGGTAATAAAATTCCTGGCAGGAAGGAAATCCTCCGAGCTGAAAAGAAACAGAGCGGTGAATTTCCAGAAATAGATCAGATCATGTAACCTTTGCAGGGAGCACAAAGGGCCGAGGCGTGTGGAGGGGGGTGTGTAGGTGCATAATCACTTAAGTCAATTATGAGATTAACATTAAAAATGAAGATAAACAGACTTGAAAACAAGAAGCAGGTCAGAGCCAGAACTCTCCATCATCATCCCACTACCTGAAGACACCATGGTGATGCTCCACCACCTGCTCACTGCTGACACACCTGTGTTCAGTTCACCTCCAACAGAACGGAAATGTTCAGACTGGTGGTAGAAATTATACTGGAAATGTTCAGACTGGTGGTAGAAATTATACTGGAAATGTTCAGACACCCAACAGCAAAATAATCAGATGTTAATCCATCTATCCATATGCTCATCTCTCCATCCATCCATCCATATGCTCATTCATATCTATCTATCTATCTATCTATCTATCTATCTATCTATCTATCTATCTATCTATCTATCTATCTATCTATCTATCCATCCATCCATCCATCCATCCATCCATCCATCCATCCATCAATACATCCTTTATGTTCTGTGCTTCCACTGCACATGAAGCGCAGTGTTTTTAGAGAAAGAGTGGAAGCTCAGTTCGCTGTTATACATACTGGAAGTGTTACAAAGTGGCACACAACAGTCGTCATTACAGCCACTTGTCCTTTTCTGGAGCTTAAAAGTATTTTTGACAGTACATCTGGTCATGTCAATGTTTTATTTTGCTGCAAAGTGACTGCAGTGTGACGTAAAATGGAAACTACTTTGCTGGAATCTGACAAAAACCAGAAGTTCTTCAGGAGACTTGTGCACAGGCCTGTTGCTGACTATAAAACTCAAAGTCCCCAAATCCAAGGAATGGATCATATTCCTGAAACACTGGACAGGAAGTCAGTTTTCATTTCTTCTCTCCTCACAATCATCAGCCACAACCACGCTGCTTGTTATGACCCAGATTAACACCCTGAGTTGACACCACCTCACATTAATCATCATATTTCTTGACAGGGTAAAATTAGGACATCAGACTCTGGGAGCTATGAGTCAGCAGAGCAGGATGGTCACATGATCTTCTGAAAGGAAGTGGTGAAGGCTAAAGCCAAAGGCGAAAGATCAGCAGCAACAGATGAGAGGAAAACACAAGCTGAAAAGATTCCGCTGGACATTTTCACAACTCTGGTGACTAAGACAACCATCTACCCTTGCTCACAAAACTGGACCAGCAAGGCCGGACTCGAATGTAAGCTCCACAACAAAATCATGAAATAAAATTCTTTTAATAGAGATCAAAGTGGAACTGATGTGGTGATACAGACAAGCAAAGACATCCAAACAGAGGACAAATAACACGAAGCTCTCTAGAAAATGCTGGAAAATGCTGACACACTGATGAACACACACAGAAGGAGTGTATACAGACAGACAGGGCAAGACAGTCAAACACAGGTGGAACATTTTAGGTTGGGGGCAGGCGCTGATTACAGGAGGACATGACGTGAAGATGCTTGAAACAACACGAAACGGTGCACAGAATAAAAACAGGTGATAGAAATCCATGATGGAATAAAAACACATGATCAGTGGAGCTGAAATCTCATCTTTCTGAGGAAGATTTAAAAGGAAAATGTTTTAAACTGGGTTTCATTGCAGACGAGCAGGAAAACCAGTAAAAAGCAAACAAACAAACAAAAAAACTTCACCATGTTCATGAAATATTATTATATAATAATGCTATATGCTAATAGATGCTAGCAGAAACCAGTTGATCCAGGCATTTCTTAGAACATCAATTGCCTGAAAGTCGAGGTCCCAGCAAACATCTGAGTGTTGTGATGGCCTGCCATATTAGTTTGTTTGTATTAGGTGTGATTAGGAGAGAATGTAATGCACCTGCAGAGGTGGGAGTGGCTTAACTTATAAAGCCTGCTTTTGCCAGACTCACTCCCTGGGTTTTTTCCTCTGGCTGGGCAGCATTTCTCTCCCCATCATGGTAATTATAATTTGTTAAGCTTTGGGTTGCATTTTTGTACAACATTGCACACCTGGTCACACAACCATTCACAGCATTTCACTACTGATATTTTACACACTCAGACCCCATTATGAGTTTGTTTTGAATAAGTTCTGTAAATAAAGAGAATGGGAATACTTCATCCTATATTTGACTCCCTCTTTTGTTACCACTGTGAGCCAAGTTGGTAACAAGTGGGGGTTCGTCCGGGATCATCCTTGGAAATGGAATTCCTTTAGGTTTTCTTGTTGTTGGTCTGCCATGGGGCTGTTGCTGTTGGTGGAGATCCACAGACAGTGTTTGGTGGGATAAGCTTTCCCAATAGGATTTAGAATGTGGTCTGGATGACTGGACTGCCTTTTTTTTGTTTTAGTTTGTTATTTTTGCACCGCGGTCAGAGCGGTTGTCTCGGGTACATTTCCGTGACTATGGATGAGTCACCAGTTTCTGGTTGCTTAGCCTAGTCATCGGGTTTTGTGTTTAAAACACCAACCGCATTTGCGAAGACTAGGGTTGAGTTTATGTAGTAAGCGTTTGGGGTGGGCAGATAGCTAGGGGAAAGTTTGCTCCCACAGTGTATGTGGTCTCTGTCAGCAGCATGGGGTTAGCCTGTTATTTGTGACAAATTGTGTGAAAGTTTATTTAAACCCAGTAAAGAAACTCTTGGTAGTTTGATGGATAATGTGCAGAGGTTTACTAAAAAAACTCAGGGAGTGAGTCTGGCAAAAGCAGGCTTTATAGGTTAACCCACTCCCACCCCTGCAGGTGCATTACATTCTCCCCTAATCACACCTAATACAAACAAACTTAGATGGCAGGCCATCACAGTGTGTATTATTGACCAGCAACTGCTAAACTAAACGATATTTCTGTTGATTTTGACATTTTCATCCAGTTGATCGTCAATAATCTGAAAGTCTTTTCATTGATGTCTTCATCTTTCTTCTTTCTGTCAGTGCGCTCGGTTTTACACTGAAAAGACCGAACAGAAAAACACCGAGCTGCTATGAGGAGCTGAAACCACGGCAACCCTCATATGTCATAACGTTAGCGACATAAATAACATTTTATAAAATGTATAAAAGTTAAACAGTATCATTAATATCACATTTTTACAGCTGAAGCAAACTCCTACCAACAAGGCCTACTGTCCCTCCAGTTCCTTTTAGGTTTTTATCTGAGCCCTCTCCCCGTCACTGGAGAATAAAGCACATAGTGGGGGATGCTAAAACTGGGACAGCCATGATGCTGTCTCTCCAGATGCTTGAGTCTCCATGGCTGCAGAGGGACAGCTGGGCTGTACCTTCTATTTCAAGTTCTGTTTTTAGAGCGCATGAATAATGAAGCCGGTCTGAAGAAGTGATAAAAACTGAAGATTACAGCTCCAATAATCTGAGATTAGAAAAAAATAGAGACAGTTATTCCACACTCAGACAATGAAAGGCCATTTTTTCCCCCAGTCCTGACAGGAAGCTGTATTTGAAGAACTCCTCTTCGTTGCAGCAGTATGCAGAACACACATCCAGAAAAAGGGGGTGGATGTGACCTCGGGGCGAGCTTGGAGTTTCATCTTCATTTGAAGTGCGGGGACTCGGCCGACTTCACGGAGTGTATAATGTCAGGGTTTGTCTTCATGTCCTGAGGAGATGCTGCCGAGGAGGAAAACAACCACCCCCATCGCTGTTTGATAAGCAAACTGAAGCGAGGGCTTTATCAGTGTGCTGCACGATGCCTGAACTCCTCTTCCTCAGCTTCTCACACCTTCTCTGTGAGAGTCACTAAATGTTTCTGCTCTTTGGATTTTGTGCCTTCATCATGTGCTGAAGGTTTCCAACATTGTTTCATCGCTGCCGCTTCCGGGTTGTTTTAAATCGGTGCGAGAGCATCAGGAATTACCAAGCAGCCGTTCAGGATCTTCATCATTTGTCACAAGGAGCTTAAGCTGCCTCTCTGACCTGAGACTCATCAGAAAGTCATCCGCAGCTGCTGCAGGCGTCAGGTAATTATAGGAGCATCATTATGGAGAAGGCCTGAAGAGCCAGGAGGAGTCGGATATCGATCCAACACCGAGCTCATCGCCTCACAAATACACACCGTCCATCTTCCTGTAACGGCGCTGTTAATCGCCGTCCCTCTCTCACTTGTCTCTTAGCTCGCCTCAACCTGAGAGGATGTTTCAGCTCCTCCGTGGGTAGCAGGGAAAATTATTTATGACCTCAAATAAAAAACGGAACAATGTCTATGCTGTTCTCATGAAAGGAAGCTGGACTCCTGAAAGGAAAAAACAAACAGAGAACTAAAGATGGAGACTAACGTTGAATCAGACAAGGTTGAACCAGGATTCACGTCTCCTGACTTCCTCCAGTTATGGATGTTGGAACTCTTAGCAGTCGTATTTGTTGAAACCTCTGATTGAATAAAGATTCAATTACAGAAGAATCTCCTATGTGTGAGTTCTGAGCAGGTTCAGAGAAATGTCACAAAGTTTGGTGAAGATATTTCTGGATTCAGAAGTTCTGACAAACAGAACCGGAGCGTTGCGTAATGTCTCAGAGCCTGATCACCTGACCATCTATGGAACTGGAGTTTCTCTTATTGAGGTAATCCGGTTAATGTTGGGTTTTATGTATTATGACGCTGGTTCACTTATTACCAGGATTAATCACCATGGTAACCTGTGCTGAATGGCCAACCTGCTCCAGAGCATTTTACGCCACAACTGCTGCAGTTCTCTGCAGATGTCTGAGGAGGCTCGACGTGTACTTCGTCAGACATAACGTGCCTCCCGGCCACGCGGAGGTACTCCCTTGTGATTGGTCAGAATGTGATAGTGTTTCAAGATGTTTGGGTGTTGTCACTGAATGCATCATATATATTTTTATGTATGCATGTATATCAGGGGTGTCCAAAGTCGGTCCTCGAGGGCCGCTGTCCTGCAGGTTTCCCATGTATTCCTGTTCTAACACATCTAGCTTCCACTAAATGGATCAAAAAGCCAATGATGTGCACAACTGATTAAGCTCTACTACTAATTAATTTGAATCAGGTGTGTCTGAGCAGGGATACATAGAAAACCTGCAGGATTCTGGCCCTCGAGGACCGGAGGTGGACACCTCTGATGTATATGTAGGTGAATGAATGTCACTAGCAGCTATTTGTTATTCTAAAACAGGAAATACTCTTTGGAACTGAAGTGAACCATAAAAGGAAAAAAAAAACCTCTAGCCTCTGGCCTGTGCAGTTTATCAGCCAATACCAGCCCTGCTGCCATCTGCAGACCTGAAGTATAAAACACAAACTCCATCTGCGTCAGCGACATGGGCCCGACAGGAAGCAGGACCGACCTGACGCAGACGCCATGCAAGTATAAACCCAGCTTAAGAGATCGAGTATAAAAGTTTTACTTCTGGACCAATCAGCTGCCTACTGTGTGGACATTGGACCGCGGCTTAGAAGAGACAGTTTTTAGGGACAGATGCATCCTTTTGACGAGGAAATAAAACCTTGTTACTGACTGCTTCAAAACATTTTTTTATGATTATTTGTGACTTTTCCAAGTCCGTTTAGATCAGCTAGGGTTGCATCTGACATAGTGAGGATAATTATCAGTGTTTAATTCATTGACAAAACTACTTTTTTGGATGATGAAGTAAGGAAACACATAGCACTTAAATTATCAGCAACAAAATAGTGTTAAATTCATTGACAAAACTACTTTTTTTGGATACTAAAATAAGGAAACAACTAACACTTAAAAAATCACTAACAAAATGACTTTACAGTAGGAATGTGCTTTTTACCCGAGCCACATTTGCTTATTTGTAAAGTTTAGGTCTACTGAAGTGTTGCGTGCATGTGCACTACCCTGGACACGTTGCCATAGAGATGGATATGAGTGAGGTAACTGCTTGTGTGTCCACTTCCAGACTTCATAGAAAAAAACAAAACAGTTTATAACTCATTGGAGTTTTTATTCTAATGCAATTCTTTCATGTGATTTTACAGATCACTGGAGTGAAACTCCTCTGTCATGTCAGCCGATCAGTCTGATTGGTCAGCTGCTCTGCTATCAGAGACCTGAAAATGTCTCTGACCCTAACCCTTGCCAACAAGATTTAATTTCATAAGAAATAGAATTTCTTTACTGTACTAAGTTAAAACCTGCAGTAGAGACCTGAGCTGGAAGTTCTGAAGGGGGGGTGCGGTTCCTCCAGACGGCGTTAATGGATCTGATTTACATGACAACATATATATGATGAGTTGCAGGGGATTCAAGCCTTTCCAAAGTTTTCATAGCGCAGGGAGTTCGTATGGTGTATATCAGCACAGCATGACCTCTACAGGCTGAGCATAGTATTTCCTACTGCAGACATCACACGTCTACATGGCGCATGCTCCATGTATCTAAACGGTAAATTAAGAAACGGGAAAAGAAAACAATAAGTAGTTAAATGTAGAAACTACTAAAGTAATCTCATTATAGTTTCCAGAAGTAACAAGTAAATAATTACTTTGAGTAACTACCCCTGCGATGGACTGGCGACCTGTCCAGGGTGTACACTTCCTCTCACCTGATGATTGCTGAGACAGACTCCAGCTTTGCCAAGACCCTGAATTGGACGAAGCAGACTGCTGAATTTCTAGAAAAGAAACTTGTCTTATTTTAATGCAACACTGCCTGATGACCCCAGGTTGCTTTCACTTTTAGTCTTGTCCCATGCGCACAGAGATTCCTTCAGATCCTCTGAATCTTTGATGATCTCAAACACTGTAAATAGTGAGATCTTCAAAGTCTTCACAATTTTAGAATAAAGGACATTTTTCTGACATTGTTCCACAATCTTTATCTGCGAGATTACCGAAATGCTCCATTTATTTCAAGTCATGTCACTGAGTTGTTCTTCCTCCTGTTGTGTTTTTTATTTGTACCGTTACTTTTCCAGCCTTTTTTTTTTTTAACCCCTGTTCCAATTTTTTACAGCTGTGTAGCTGCCATCACAATAAAAATTGAGCTAAGATTTTCCATGAAATGGTAAAATGTCTCAGTTTTAACATCTAATATGTTGTTGATGTTCTATTGGGAATGAAATAAAGGTTGATTACATCATTAGATTCTGGTTCTTTTTTTGCATTTTACACAGTCTCACAACTTTTTTGGAACTGGGATTGTAACTTGTGTCTAATGAAGTTTTTGTTGCAACATGAGTTGATTTATATTTGCTGCCACAACGGTCATGTTTAGTCACAACCTCGTATATCTACACTCTCCAGCGCATGTTTAGGTTGTATTTAGACAAATACAAGATGGTGAAGTAATTCATAAGATTAATTGCAGAAATTACAACAATAGTATCTAAGTTAAAAAAAAAAAAAAGAAAAGAAAACCTACATTCAACCAAAAGCAACATTAAAATGTCAAACTGGTGTCTGTTAATGAGTAATTATGATCATTTTTCTGATGAGCTTGTCTATACTGAGGAAGTAACACTTTGACAACATGCAGGAACACGGGAGAAGTGGAGACTGAGACGGTGGGTGGAGGTGTTGAAGGAGGAGGAGGAGTAAAGTGACTATAAGAGTGGGAAGAAAGAAAAGGACAAAGAGAGAGAGGAGGAGACAAAACGTTGTTTTGGAGGAGAGAGGATGTTTATCCTGATCAGTGTCAACGGCTCAGCGGCGCCTCCTCACATCTTCTCGCCGTTTGTCAGATTAGTGCTTAGTCTCTCCAAAACCACAGAAATCCTCTGTGACGGTTCTGCCAGAGATCATCCCACCGAGTCAAGAGGAGCTGCAGCACAACCAGAACCCTGAGTGGATCAGTTCCCGGGGGTGGGACTGGGTTACAGAACCAGAACCAGTCTGAGGATGAAAAGATTTGATCTCTTTGTGATGTGAAAGTATCAGAATCCCAACATGAAGCCTCAAGCTTGTCTCAGTCAGTACGATAAGAAAATAACTCTGAAGAAGCAGGAAAAGTCAGACTGGATCACATGGCCTTACTGGTGTGGAAACACAGAACTGATCTCAGTTCAGTCTGGGAAAACTGGTCCGAGTCCAACAGTCTGTTTAAAATCTGGGTCAAAGACCAAGACCGGCTTGTTCCAATCCTTTCATTTGGTCCATTCTTGTCCCGACCAGACAATCTGTTCCAGTCCAGATCACGTAGGTCCAGTTCAGGTCAGATGGTCCCTTTTGTTCCAGACCACATCTGCTCCAGAAACTGCATTAAACTTTTAATCAGCTGTTTTCTGTCTGAATCTGGACCCAGATGTTGAACTGTTGTAATGAAGAATTTCTGCTCACAGCTGCAGAACCGGAACCAAAAAGGATAAAAAAAAAATAAAAAAAAAATAAAAAAAAGATGAATAAATGTAAAGATTTCCAGATGTGTTGATCAGACCAGAGTCTGGTTCTCTGCGATCACAAAGCTCTTTGTGGTAAATTTGTAGTAAATCTGCCGGTTCTGATCCATAGTTCTGAAGTAAACTACAGTGACGGTAAGGAAACGTTCTGGTTCTGATGACGAGTAGATTTTCAGACGAGTCAGATGACAAAACGAAGTTCTGGTTCTGACTACAGAAACAGTCCTGGAGCCAAGTGGTTCAGGTTCTGATGAACAGAACTGACAGACTGCAGAATCAGCAGAGCGTGACGACTAACCTGGGAACACTCAGCCAGTTCTTTACCTCTGATTTGATCCGTTTCTGTTTTAGTCCAGAAATAACCCTCCCGCTATCTACCAGCAAACAGACACCTGGATGAGTGTGCGGTCCAACCCGGAGTAAGGCGTGTGAGTCATGCTGCATTCAGGTGCTTCTCGGAATAACAGGGACTGTGAAACTCTGAGCTACTATGTGCAGGAGGACATCGTCTTGGCGGATGCTGATCATGTTTTAAACTTAGAGTCAGATTAAAAAGCACATACTCATATCTCCAGCGTACACATGGGTGCCATGAACCAGCAGCTCAGAGCTTCAGACAAAAGGCTGGAGAGGAGGAGGAGGAGGAGGAGGAGGAGGAGGAAGAGGAGCCGTTGTGTAGGCAGGCATCTCGGCTCGCTTTATTTCCTCTGCTGCACACAGAGCCGCCGTTGCATCCAAACGGAGCAGAAGCAGAACTGATGGAGACACAGATCCACATACTGACTAATCAATGATAAAACAAAGTCAGAGGAAAAAAACAAAACAAAACACAATGAGGATAAAATGTGTCTTTTTTTTTTTTTTTTTCCCAAATTTAGATGCCATTCATGTTGTGTTTCATTCCTGGCTTTCTTCAGACTCTCATTCAGCTTCCTGGATCAGTTCAGACCTCGTCAATAACATGAGAAAAGATGAAAAGAGCGCTGAGAAAAGATCAAGAAGGAATATCCGTGTTTGCTCTGGATGGAGATCGGTGATGAAGAACACAGTTGTTCAGACTGAAGCTGATTTTTCCTCCCTATCAGAGCTGCTTTTGTCCTTGGTAGCTGAGATTCACCAAGGTGTTGGAAACATTCCTCAGAGTCACTGCAGATATGTGCACATGATGACGATCCCCAGGTGCAACACATCCCAGTGATGCTCTGTTGGAGTGAGATCTTGTGACTGTGGAGGCCGTTGGGGTCCATTGTCATGTTCAACAAACCACTTGGAGATGATTTCAGCTTCTAGACAGAAGATGCTACACTATGCTCATAAAGGAATGGACCTTGTTAGCAGGTAGGTTGTGGTGGGTAAACCATATCATGTTGGTCATAAGGGGTCCAAAGTGTGCCAAGAAAATATCCCTCACACCGTTACACCACAGGCAGCCTAAAGTCTTGACTCAAGTCCGCTTGGTTCCAATCTTCCATGTTGTTTCCTCCTAATTCTGACCCGAACATTTGAATGCAGAGCTGAAATGGAGACTCACCAGACCAGGAAAGGCTTTTCCATCTTCTGCTGTCCAGTTTTGGTCAGTCAGTTTCCTGTTCGCAGCACTCAGTGTGGTCTTCTGCTGCTGTACACCATCTGCTTCAAGGTTGGACGTTTTGTGTGTTCAGAGGGGATATTTCGCTGCGCCTTGGTGCTTATCTGACTTCCTGATGACCAACTAGTCTCCATGTTTTCCAGACACTCACTGGATATTTTTTGTTTTTCTGATTATTCCCTGTAAACATTACAGATGGTTGTGTGTAAAAAAAAAAAATCCCAGCTTCAGCTTCAGCAACTTGTCCTGATCATCTTAACCTTACATGTATTGAGTTGCTGGCATGTGATTGGCTAACAAGGTCTTTGTGTTAATGAGCAGCTGAACAGGTTGACTTGAAACGGTGGACGGTGGGGGTCGCCTTATATTCAGCAAACTTAGCTGTAATTCTGTGAAATGCAGACCACATAAACACACAGGAGTTCTGTATTTTAAATCCCAAACCAACTCCAACCAGTGAAGGAAAATCTCAGTAAATTGAACAAAAACTCAAGGATTCATCCTTGATAGGATGCATCCTTCCACTCAGCGCGGTCCCAACAGGAGCCAGCATGGACCACAGCAGCGATCGCACTATCAATTATCCCCCACTTCAGCCTTTGCCCTTCATATTCTCTTCTTTTTGTTTGTTACCTCCAATCTTTTCCTTCCTATTTCCCGCCTCTAGCCAGCAGTCAATCTTCCTGTGTTTGGACCAGGTATCAATATACAACATTTTGTGAAGCTTGAAAACAATGAATAAAAAAAGCTGACCTCCTTAGATCAGCATGAAAAACACAATTTACTCAGAAGATTTGAAACAAGCTCCTGATTTATTTATAATCAGATGCAGCCTCTCTGTTTTCCAGAATGTGTGAAGCTGAAGACACGAACCGGGAGAACGTGACCAGAAAACTTGTATATGTCTCATATGTCGCAGGACGAAGATGACTCCATGATAGTTTCCAGCAGAGCAGAAGGTGGAGGTGGGATAAGATGGCAGAGAGTAACATCAAAAAGTTCAGGCCAGATATCAGGAATAGAGAGAGGTTCATAAATCTTCCATCACTCAGACGGAAACAGCTCCTCCTGGTCTGAAGTCTTCAGACTCTAAGATGAAGATGATGCTCAAGATTCATGTGAGAACACTTTGTCAAAACTCTTAAATATGCAAAAATGAAGCTCCAGACTTCAGCCTTTCTGAATCCAGTAATAAAAAAAAGAGGAAAAAGAGGGAAACATCCATATTTAAAAGATGTGAAATTCTTCATGTTTACAGATGCAGCTGTGGATCTGTCAGCGTGTTTATTTGAGTCGACATCCATCACTGAAGGAGCTGCGATTCGAGTCATCTTCATCTGAACGCTGTCGTCAGCAGCAACGGCGGCGTCTGCTCAGTTCTGCTTCCTCTGATCAGGAGTTCGTCACTCGTTATGCTGGCAGGATGTTGTTGAGAAGGAAACAAAACAGCTGGGGAAGTAACTTGAGATTCCCCCCCGGGTTTGTCTGTCTGCTGTAAGTGTGCAGCAGATAGCGAGCTGAGCGAGAGAGTACACTCGCAGTTCCAGCAAGACGGCTTCATGATGGCACATGGAAATATAAACTTTTGAAAATATGAGTTTTGTTTTTTTTTAATTTGATGGCAGCAACACAGCGTTGGAACGGTTCCAGCAGAAGTCTGGAAACGAAACTGCTACAAGCCAAAACAACTGGAGGAGCATCTAACGTAATTACTGGCCGGTCAGAAACATGGCTGCGTTTCAAAGGTGCTTTTCTGAGAGGCGGTTTCTGTCAGATGAAGTGTTGAGTATGCTACTCTGAAAAAGTAATGAATTATAGTTACTGGAATCATCATACGTACGTTGGCTTTAGGGTCACAGTTCAGTTATTTTTCGGTACAGTAAGGCAACAAACGCAAACATAAACCTGATTAACTTCGGTGTAAACAGGAACATGTTTAATGACATTTAAAATGAAACCAGTAAATGAGAAACCCCCCCCCCCCCCCCCGCAACGAGCTCAACCCTAATGTTAAGTGGGAACACCTTTAAGATGTTGCCCATTTAAGATGAGCAACAAGGAAGAAAGAAAGAGCGAGCTCCTGAAAAATGGACGACAACGACCATTATAATAATGATGATGATGAGGAAGGGACTGCTGAGGGGCCAGTGACGAGAGGTCCCACCGCGGCTTGGTGGTGGCAAGGCGGAGCCTGAAGCGCAGCAGCCGGTCTGGATCCTAAGGCGCAGCTACTCAGTCGAGTCTGGATATTCCTGTCCCAGGACTAAGCGTGAGTATAACAGCTAAGTTTAGGGTCCAGAGGAAGAGGCCTGGCTGCAGGGCCAGGCAGGAGGGTTCCCCTCTTAAGACTGCTGCGTATTCTCCTCTCTGCAGGTCCTGGGACGAGGTGCTGCAGAATGGAAGGCTGAAGACTAGATCCGTCGCTTTTAGAGGACTGGGGTTTTAATATTTAAGCCTTTTATTTTTAATCTTTTTCTTTATTAAACACGTTTTTTTATTAAGATTTAGTGTGGTTGACTCTGCTCCCCCTGATTTTTAAAAGAACCAAGGTGGCTAGGAGGACTTTCAGCTGTTTTTATTGTCTTTATTTATTTTGTTTTAACATGCCCGTCATGCAGCCGTTACATGTACGCTGCAGAATATTAAGCAAAATGATTTAAGACTGACGTTTGGTTAATAAAACATTGTTTGAAAGAACATTTTCAGATAAAGTTTAAATTCAAAGAGAAAACCCTTCAACTGTTTTACACATTTTCTTTTAATATTATAATATTTTAATAAAAGAGAGTCCTTATTTACAGTTCTTTAAAATAGAGACAAAACTCCATAAGGTAAAAAAAAAAAAAAAAAGGCCTTCATGCTTTTTGATTTCAGGTCGAACATGGTTAATCTGGAACAAGTTTTCAGTGAGAGCATGCACCTGTCTGCATGTGAAGAGGACTAAACAGGGAAAGGATCTCCAACACAACTCAGCACAAGACCGGCGGACTGCTTTCGTTTTATCCACTTCTCGTTGTCCGTTTACTTACCTCACATAGAAGCCGAAATGCTCTCAAACTGAAGGTTTGCACTCGGTGTTTGTGTTTATGTAGGAAGTGTCTGCAGGGCTGCTACTCTCCTGTGTGGTAACTCAGTTAAATGTCAGGCTCGGCACATGTGTGCTTAGTCAGATGTGTGTCAGGTGTGTTGCAGCACTGGAAGACCAGAGTTGCCAACCTCTGTTTTAGAGCAACATGTGAACCCATCCAGACAACCGGGGGTATAATCATCATCAGAGGCACAGAATTTTTCAAAGGTTCAACATAATCACCGACAGGCACCAGGGGACTGTCTGTAGTTCTATAAACTGACCAAATTGAACGCCTTAGATGCCAAACTCAGGTTGAGTTTACACGGCGACCCTCCTACATCTACAGCGTTGTTGTTTCCCTTGTGGCTTCCTTTGGCATCCTCCCACATCTACAGGGCAAGTCGCCACATTATTGAAAGCCAAATGACGATGCTGAGCCTGTTAACTAATTATAAACAAGCACACGGAATGGCATGGGAGTGACAAGATAACAGGATAATAAGCCACATAATCTAGTTTAATAGGATGAACATAGAAAGTGATGCAACAGTAAACATAACATTTTAGTAAAATACGATGCAAGTTTAATCAAAATAAAGAAAACCGCAGCTGCACGGTGGAATAGTGGTTAGCACTGTGGCCTCACAGCAAGAAGGTCTCTGGTTTGATCCTCAGCTTGGACAGTGGCCTTTCTGTGTGGAGTTTGCATGTTCTCCCCAGGTATGTGTGGGTTCTCTCCGGGTTCTCCGGCTTCCTCTCACCGTCCAAAGACATGCATGTTAGATGTTTGGATTCTCTAAATGGCCCATAGTAGTGAGTGGGAGTGGTTGTTTGTCTCTGTGTGGCCCTGTGATGCACTGGCGAGCTGTCAAGGATGTACCTGCCTTTCACCTAAAGACTGCTGGGATAGGCGCCAGCTTCCCCGCGACCCTGAATTGGACTAAGCGGTTTGAAAAATGAATGAATATATATTTGTATTTTTAAACAACGCTGCACGTCATGGTGTTCTAGACTCCGTGTCGCACATTATAACCGTCTAATGCACGCTTCCGAGTTGTTTAATCCGCTTTTACCGCTTATATAGGAACTAATTTACGTTGGCCTCGATGTACGTTTTATACCAAACAACCGCTGTCAGGCTGCAGCGCGTTTCTCTCATTCACCTGTTAAAAGACACCTGATCTGAACCAGTTGGTTAACATGTTGCTAGGGTAACGCCCGTAACGGAGGGATAATACAGTGTTTAACTCGCTAAATTATGTATAGGAAAATAATGCAGCCAGTTCTCACTGACAACGATATAAACTATGTTTAGGTGAACTTCCACAACCTACTGCAGTTATTCTACATTGACCTGCAGCCGGAGCCGACTGAGACTGGCCGCCTGGGAGTGCTTTAGGACGGGAGAGGCTCCCGCTGCTCCTTCCTTACAGTAACTGCAGAACAATATGTGCCTTCAAGTCAGTCGCCAAAACCCCAGAAAAGTCTCTAATAACTCTAGTAAAAGTTGCTAGATTTGTTGCTTTTAACAAAAAAAAGTCGCCAGATTTAGTGAAAAAAGTCGCCAAGTTGGCAACAGCGTCTGAATGAAAGCAAAGCGGCTGTGGGAGGAGTTTACAGCACAGCGCTGCAATGCCAGAGACGCTCGATTAGCAGCTGAAGACAGCAGGAGAGGAAACTGCAAAGAGAAAAATAATCACACCCTTTTATTTTTATGATCATTGAAAACCCAGATCGTAAATGAGATTATAATCCGATTAATCGCCTAGTTCTAATCTTTGTATATATATTTCTATCATGCCATCAGAGTGTTGTTGACCTGTTAATAAAGTGGTCACAGGTCCATTAACAGCCTGAACAAAGCCGGTGATAAAACACAGATCAGTAGTTCATAGAAAAAGTTTCAGCATGTTGCACTTTTACTACAGTATTGGAGGTCAGTGAATGTAACATTAAGAGTCAAAAGAGGAACAGCTGATCTAATAAGTGTGTGACCTCTTCTGGAGGACAGCAGGATGTGTTAAGGATGCTTTTAACCCTGCTGAGGCAGCAGAGACCTGCAGATGACACCCAGGGAGGTCAGAGGGCAGCTAATGATTTTTTTTTTTTTTTCTCAGAGTTCAGCCAGTGAGCCTCATAAACAACAAGTCCATCAACATTCTCTACAGAAGAAGCAGCAGGTTGGTTTTAATGAAGATTTTCTGCAAGGAGGTGGATGTCCAGGAACTCAGCAGTCCCTGTTGATGGAGAGGTGAACAGGGTCTAATTGCTTCTTCCAGTCTAGGATGAGTTTCATTTCTTCTTTGTAAGAACATTTCCTCCCTGTAAACAGGAAACTCCTCCAGAGATGAGCCCATCTGACATTCTCATGAAGGTGGAGGTGAAGGACTCGACCCCCACATTTGGCTCACTGTCATAGTTTTGTAATCTGAGGCTTGCAGACTTGTCCTATCACAGGACAGAATCGCCCCTGACGGGAGTTTTCCATCCCAGATAAAGCTGAACACACACCTGAATACATCCAGGGAATGGTACATTTCATACACCAGTCGGTAATATTTTGAAATATTTTGACAAGCTGTTTCTTATCAGCTGCATAACAAATAATTTCTACCCGAATATGCTGCAGGTTGCCTTCCTTTCACCCCCACCAGCTTACTACAGAAGCTCAGAAGGGACAAACCAAACCCTGGCTTAGAAACAGGAATTATGTACACCTTGCAGTCTGTAAAAGTCTGCGTTCTTCTGTCTGAAGTATGTGTTAAAGTGATAAAATGTGCAGAAGGTGAAACATGAATGAGAAAATATGCATATATGTGGATTTTATACGTAGTTCCTGTCAGTACTGGGGGGAAGCTGGTGCATCTGGGATTTAATCAATTAAGCTTATTTTTCTCTGTAGCTTTTTCCAAGTAAGAAAAAAGCTTTTTCATAATAGAATAGCTCGTCACTTCCCAGTGCATTCACAGACAGATTTTTGACTCTGAAAACTATCTCGTCTGTGAGGGTAAAGGTAAAATATGTGCATAAATATTAAGGTCTGTGCACTTTGTCATGTGTAAAATGATTTTGTGTTCAAACCATTTGATATTTGCACCCAAAGTTACCCAGAAATCCTTTTGTGGTGTTCTTTGTAACAATTATGAGGCTGGTTTGTCTCAGAAAATCATTCAGTTGTGGAGTAAATTGGACTCTCCTTTTTTTCGCAGCGTATTTTCCTGACAAATTTTTACTGTTCCTCTGCAGCAGCACCTGCAGGAAACTTCCTACTAAACAAACAAACATTTTCCTCCGAGAAGTCCATGTGTCCAACACGTTGCTAAGAAGAACTTTAGAAAGCACCTGACAGTTGGACACGTGTGTATTTGAGCTGTAACAGGAACACCAAACCGTTGCAATGGACTATGTTTATACAAATATAACTATATCTTTATTGCACTTTTGTAATATTTTATATAAAGCATTTTATGTTGTCTTGTACAAGAAATATTTATACAAAAAACCTGTCTTTCCTTTAAAAAAGAAGTATTTTACAAAGCTTAAATTTTGAGTAACCTTAAGGCGTCTCATGTATCAACCCTGCATAGAAAAGGCCCCAAATTCTTGTGTAGCACTGAAATCTGTTTCCATTACCCCTAGAACTACACAAAACCTCAATGTTGCAGTAAAAAACTGCAAATGAAAACATCTACATTTCAAAAAACCTCTAAAATGTTGCTAAAAAGTTTTTATACTCTCATGATGTGGTTTTAAGATGTGTCGGTACTGATGACTGTTGCAAAAGTGTGATAGAAACATGCTTTTGACATTTATGCAGGGTGCAATTTGTTGGCGGGGATGAGAGGGATTTCTTTTTTTTTTTTTTCTTTTTACTTTTTTTTTAACATTTATTTTTATTTTATTTTTTTTAATTCATTGTAGATTCATTTACTTTTTTTTTACTTTTATTTTTCATTTTTTTGTCTGTTTTTGAATATTGTCACTATCCTACTTATGTCTTGTTGTATTTTTCCAGTACTTTATATTGTTTTGCAAACACTGTAACTTTAGCAGCTTAGACACGCCTTTCTTTTCTGTCTCTCTTTTTCCTCCTTTCATTTCTTCTTTTTTTCCTCTTTCCCTGCCAGGTCCAGCTCGGCCATATCAAGACTGACGATGATTGCAAAATGATAAAAGGAAAATAAATAAATAAATAAATAAATAAAATAAAATAATTATCATAATAATAAAAATATTCAGATTATCAAGGGCAGCTATTTACATGAGATGTCTCCCTTGACAGAGCAAATCTGTCTGGCAAAAATATGGCACGCAGATTGCTGTTCTGTATGCTGAGATGCTGGACAGGACAGGTTAAAAAGGATAAGAGGGATTGCTTTTGATGTCCCCCCCTCTGGTCATTCATTTTTTTATGTTCCAGTCTTTGGTCGAGGCAGTCAAAAAGCTATATAAAAAGCTATATACACAGAGAAAAGATCAAACAAAGCTGAGATCCGTCCCCATACCAGACTGTTTTGCTGGTTTATAGGTAAGGGCATTAAAAAAAATAATAAGAATCTTATAAATAGGCCAAAATTTTGGGAACATTATACTGACTTTAATTTTTACTTTCCAGATTTTTCTTCCAGTTTGGAATGAGGAAACCCGCATAAAAGATAACGTGTTGCCAGTTATTCTATATAAAAAAAAGATTTTATAAACTGTCCCCCCCTCCTGTTTTTTCATAAATCGCACACTGCATTTATGTATCATGAAATGTGACGCAGGGGTCACATGACCAGTTCATTTTAAGTAAAGAGGGTGCAGTAAGTACCTACAGAGAATTAGAAGCATTAATAAACTCCATATTACAGACAAAAATATAGACGTCCTCCTTGATAGCAAACTGCAGCAAAGTGTGGAGTTTTACAATGAATTACAAAGGGAAAGGAGGGTGAAGGGCTTCGAAAGTAACAAAAAAAAAATCCTCCTTAAATGTGGAATTTTTTTCTTTTAAAAACCTACCTGGCTAACTGGCAACCTGTCAAAGGCCCAATTCAATGATCAGAAACATGTGTTGTGGATGAATGAGCCCAAAAGAGAAAAAACAGTGCAACGCTGTCCTTCAGTCATAAAACTCGCTGTTGGCGTCATGATGAGATCCTGCTGCATCAGGATTGTTCCTGGACTTCACGGAGGCTTCCTGTTCCGACAACGGTTAAACAAATGAAATGGAATTAAAACTGGAAATGAGCTCACCGCTGATGGTGGCCCTCTTCGGCAGGATGGTGATGGCTCCAACGGCAGCGTCCTCCAGCTGGTTGATGGGGCTGTTTTTGGCTCCCCAGCTGTCAGAGCCGATCCACAGGAAGTGACCGATCTGATCGGCTCGCTTGGTGGCATTCAGGATCCCCCTACATCAGAACACAACCCTCACTGAGTCCCGACTTCCTCTTCTGAAAACATTCTCTTCACCAACACAAGCAGACGTCCTACAGACAACATCTCATTTAAGATGATGTAAATGTTAGATTGTTTTATTCTCTAAGGTTTCTAACTTTGGGACACATAAACATTAAACAAATACACAAACATTTTAGAGGATGAAAAGATAGAAATGTGAAAAAAAAGATGATTTTAAAAAAATTACCAGGTGATTTTGTAATAATTATTCATTTATTAAAAATAAAAATACTTTCCAGTTTCCGAAAATTAAATAAGATGCATAAAATCAAAAGTAATTGAGCTAATCTAATCTATCAAATTGCAATAATTTATCCATTGAGTTTTTCAAAATTTATTAATTTACTGAATTATTTCATAATTAAATTACTTATACACTCACTCACTTATTTATTTACTACATTGTGTTAATCAACTAACTTAATAAATAAATAAATAAATAAAACATGAACGTGTTGGAAAGTTAAACATTTATCCATTTTTCCCCACTTTCAACGATGATCAAAGCAAAGAAACAAAAGATTCTAAGCAACTAAATACAGATTTAACTTTAAAAATATTCTAATTTCATGAATATTTTACCTCAACACACAACTTGATTCTGAAACTATGTTTAATTTTTTTTCTCTTTCCTCCTCCTCACTGTTTTTGGAAACTAAATCTTTCCTCCATCGCCTCAGCTGGAGTAACTCTGACCTGACTGTGTTCATCCAAACATCATTCACTCAGATGGTTTTTATAAGACAGATGTTTACTACCTGATATCTTCATCCGAGGCGAACAGGACGACCGCCCGGGCGTATCGAGTGTCCAGCAGCAGACGTATGATTTTATCAAAATCAGAGGGTTTGTGGTCGTGAGGGATCTTCAGAGACTGAGCGATGCAGATTCCACCTGAGGAGACAAAAAGGTGAAGAGACCATCAACCTGCTGCTGGAGATCTAAAGAGTCATTTTCTGCTTGTGATGGAAACGACTTCGATCTCTTTTTATGTGGGGAAGATCTGAATGACTGGAGAGTCAGAGAGGAGGAAGAGTAGGGAGAAGAAAACAGAAGATAAAGTCGTGAAAATGTAGGGAAGAAAGAGAAGAGTCAGAGAGCAGGAAGAGGAGAATGAAAAGAAAGCGGAGGCCAAGGAGGAGGAAGAAGAGGCAGGTAAAGAAACGAGGGGAAGGGAAAGAAAAGTAGAAGAAAAGGCAGGAGAAAGGATGACAATGAGAAGTGGGAGAAAGTGGTGGAAGTAGAGGAAGAAAAAAGAAGAAATTGAGGAAGATTTAATAGGATGAAAATAGGAGGGAATTAAGAAGATGCAGGAAGGAGAAGAAAAGAGGGGGACAATACAGAATAAAGAAGATGTGAGAAACAAGGGGAGAAAAGCAGAAGATAGCAGAGACAGTAGTAGAAGGAGGGGGAGGAGAAGAAGAAAGAAAAGGAGGTGAGTCAAACGAACAAATTCTGTTCTTATCTTAATATAAAGCTTTTATTTCAGTCTTTAGCAAAATGTAAAAATGTAAAGTTAATGAAATATATATAATTTGCACTTATGTGCAGACTATAGATAAATAAATATTGGTGCATTTCTGCTGATGCCTCAGACGAGCTTTGCACTCAGACTCTAGCCGCCATCGCCGCCATCGCCATATTGTCTACCTGCACCGGTATCTGGCGCTACAGCAACTGTGACAAAGTGGGTGACACTGTAATTGTTCACCACTTGTCCCTAACATTTACCTTTTCTCATATTTGTCTTTATTCACTTTATTCTGTTATTTCTGTTGCCACACACTCAAAAATAGAGGTACCAGTTTGTACCTAAAAAGGTATAAATGCTTGTCGCTGGGGGTGTACTCTTTTGAGAGACATTTCTGTACCCTTCAGTTCTGGTCTATTTTTGTACCTCATCAAGTTCAACCTCACCTTATCAAGTTATGTTTTTTTATGTTTTCCACAGCATTAGGCCTGGTCCATGCCAATTAGCAATATTATCTTATCTTTAATCTAGAAATAATCTTCAAAAACTCAAAATACTGACCAGCCATACACTTAGTTTGCAGCATCTGACATTCATTGTCTGGTGTAGTAAATGACTGTTAAGTAGTACTACTGTCATCACTCAACTCTGCTCTAGTTTGTAACATTACAGCCATTAACATCACATTTTTCAATGCTGCAGGTACCCTTATGGTCAAAATGGTACAAATTTGTACTTTATGTCACGTTGAACCCTTTTTCGTACTCTGAAGATGTGCTTCTGGTCTCTTAAAGACCAGTATTGTACTTTTGAGAGAACATTTCTTTAAAATGTACCTATAGGTACAGAAATGTCCTTATCTTGTACCTCTATGTTTGAGAGTGCAGGTAACCATGCTGTGCTTACTATCCTGGGTTGTTTGTGTTTGCATTGTTTTGCATTTTTCATTGTGTTACCGTTTAACATTATTCTTTGTTTAACTCCAACTTGCAGGATCGGTGTTGGGGAATGGCCAACCCAGCACATCCTCATTGCAGGTGTGAGGGACCTCTTCGATTAGTTGATTGGGGGAAACCAAATGGAGGATTTCCTCTTCTGTAGTTTCTTTAATTGTGGGCTTATTTGAAATAATATATTAGAACTGGTATTCCTTTTGTGTATTTTTGTTTGCATAGGAATTTGGTTTGTTAATGTTGGTAGAATAAGGGGGCAATAAGGCAATAAGGGGATAGTGATATGGGGAAATGGTTTAAGCTAAATCAGATCAGGTGTGTGTCTAATGGGGCAAATAAGTAATCAGTTTTCGGAGTTCGCGAAGAGAGAGAGTGAGGAAAAGGATGTGAAACTGGTGACTGATTGCCCCCGATTTTTGAAACTGTACAATGGACAACTTTTGGGAAATAAAATGTTCATCTTCAAGGAAATTCCAGGACTGCTGATTCTGTCTACGTCTGATCTTCTTCAACCTTGGACACACTACCTCACAGCAACTCATTCAGGTTGTCAGAAATGCTGTCCATATGCTGTGCAGCTATGTGTGACAGCAAGTAATGAGACTCAGATATTTCTATCTATCGCCAAAAGAAGAAGAATGTTGTCAGGGATGCTTCCAGCGATCAGCAGGGCTGACTGGACGCAGCTGGAAGTGGCTGTCTGTTCACGCTACATTTCCTAGAGCTAGCTTTAGCTACTGCTAACTGGATTTGAGATACAAATACTTCAGAAAATTTAGAGATTAGAGTGAATCTGATTAGATACCTTGTGTAAGAAACATTTATCAGTATTTAATGTGAAAATCTTTCAACAGATATAGCAGTTGTTAGCTTAGCTTAGATATTGGTCCACAGCAACAAAAGTTTCTTGTCCTTGAGAGGCCACGTTTTCAGGTCAATGACCAGCTAGCCATGAAATAGCAATAAGCATCTCTGCTTTAACTGTTTTCAGACGTTTCCTGTGTATGAAGACGGGTTACGTCTCATAGATGTAAATGTTGTGGAATGAAAAATCTGGTAGCTTGTCAGTCGATGTTTGTTGTTGGAACTGCAGAGACTCCGTACAGATTGCATTTGATAACAGCTATTATATTTGGTTCTTGGGGATTAAAATGAGACTTATCCATGAGGCTCACATTACATCAGCCTCAGCTCGAATGAAGCGACGTTCCAGTCTGAGAGGATCTGCGTTCAGTACTCACAGCGGCGGCAGTGCCGTAGAATGCGTAATGACATCACATTCCTGCAATGTGTCTATACAGCAAAAGGCATCCTGGAGAAGATGTATCAGATTTTTACCTTAAAGTGCAGGTCTAAGACACCGGGTGTGACACAAAAGGGGCATTTTAGGGTCAGAAGTGCCAAATGTGGGCCAGATGTGGGGCCAAAGAAAACTACGAAGTCTGCCATCCACTGCTGAGATTCCACGTCTGAGATTACAGTGATAGTTTCTGATTTTATGTTGAGCAAATAAGTCCATCCTCATCAGAATCCCAGATCAGGTGTTGTACAGAGGAAGGTCTGAACCAGGAGCTGGTGATGCTGCTAAACCAGCAGTTTGTCCAGAAGCTGTTTAACAGAGAATAAAACATCATGGAGGAACAGACCAGTCTTCCACAAAGGACATGGCGAGTGGGTTTCATTTGTCTGTGTCTTGCAGATGTTTTGCACCATCTTCTGACTCCGACGGTCACTGAGCATCGCTTTGTCTCTGTCTGTCATCATCCTGAAAACAGTGAACATAGTATGAATTTTTTTTCCAGCTTACATTGTTTTGATTTTTCAGGTTGAAACTTTTTGTTGCAGACCCACTGAACACAAATCAGTTGATAGATGGGGGCCTGTTGTGACCTTTCTGGTTTAAATATGTGAATAGCGTTTTAGGACTCAGAAGTGGTTTCATATTGGTTCCTTTCAGAAACAAAAGGCATCATGGAGGCTTATGATTACAGTGGTTAAGAGGGTTTCAACAATAGACTGTATATAAAAGATGGACAGAGCCTTCATGATTTCACCCATAGGTTTCTGAAGAGCTGAACTTAAGCTAGGCAGTTCCTACCATCACCATCATGTCAGGGATACATGTGTCGTCTCTCCCAGAAAATACAAAAATGGGCAATGAAGTGGAGCTTGGGCTGTGAGTGCAGGGGAAGATAACTGACATCCAGTGAACACCGATCTGCCTGGAAGAGCTAACCGAGCTAACCCGGAGTTAACAGGAACTAAACAGCTAACAGAGGTCAATGGGCTAAAGCTAAGTCCTTCTGTGAACTGGCTAAAAACTGCAGTATTTCTATATTCCTCCTTCTTGAAGCGGGAGATTGGGTACCTGTCAGTCAAAAGGACACGCCCTTAGTGAATTTACTTCTAAACAGAGGAGTTAAAAAAATCACTCCCCCCCACAGTCATGAAGGTAAACCTGACCTATTAAACCTAAAATGGATTTTTGTACCAGGCTGTAAACATGTGTATTGCTGATATGAAGTTGGCCTTTTTAATATGGGAGTCTATAGGGATTTGCTCTGTTTTGGAGTCAATAGTGGATGAGGGGGAATTCCAAGTTTTGGAATCCTGGAAGCTTTATCAGCACAATGACAGTAGGATCTCATGATCAACCATACAGAAAATCAGCAGAAGTCAGTTTTTACTGATGCTGAACCATCATAACCAACACAACATGTCTGACCTTGAAGCAGATGGTCCACAGCAGCAGAAGACCACACCAGGAGCCACTCCTGTCAGCTAGGAACAGGAAACTGAGGCTACAATTCACAAAGGCTTGCTTAAAATGGACAACAGAAGATGGAAAATTCTGCCTGGTCACCATTTCAGCTCCACATTCAGATGGTAGTATCAGAATTAGGTAGAAACAACATGGAAGCATGGCTTCATCCTGCATTGGATCAAAGCGGCATGCTCTAACCACAACAGCCAACCTGAGTATTGTTGCTGACCCTTTATGAGCACAGTTTAGTACCTTCTGATGGATACTTGCAGCAGAGTAATGCACAGAATGTCACAAGACTCAAATCGTCTTCTACTGTCTTGAACATGACAATGAAGGTGCATTCACACTGGTGATGTTTGGTGCGTTATAGACTAACCTCGGTCCACTTTCACAGATAGTAGCAACTGTTTGTTTGGAACAAAACTCAGTCCAACAGAGCACCTTTTGGATGTGGTGGGACATGAGTTTGTCATCATTCAAGGGTCCTTTCTGATATGAGGACTTCCTCACATCTCTGTCATGTTAGAGGCACAAACTCTACTTTTTGACTACTCATAATGGCTTCATTTTAGGACACCTACCCGGATCAAACCCCCATCTTCTGTTCATTACAGACATTACAAACACTTCTGCAATCTAAAAACTGAACACACAAAGTCTTCAGAACCAAGCCGTCAGTAAGGTGAAATTTATTCTTAGAGGCACAGCTGTCAAGGACCCCTCAGTCACATGTGGAGCCTTCTGGAGCAGCTGGACGAAGATGCAGTTTAATGTCTCTCAGACCTGATCCCAGATGACCAGACCAAACTGTTTTGCAGTGCAAGACCTTGGACAAGGCTTCAGTTATTATTAAATAAATTGTTTTAAAATTTATGTTGACCCATTTATTTTCTGAAATTCTTCATGTTTTCTGAGGTATAAATCTGTTAGTCTGGTTTCATAGAATCAGTTAAATGAAAAATAGATTTATCTTGATTATATCAGCGTAAGTCCACATCACTCGTATATCCTCAGGAGGTTCTGTTCAGATCTCCATGACGACTCCGAGCCTTCTCATCTGAGATTCTGCTGCAGTGCTCTGCATCTAATATGAGCCGAGCTGATCTGGGATCAGTCAACAGATGAATTAAACATGGAGCGTTGGGGCTGCAGCGGCCAGCCGTGCTGGGTCCCGTCACATTTCATATTTACCACAGAAATTTACTGCATCAGGACTAAATCACCTCCACATGGTCTGACAGCATGAACAGCTGAATTTCACACCGATCATGGCCTCACATACTCAGAGTGCCAGTAAAATGTTGGAGGATCTGACTGAGAATTCTTCTGGGATCAGTCCGAGATGTTCTGGTTGTTCTTGCCTTCTGGCTGCTCAGGAAGTCCTGCTGAAGTGGTCTAGCACTGGAACCGAGTTCCTCCACTCCCATCACCGCTGTCACTATTACTATGTGCACTACTAATACCTCTACTGCTACTTCTAAAACATCTCGTACTGCCTCCAGTACCACCACTACTACTACCTTTATTCCTATCCACTACTATGACCACTACTACCTACTACCACAGGTCTGTCACCTCTACTACCTCTACTATTATCTCCACTACTACCACTATATGACCACTACTACAACCACTGCTGTCGGTTTGTCTAATTTATACTTTTCACAGGTAAAAATTCCAAAACGTTTCACAACAAAACACAATAAAAGTAATAAAAATACAAACACAAATAAAAGTATAACATGTCACAACGATTCATTCTACCATCACTACTAAAACCACTACTACAACTTGTAGTATTACTGATATTACTCCCTCTACTGTCTGTGTTACAACTATTTAAAGATCGTTACTACAGTTTTCAGTCGCAGCTGCCGTCTTGTTCCAACATTAAAAATGATCTGAGTCGCCAATAACTAAATATTGATCCGGGTGATCATTCTTCACTTTGGCTTTGTCCACCGAGCTGTGTGTGTGTGTGTGTGTGTGTGTGTTGTCAACGGCTGAACAGAGTTATGGCCTCATTCCACTGTGAGCAGCCAGCTCTGCGAGTAATGGCGGATCCCAAGGTCGGTGTGTGAAGCAGAGCCAGCGCTGAGTTTCTACATTCAGAACCGCTCATCATCGTCCTCTCAGAACCAAGACGAGACGAGCTGGACGTCATCATGCAGAACCTTTGAGATAAACTTTCGATTTTTGTATTTCAGATGTATGTATATCAGATGTTTTGGACTTTTGTACTGAGACATGTTTTTGCTCCTTAGATACAACCGGCAGATGTTTCATTAAACCCAACTAACAGACATAAAAAGACTGAAAAAAGCCAGCAATGCCACTCAGTAGCGTATCCAGGAAATTTTAATAGGATGGACAAGTCAGAGGTTGGTGTGGGGTGTCTAGTAGTTCATTTAGGTCAGAACTAGGATGTGAAATAACGTCAGAAACAAAACTCTGCTTACAGAATTGAAAGATTAAATAAAAGGTTTGAAGTTAGGAAAAGCTTTTAATGCCACTTTTTAAAAGTGGTATTATATGCAAAAAGTCTTATCTTTTAGAGTAAATAAAGGATTTAAACATGAGTTTTCAATGCGATGAACCAATTAACACGAGCACAAATGTACATGTAGATGCTGGAATCTACTGACTGACCAGCAACTCTGTTTTTAATGGTAACGGTGGGTTATCAAGCAAATCCCTCAAACCCCACCGTGTGCGTTTGGTGAGGACACACACACACACACACACACACAGGAAGAACCCAACAGAGCCATCAGAAAGACCCTGAAACAGACAGGAAACAATACAGATCCTGAAACATAACCGCAGATTTCAGCTCAGAACAGTTTCCGTCCTCAGACGGGTCAGAACCTCCTGCAAGTTCTGATCACACACCTCTCTGTGTCAGGTGTGGTGTGTGAACCATGTGACCTGCAGCTGACATCACTAATGAGCACACAGACCTGTTCTGTCCCCCTGCTGCAACGTGTGCACACAAACACATCACTTTGATATTCTGCTGCTGGTGCACCGAGCGGCTCTGATGATGATGATGATGATGATGATGATGAAAGTGTCTCTGCCTCACTTTGATTCCTCTCTCACAGAAAACCATTTGGCATAAAAAAAACCATTTGGCATAAAAGCTGCTGAAAAATGTAGTACAAATGTTTCTCCATTTTAAAGAGCAGACATGCAAATCTTTGTTTTCAGAAACTCATGGAAGTCACAGATGTGAAAGACCATGTGGAGTGCATGCTGATGCAGCCCAGGCAGGAAGCCTCTGCTGGCCACGCCCCTTTCAGGAAGTGAAGATAATTAACAGAAATCAGCTGACCTACAGAAAATGACCTTTTTCATATATATATATATATATATATATATATATATATATATATATATATATATATATATATATATATATACATATATATATATATTCTTTTTTTTTTAAAAATCCCAGCTTGTTGGAAAACATCTCACCATTAGCTGGTCCACATCATCAGGACTCCACATTGCAACAAAAACTGGACCAACAGGAGCGACATCATCCAACAATGCTTTGACAACGCAAGGATTTATGGGTTTTCTTTTATTACTGACCTTATCGTTAGGGTTAGTAATTAAAGTTAGTAATAACTAACTTTAATTACTAACCCTAGTTTCCATAATGGAAGGTTCTGGAATTGTGTTTGTGTTGTGTTTCCGGTGCAGGAAGCTCCAAACCCGGTCCTGGAGGGCTGGTATCCTGCTCAAGTGGGTGGTATACTCCTCAAGTATTGAATGTATCCTGGCAGAAACAGAGCTGATTCGGATGAACGGGTTATTAACAGACTGGTGCAGAACTTGACAACAAGCTGTGGAGGTCAGTTTTATGTGAATGTGTTGCAGAAGGGACACATTCAATACCTGCAAGAGACTGGCCCTAAGGACTGGATTTGGAGATCCCTGCTCTGGTGTTCCCTAGAGGTGAAGAATCATAAGAGCTCCGTTCTTCATATCTGATCAAGGTTGCTGCTCAGATAGAATTACACCTTTTCTACGTGGGGACACATGGTGCTGGATTGAAGGAGTTTTGACGCATGTCTTGCCAAATCAGTTTTTCATCTACAGAAACTGCAAATGATGTCTTTGCAGCCAATGAGTTAACCAGATTAGGAATGTAAAGATGGTTTATTTCTCTCTAACGTAACCAGAGGTATCACAGCAGCGTGTATGTAAGTGTGTGCTTTAGAGCAGTGATTCTCTACCAGATCTTCAGGACCCCCTACCTTGCATGTTTTAGAGGCAACCCTGAATGAAAGGGAGTTTATTAGTCTGAATCAGGTGTGTTGGAGTGGGGGTACATCCAAGTCATGCAGGGCAACACTGTATTAGAAAGAGGAACCCAGTCATTTCCGACCGGTGACAAGGTTTTCTGCGCATTGCCAAAACATTCAGAACAGGTCCAGCTAACCACAAGCCAGGTGTTACACCTGAAATCAAAGGTTCTTTTTCTGCTCTGTCTGCAAGTAACAGTGTCTTTTTTTTATTGTTTTTATTCTCAAACCTGCTTCCTTGTGGAAAATGGTGATATTACAGTGGTGTTAGGTTCACTGTTGTCCAGCTGGTCAACCTGAACCATTCACCAGAAAAGAGGTGAGATACTCATCCTGAACAAATAGTGAACTAATCATTAGCTAGTGATGCTGAATCATGAGTCCCTTATGAAGTATCCAGTCATTATATGACTACCTGACCACCAAGTAATCAATCAGTAACCACTAACTAATGTATCTGACTCCACAGGCATCAGAGGATCTTTAGTGAACTTCACTCCTCATAATTTACTGGGTAACTAAACCCATATTGGGTCTCCTATCGTAGCGTTACTGTGTTTGTTTTATCATGACTTACATAAATCGATGCAGAAAATATATGAATCCGTCATGAGAACTATTTTTGTTCCGTTGAAATGACAAAATAAATAATCCAGGTATACCTTTACACATAAAACATGACTGATTTTTGTAGTGGAAATTAGGAACGTAGCATATATTTAACGTGTTACTCCTTTAATAAAGTTCTTTTATGAAGTGCAAAATATATTCAGAATATTTTAAAGCAGTTCAGAAAGCTTGCCTTAGTAAGTTCATGCAAAACCTGAATGTTCTGTTTCAAGGCCTGTTTACGGTGTGTCTATCATCGTCTCCTGCTGGCAGTTTTTAGGTTGTGTATGCTTAAAGATCGCTGTAACACCCTGAGCGGGGGCAGAGCTCTCAAGACCTCTCGCTTGCAGCGACTGTGCATAATTGCCCATAAACTGGACAGAACACATCTGATTTCTAGATTTATTTTTCATCAGATAAATTCCAAGACATTTTTGTCTCTTACAATCTGACATCCATCAATCAGGGGACAACAAGATGTTTCCAAACTGGCTCAACACATCCATGTGCTGGAGAAGTGTTGCTCTTCCTGCTTCAGAGGCTTCGAACTACAGCTGGATTATTCCCAACAGAATTTTTAGGACAAGCCTGAAATGTTTCCCAGTGTGCGGTGATGTGTTTTTCTTTTTTATTGTTTTCTTGACCACTAACATGTAAACTAATATTTACACATCGTAACACAATGACTCCCAAAGTGTTGCAGGGATATTCTCATTTCATCGTGCGGATGACTTTTTGAGCAGAGGTTTAAAAAAAGCAACAATTTCAGTGTCTCCACTCATATCTGACTCATTATTTCAGTCTAGGCCATGTGTCTTTTCAAATGAATTAGCCGTATAAGAAAACTAATATAAGAAGCTGACAGAAACTGAAATGAACCATTATTCTCCAGTCTGGCGTCGTCCGTGAGTTTTCTGGTTATAATTCCATCAGGAGGTCTTCTGTGGAACCAGTCCGGGAAAAGAAAGCCACGAGTTAAGTTAAACCAGTCAAATGAACCATACTGTTCCTGACTGTCCATTCTCATCCCATTTAAACCCATTTCTAAACCCCAGTAAAGAAAAAGATTCTTTGTTTTAGCCAGCAATCAAAAACTCTGACTGTGATAGGATGGAAAACCTAATCTGACAAATCCAACGTGAATTCACCTGATCACCAAGTAAGACTAAGCACCCAGCTGAATCAGGAGTTTTTCCCTTCCAGCTTGATGTTACTGAAGCTCCGTCTGAAAAGCAGACGCTGTCACCGACAGGACTACCTTCAAGCTTCTGTGATCAGACATGAATACGTGGTTCCTGTCAGTAAGCTGGACACAAGACAAATAGTTCTGTTGAGTGTAATTTATGGCAACATGTCCGGCTGAGCTGCTCGGCTGACAGGAGGCGTGGAAATAAAACAACAAGCTGTAAAGGGAACGTGGAATCGTAGCAATTGGGAAATAAATTACAGGCAGCAGAGCCAGTAAATCTCAGAGACTGGTCTAAGTGGGTCAGAGTGTGGAAGAAGCGCTGAGGAAGAAAAGAAACCGTCAAAGAAGGAGAGACAAAAGACAGAAGCTACGAGGCTTGGAGGGAATTAGGAGGCTGGAGACTGAAGTTGAGTTGGGCCGCGTTAATCTGCATATACTTCCTGTCAGATTTTCTCTTCCCAAATTCAACCAATCACAACCAACCAATGGCCACATCCCATAAAACTCTTAGACGTAAAGAATCAATAAATCTATTCTATGAGGGAGATTATTCACAAGTGAAAAAACAAGATCAGACCAAAAGCTTCGTCTCAGACTCTCCAGGTGTCAGTTAGCATGTTAAATGTTAGCGCCGATGAGGATTAGAAAAGACTGAAAACATGCAGAGAAAACCTCTTCTCTCCAAAACAACAGGGCAGCATGGGTTAGGTTAGCAAAGCTGCCTCTAAACAAACAAACAAACTGCATAAACGCGGCCTGCCAGCTATGAGGTGGGGGTACGGTGGTCATACTATCTTGGCGTGCCCTGCAGTGTCAGAACCTGGACACCTTGCAGCCGTTCAGATTGCTTAGATGCACAAATAAAATCAGATCATTATCTAATTCCTTAAAATTATTCAAGTGATCATGTAGACAAAATATTCAGATTATTTAAAAGACCATGTAACTTCTTGTTATTTTTAAAACCTCTGGTCTTTGTTGAGCATGATGGTGCCCAGCATCAGAGTGCTTCTGTGGCAACTTATAAGCTGTAAAACAGACCACACATGAATGTTTGCAATGTCTCTACTTCAACGTCTCACCGCTGCAGTCATTGTGCTTTTCATTAATGTTACACTTACAGCGTCATTATGACGGCGTCGCTTTCGTTTGTTTAACAGAATAATTAAAATACAAAGTGTCTCTGTTTTCTTGCACAAAGGCAAATGTTTAAAGTAAATCAGATGGACGGTCTACACACACATCAGAGTATGAGGAGAACTTTAGATGTGTTAACACAGTTTCTCATAATCAGATAAGTGTCGTTATCTGAGAAAGACGAATCGGTCTGTATGATCGCTTGAATAATCAGAAAATTCCAGAAATCTGATAACGATCAGATTTATGGTGTTCAAGTAAACAGGCTCTTTTAAACATGTAGATTTTTCTGGAGTTCTGCAGTTACATGTAAACATGTACATCTGATTCAGAAACATCTGCATATGTGAAAAACAAAAACATGATGGCATGCAGCAGGTCGGAGTGTGTGTGCAGCTGATTAGCTCCAGCATTAGCAGCTTATGCTACGACTGCAGCACTGCCATGTTCAAAGCTCAGATGTTTTGAGAGTAATAGCAATTCACATCTGCTCTCTGAGAGAAATTTAATAATGACTGGAAAATGTAGATAATGGTTTTACAAATATCACATTCCAGAAGTACATGTCAGTAGTTTGGACCCAAACTTTTGGTAGTCTAGACCAGAGTTTTTCAACCTTTTTTGACTCAAGGCACTTTTTTTACACTGAAAAATCACAAGGCACACCACAAACCCATATGTTTTTTTTTTTAAAGTCCATATTATTATTATAAAGTCCATCTTGTCAAAGCCTCTTGAATAGAAATCAGATAAACACAAGAAAAAGGAATTTTTATTATCTTTCACAGGGGCCTGTTCGGACGAACACAGAGCTGCTTTTTAGGCCAATTAGGTGAAATTAAGGAATTTCTCATGGCATACCTGATGATCTCTCACGGTACGCTAGTGTGCCACAGTGGTTGAAATACACTGGTCTAGACTCATCAGACCAGAATACTCTGATTACTCCCAGTTGTCAGGCTTTAATGGCCGTGAACTCCTGGATGTCAAAGTATTCTACATTAAAATGTGAGTTCATCTGTTTGAAGTTGACAACAGGACAAAGATCCCAAACGCAGCAGCAGAGTGTTTCTACATCAGAACGGCTGAAAAGGAAAAGAGTCACAGTGTTGATATGATGCATGCAGATCAGGTCTTAACCTGATTAAAAAGTCTGATTGGGAAGAAACCGATGTTGTTTATTTATAACGTCTGAGACTCAGCTGAGGACGATGATGATTGGAGAATCAGGCTTAAGGGGGTCAACGACCGACTGACATCCAGAACTCTGCAGTGACAGGCGTCATGTTGTCCATCCCTCTAACTCTCCTCCTCCATGAGTTCAGGGGAAAAGTATTGTTTGTGAGAGATGCAGGATGACCTTAACACATTTCTCCTCTTTCACCAGCAGCAGGTTAATCAGCAGCTCCTTCTGTCAGAAAATGATTCAGAATGAATCATTTCTGGGTTTTTCCTTCCATTCAGGTTGGAAAGAAAATGATTCGTTTTCAAATCTGTTTGGTGCGACTCCATGTTTAATGAAAATCCTTTTAATCAGAAGCCGCTAAATAACTGCAGCATCGTTATTTTTGGGTTGCGGTGTCAGCGGAGGATGGCGGCCTGCTGTCACGCTCAGCCTCGCCAGTGTGAAGCCCTTCTGCTGTGTCACAACCAGCATTCATGAGCCTGAACTGTGAAATATTAATGGTGAGGCACAAAAAATATGGAAGAAGAACATTTCCCACGGGGACGGAAGTTTTCCTGAGTGGAGGCAGCACGGATGATTAAAACATGCACGCTGAAAGAATGTCTTCCTGCTTTCATGGTTCCCTCATTCTTCCTCTCTGTCGGAGTGTATTCTGTCCCCAAACGTCCTCTGTTCTGCCTCCAGAGTTTCCACCAGCTCCATCACTGTCATCTTCATGGGCAAACATCTGGCTCCAGTTTGGTAACGCTGCACCGTCAAATCCTACTTTTCTGCACAAACGGATAGATTCAGGTGTTAGCTGACGTCTGGCAGCAATAAACAATCTTTGTGTGAAATGATCATAACACAACTAATCCGTCATCTTTAACATCTGAGATCAAGCGGCAAAGATCACGTCAGTATTCCTGAATTCATTGAGACAAAGTTTATTTCTGCAAACTAGACGAAAAACCAAAACATGAACAAGATTGCAATAATTTCAAATAAACAGCAAATGCTTTAAATTTATGAATAAAATAAAATAGCAGCTAAATGATAAAAAAAAACAAAAAAACAGGAAGATGACTTGACAAAGTTTATTTTTCTTCTGCTTTCTGTCACAACTGAAAGGGCTTTTTGTATCTTGGCAAAAGATTAAAGAAAAAAAAAGTTTTAAAAAAAGTAATTGTTAATATTCGGATTGAATCTTAAAAAAAAAAACAAACACAGAACCTCAGCAAGCAAATGGAAAAAAAAACCCCAAAAACTAGAAAAGCACTCGGAGAAAAGATTTCTTGATCCAAAGTGAGTAAATTTGAATCACCACCAAAATTAAATGAGTTCTTTCTATTTACTTTTCCAACAACTCCTGAAAATTTCATTAAAATCCATTCATAATTTTTCGAGTTATCTTGAACACAAACAAACAGATCAACACCGGTAAAAACACAAATCGGCTCCCAGCTTTTCATTTTCCAAGATAGTTGAAGTTTCATCAGATAAACTGAAATGCAATTAATACATAATAAAAAAAACAAAAAAAACAAACACTTTATCTATTTCAAATAAGACATTTTTAGATGCAGGTTGTTTTGTTTGTTTGTTGTGTCTTGTCCAACAGCTTATTTTTTCAGTCTTTGTTCATTTCTTCCCTTTTCGCTGTTGTGCTTGTATTTGAATTCGTCTTTCTGCTGCTTGTCTCATCCCACTGTCTGTGGAAACTGTCCCTCTTCCTTCTATTACATAACGGTTTGATCCAAATCTACCTGGCAAGTGATTGGCTGTAACATGATGTGTCCATTAAACTAAGGCCCCTCCCCTGCTTCCTGAGCTGCAGCTGCAGATTCACTTCTCCCCGATGGGGGTCGACTCTTCTGGTTTACATCACTAATTCCTCCCCCAGCACCCTGGACAGGAAGTTTTTTATTTATAACCACCAACCTGAATATTTCAACCTGCATTTGGCAGGTTGGTGGGTGTAAATGTAGAGCTGCTTAAACCCTGAATGCCTTCTGTGAACACGTCACTGCGCTGAATGGAGCATTTTTTCTGGAAATGAGCTCTTCATTCACATCAACCTGCAGCTTTTTATAAAAGGGCAGACTAAATCTGAATGCACATCTTGTTACATGTCTCACATTCGATCATCAAGTCCTCACTGCCAACAGAAGGTGTCAATCACATCGCCATCGTCTTTCTAATGTGGGACTGAAGCTGCTGTCCATCACGAAGCATCACAATGTTCAAACACACCTCTGTCATCATTAATGACCACTGACAGCAGGGCTGAAGGTTGAAGGTTGCAGCAGGGCTGTCTGACACTGAACCGCACACGCATCATTCGGCCTGATTCATCAGGAAACATCTCAAAGAAAAGCATCCCAGCAGATCAACACCTGAACTCTGTGTGTTCCTTTCCCACTGAGAGGAAGATGCTTTCATCTTCTTCCATCTCAGAGTCCATCACTCCATCATCCTCTTCATCTCCATCAGTCTGAGGACAAAGTGTTCCAGGTGGTGAATGACATTTTTCAGACAACAGACCACCTCCGCTCCAGCTTTTATCACCCAGTTCACAACGAAATGAAAAACTTTTTATTTCTCGTTTGTCGTGTAGAGGCAGAGTTTGTTTCGCCTGGAGAAGAACGGCAGAAATACGATAAATCGAACTCAGATTTCCTCGTGTTCACTTCACCTACTTTCTCTCTGATTATCGGTACAAGATGTTCAGCTTTTTGAAATGAAATATTTAACTGAGGGTCTCTCAACCTCCTTTTGTCTGAGCTGGTTCCAGTGCTGGTTCAGAGCCAGAATGCGCACCGGTTCTCGAAACTCGTTCTGTTCAGGCATCTCTTCACATTGCTAGTGTCAGCAGCAGGGGGCTGGGGGGGGGGTTAAACATCTGAGGAGGAGACTCAGGGTTTCCTGACTTTATTGTCGTCCACGGAGATCCCAGGTGAATTGGACGGGGGCAAACTGGACAACGCCAGTGTTTAAGCAGCGACAACAGGAAATGGCTGCAGCTGGCTTTGAACCGAGCATCCACCAGCTAGTCAACAAATTTATAAAACTAAAAAAGATTTGAGGAGCTAGAGAAGAGAGCTGGGACACTGCAGCAGCAGACGACCCAAAAGAAACACACATTTTGAGATACTGAACTATGTTCTTGGTTACCGGTAGGCGAACCAGGTGCTGGTGACCTGAACTCTGCCGTGGTTGAGTCAATCCTCCTGCCCATATCGTGTAAACATGGTCCAGACGACACGCTGACGTTCAAACTGAGCATCAGGATGAGGAAGAAAGAGCAGTCGCTGCTCTTTACTGGGATTTTCACACACAACCATCTCCAGGGTTCATGGAGAATGGTCTGGAAAAGAGAAAATATCCAGTAAGCACCAGTTATCTGGAACAAAAAGACACCAGAGGTCTGAGGAGAATGGTCAGACTGCTTGGAGATGATGGAGATGCAACAAGTAATGATGGTCATATGAAGCAGTCCAGGAAATTGGTTCATTTGTTTAGGCCTGCTGGCCAAACTGGGCAAAACAAGCGGGTTTGATCTTGACCAGGTCATCTGATACACACTATTTAGTGTAAAAAAAACAAACAAAAAAAAAAAACACATGACTATAGAGTTTGAGGGTATTTTATGAATATATTGTATCAGATGCATTTGATTAGATTAGGTAGATATGTTATTAATCACAATGAGGAAATTAAATAGAGACAAGGCCCATAGTGACCTTGGTGCTACCAGCACTGCTCTCACCAACAAACCCATATTGGTAACGTCTATAAGTCCTTATGCATGTATGGTTAAAATGTAGGCCCAATTGTTTCATGAATGTATCTAAGTGTGTACAAGCCCATTGCTTGCTGTGCTGTGATATAGTGTCATGTAATATAAATATACATGTGAGGTTATATTAGTGTTTGTGTCATTTCTGGGAAATGGCAAAGGTTTAAACTGACAGACGGAGGACAGCGGGCTTGTCTAAGCAGCACAAAGACTTAAAGAACTGGGGTGATATTATTTATTCATTTTCATCAAGAAACAATAGCTTTTTCTGCTGTGTTTAGTCAATATGTTTCCCTTCTTTTTTGTGTTAAATCCATTTACCTTTAGGAAACACTATTTCACATGACACAGACGGGGCTCATGGCAAGATGTGAACCACATTCTGAACCAGCTACATGATACAGCCAGGCAGCAAGCCTTCAGACTTAATCAACAATGTCACTCCATTCAGCTGTCCCAGGAACAGGAAGTCCAATAAGCACTGGTTCAAACCAGGGTATGTAAAATATCCATCTCTGGACACGCCAACTGTGAAGCAGATGGTCTACAGCAGCAGAAGACCACACCGGGTACCACTCCTGTCAGCTAAAAACAGGAAACTGAAGCTACAACTCACACAGACTCACCAAAGAGGAAAAAAAAAGGAAAAATGTTCCCTGTTGTGATGAGCAGCCTCACATTAATATCATATGTTGGAATTTGGTGGAAATGACATGGAACCATGGATCCATCCTGCCTGTTGGGATGTGGTCTTTCAGGAGATTCTCAACATAGATGTGCAGCCGACAAATCTGCAGCAACTGTGTGATGCCTCATGTCAATGTGGTGCAAAAGCTCTGAAGAGAGTTTCCAACAACTTGTTGAATCTATGAAACCAAGAATTAACCCTTAAAACTAGATCTCTGAGACCCAAGATCGATATCGCTCAGCAGGTATTTAGGTACAGTAATGAGGTACATTGTGGTGGATTGTTTGCCCTTTAAATGATCTACAGATGTTTTCAGGCATTTACATCCCATCCAGAGGTTTACAATCCAGCCATAAAATGTAGTTTTTATTCAGAGACACAATATGAAAAATCCACAATGTAGAATCAATGATAACACATTTTTTTAAATAAAATTTTCACACACACAAAAAAAAAAAAAGCAACTATGTTGCCAAGAGACGCCTTTTCTTTAACTACTACCTGTTAAAGTTTCCACCAATAAGAGAGCTTATTGTTAATACCCAGAGCTGCCGAGGATCAAAAAGCGACCAGTAAGTTTTATGTTTCTCTGTCTCTCTGAAACACACACACACACACACACACACACACAAAAGATATAAAACCCAGAGAGTTGCTGCATTCACTCAGTTTGAAGTAAAAAAGTCTGTTGGTGGACTCCATAAATATTTGTCCCTGTCCAATGAAGAAGAAGCTTTCCGTGCCCAGATTTCCCATGAGGCCTTGCTCAGGGTAGATGCATAACACATGACGGGTGTAGGAGTGTGTGAGGACGAAGCCTGTCGGAGCAGAGGGAGATATTTCAGCCTGCCCGCTCTCAGAAAGAGCTCTGCCTCATTAGAGATGATGAATGTGTAGAAGCAGCAAGTGGCGGCGGAGGCAGACGAGCGAGTGTTCGCCATGACGCCGCTCTGATCGCTCTGATCGCTTCACATTAACGACGTGTCTTCACATTCAGAGAAAGTTAAAATGCCTCCCCTCCACAGCTGCAACTGTCCACATCTCCTCTCTTAATGATGGTCAACGAGTCCTGCAGGAGGTTGATGGTCACACTCGCTTTCTCAGAAACACAAATCAAACATTTTCTCATCTGCCCTTCCAGTATTTCTGTTTGTCCCTCTTCTCCTTCATTACAGGCTTGTGCTGATGAGCCAGGGGGGTTTGAGTGCAGCCAAACAGCCCCCTCCACTTCAGAGAGTCATCAAATATCGCTGGAGTTTCTACAGAGAGGAAGGAGCCGGTGCTTCAGAAACAAACAGCAGCTGTGAGATTAAATACACCTGAATCAACACTCGGATGATGATGGCGGCTGCAGAGAGCTGGATTCCTCCATCAGACGGGTTAGCAGCTCATAGATCTTTAAAGACACAGCCTGACAGTGTAATCAGCTCTGGAGCTGTTTGTGTTTTACAGGTTCAGACGGAGAGGGAAGTAATGAGCGCCGACTATGTCACACACACACACACACCCGACTGCATGTTTGTGTGTTTCAGGCTGTTAAAGATAAATGGGCGGTGTGTAATGTCCTTTAACTGGGTGCTGATCCAGTGAAACCAGCTGACTGGTGAGTGTGTGAAAGAAAAGGACAGACAACGCTTCTCCGAACGAGCTGTCGTTCAGAAGAACATCTCCCACTCAGTTTCCATCCGTTATAATGAAAATATTTTGTTAACTGGCCTTTTTTTCACGACGATAACGAGACGCTGATGAGCTAAACATGGCTGTTTGATGACTAAAACATGACAAAACATTTGAGAGTTTTCATTGACGAGGCGAGACTGGACAAAACTGTTGAAAGGTAGTCTGTCCAAGACTTAAAACGGCATGAAATTTTTTCCTTTTGTGGAATCTGTCTGCCGTTGAACAATGCTGCTGCATCCTGATCACACCCATTGCCTGACATGCAGCGCACACGGAGACGCAGTTTAGTCATTCATAGAAAGGCTGTGGTGGCAGCGTCAACAAAGGAACATGATATTCAGGACCAATGAAACGATATGCAGAAATACTGTCACTATGATCTGACAGAAAATAAAATGGGACACAGTGTAGCGAGAGAATGTGGCCACAAACTTGGAGGAGAAAATACCACTAATCTGAAACTGCACCACACCAAAATTTTTTCAAAGGTAAGTTACAAGAAGTCTTGTTAACATGCCAAACACATACAATGCCACTTAACAATCGGCTTGTGATAAATTTCATTGTAAAGTTTTTCCACATAGCTCCAGGCGCAAATGGGCTACAAACTTCATGCTAACTTCTATTCATTAGCTTATGTACGTGTTACTCTTGTGTGTGAATGGTTTTGTACTAATATACACTTTTCCAGACCACTCAAAGTGGTCACAAACACACTTTCATATCCCAAGTGAGGTGCACATCAGGAACAATGCAGGGTTCAGTGTATTGCCTGGAATCAACCTTTCAGTTGTAAGATGGCTGGTCTTGGCTCATCGGTACCTGAGCTACAGCCACTCATGTGTAGAGCATGCAGGGATCTAATGTGTTGTCATATAGGGCTTGTCGACCAAAGAGGAACCGGTGCTGGTGCTAGCGGCAGTGCTTAGGTGGGTCAGCTTTGCTGCTAGCAAAGAACTGGTTTTGGTTTCGACCGAAAGAGTCTGGTCGGTGCTTCGTCATTGCCGGCCGGTCACCAAGAACAGAAATCTGGATCTGGAAATGTAGGTTTCGTTTGGGTTGTCCGATGCTGCTGCACACCAGCTCCTTTTTCTGGTCCCCAGAAATCTTCTGTAAATTTTGTTAAACTAAATTGTTGTAATATTATTATTGTTAATATTACTGCATTACTCCATCACTCTACTTGATAAAATGTAGAGATATTAAGGATAATATTATTTTATACAGGCATCAAGAATATACTGGATTGTTATTGTATTGCTAATGGATTACTATTATTGTTATTGATATTATATTGCTTCATCACTGGGGTGGGATTATATATAAGCTTATGCTTCTACCCACTCCTTTTGGACAATCTGTCATATGTTTTGTTTCTATTCTTTTTCTTCTTACTTTTGTCATTATGTTTAAATAAACTTTCTAAAACAAAACAAAAAAAATCTTCAACACTCATATTTTGGCCAAGTAACCCCGCAACCAGCTGCTCACACACTCAGTGTGAAGCGGTTCCAAACTCTGGCCAGCAAAGAGTTGGTGGTTGGATAGAACCGGTTTTGAGAACCAGGAGCTGGTGCTTAGACAGTCGAAAACCATGGAACTGGTGCTACGTCTGGTTCTGGCTCCAAACCAGCTCTGGAGCCAACTTGGTCGAGAAGCCGACCCATGTTTGAATGACAGTCTGAAACACGGAAGAAACTGTAAGTGTGCCCACCACTGGTTCCACTGACTTCCATTCAATTTTGACTCAAATATTCTCCTCTGCCCAGGTGATGAGGCATCTTTCTAACCTGCCCAAAAAAACCTACATAAAAGATAGTAGTCATGGAAATGACATCTGTGTGTTTGTTGGACCGTCCTGATGGTCAGGCTTAAAGAATAATTTTAATATGATTTATTGTGTTTAAACAGGGACTGCTTGAAGGGTTCACCGAGCCTAAAATCAAATCAACTCTAAACCAGGGGTGTCCAAAGTCCTGGAGGGCCGCTGTCCCACAGGGTTTCAATGCATGCCTGCTTTAACACACCTGGCTGCCATTAAATGGATCCAGCACGATGTGAGGTCCTGCACAATGCGTTAGCTGTGCTGGAGTAGGGATACGTAGAAAACCTGCAGGATTGGGGCCTTCGAGGACCGGAGCTGGACACCCCTGCTCTAAACTTGTTTGGACTGCATGTTCCTGAGAGGAGATAGGAGACCCTACCAGTTCATACCAGTTCAGAACAGTTCACTCCAGTTCATGCTGGTTCATGACGGGTTATACCAGCTTATTCTCAGAGAACATGTCTCAGAGAGGCCGGCAAAGAATTCTTTCCTTTTCCTCCTCTGTGGGAATGAATAGACCGAGGAGCTGAATAAAGACAGCGGATGAACAGTGACTCAGCTGTTTAAAGTCAGAAAAAAAAAACGTGTGGAGCTTTGCAGGTGTTGTGGATTTATCTGTCGGTGATGTTTGAAGATTTAAACCCAAACAAAACAGAGAACAGTGAGTTTTAGCAGCTGACATTGGTGATAAAAACATGACACTAAGCTGATGCGGTTCGTGAGATTTCATGACAAATATTGATGAAAAACAGTGTGAAGTGTTGATGAAAACACTGTGAACGGAACAACGGTGCCTCCACACATACTGTCAGGAAGATAAACTACAGTTTAAGTGTTTGAAGCTAAATGAAGCGGAGGTCAGAGAGCGAGCCGGGTCAGAAATCAGACTGAATGAGCTGCAGGAATACTCCGCTCAGGATCACGTTCAGCTCATTTGTGCACATTTTAATAATCCAAACACTTTGGATGATCCTCATTTGTGATGCTAATTTCAGTCCTTGGTATGTAACTCGGAGCGGTGTGTGTGTTTCAGGTTCAGCTGGAGGTTGAGCACCGAGCAGTTTAAAGGTCTGAGCTCAGCTCGGTGCATGTGTGACGTTCAGGAGCTGCTGGATAAACTGTGACTCTGTTGGACTTAAGTCGCCATCGTGCTGCGAGATTCACGCGTGGCTAATAGGATTCTGGGATGCTGTGTTTACAAAAAGCTGCAGGGGGTCGGCAGCTGGATGCACGGGACCAAAAGGTGCCCAGGTGCAGCAGGCGTGAACCAGCAGCTTACAGAAAGTCCTGCCTCCAAACCTGCCGTTCACCAGGGGGATGAGGTTCCTCACTGATCGCTTGTGTGTGAAGTTGATTTTCCCTTTGAAAGGAGAAATGAAAACAGACATCTGACAGAAGTCACATGACACAGAGGTTATTTCAGCTCTGTGCAAAGTGTCTGATCACCATGAAGAACACAATCTGTAAAAGAGAAGCATTTAGCGATTTATCACAACAAACAGGAAGGGAGGGAGTCAGCTCCCTTCAGGAAGACGGTTCTGCTTGAACCCCGACCTGTAGCAAAGTGTTAATCATCTTCAAAGTGATGATCATTCAGCTGTGAAGCTAAAGCTGGGAGTTAAACAGTCAACTCAATTCATGTTAAAAAGCAGCACGTGGAGGAAACTGTTGTCCAACCAGCAGCTCGGCTGCTCCGTATCCATGGATACAGGTAAAAGCAAAATCATCATCTAAACAATAAAATGACTTTTTACGTAAAGTGATATAATTTTTACGAGTGGGTGGATTTATCATGATGATCTAAGATCATTATCTAATGATCAGACTCGGGTTTTACTCAGTGAGAGTGAGAGACCTTCTGGGTCATGTGGCTTCTCTCAGATGGAAAAAGCTAAATCAAATTCAGACAATTGTTATTTGTTTACTTCTCTTTACTTTAAAGGTGGAGGATGTAAGATTTTCAATATTTACAAAAAAAAAATTAACTAATAAAATAACTACAATCATAATTAGATAGTTTTTTTTAACATGTAGGTTCCAGTCTGTCCATATTTGATGCGCTATTAAATTACAAGTTTAATTAATGACAAATGACAAAAAGAACTTTTTTTTTACTGGTAGGCAAACATTTAAGAAGGGTCTTTGTCATTAATTAAACTTGTAATTTAATAACACATCAAATATGGACAGACTGGAACCTACATGTTTATAAAAACTATCTAATTATGATTGTGGTTATTTTTTTTAGTTAATTTATTTTGAAAATATTGAAAATCTTACATACTCTACCTTTAATGTAAAAGCGTACCATCAAAGCATTTTATGTTTTAATTTTAAAGAATAAAAAAAAAAACTTCCTGCTCAGATCTGGTCTTCCGTGATGTCACCTGCCAGACGGAGCTTTTCAGGCGCAGCCACACACACCCTGAAAACAGTTCCTGGAGTAAATCATCCATCCGCTGTAACAAAAATAAAGTTGGATCCTCTAAAACGTCTGACTATTATCAGGTTTTCTGGTCACGTGTCAAAGTTGATGTTCTGACATAGTTTTTACAACTTTAAAAACTTTTGTTTTCATCATCTTACAATGGCATTAGCTAGCCTTCACATGGTTTCCACGGCAACCTTATGAATGGAACTGTTTGCCAACAACTGTTTTCTGAGAGTTTTAAGATTTCCGTGAGATGAAGCGCAACGCAGTTTATGTTACCCTCAACCTGTTGAGCATCATGTTGAAAGACTGTAAGACATGAGAAGCACCTGCTCCGTCACCTGAATCACAGCCAGACAACACACAGGCAGGCTGTCACACCTGGATGCTCCTCAGCGGAGTGATCCTGGAAGAACATGTCTCTTCCCAGTGTAACCATGAATATCTGAGCAGCTGTTTGGTCCGAACAAGAAGCAGCAAGAAGCCAGATCTCATGACAGAAACAAGCAACCGGAAGCAGCACTGACACCTACTTAAGAAGAGTTACGTTAAAAGTAAATCTACAATAATGATATCAGTTCAGCAAGTTCCTCATCAGCCTCCAGACAGCCTCAGTGCTGATCGAGTCACATGACCTGGAAAAGAGTCAGTGTGTCTCAAAAGCAGCCGGGATGGGAGTTCGATCATGTTTCATGCTTTGCCAGCTGGTGTGGTTAAAACTACTGGAATATAAAACTAAAGACATGATCATCTACAGTGAAGACGTCCAGGTTACTGAGTCCTGTAAACACCTGGATGTGTTTGGCTCTTTTATTGCTCCTTTACCGCCAGTCTTTTGACTTTTGTCTGAAGCTGGGTTTTCTGGACTCTGTATGAAGAAGGGGAACAGCCTCCTCGTCACTACAAAGGGGAAGAGGAACTGTACATTCCTTTAAGTCAAACTAATGATTTCTTCAAGTTACACATTCCTTCAGCTTTCAGGATCCAGATTTTTGATGGAAGTTCTACATCATTTCACTAATTTTAAGCATTTATTGTTTTTCACTTTATTTGGGTCTCGTGTAATTTTGCCTGTTGGACAGCTGCTCACACGGACCGTTGTTTTGTTCTGATGAAATGTGAGGTGGATGCTCGCCTGCAGCTCTTCAGGGATGAACTTCTGGCGGATGTTTCTAGACAAGGCATGAAATTAAGGGGCTCATCTGGATTTTCTCAATTTGTTTAATTTTATTCAGTGCTTTTTTTTAAAATTTATTCAGGTCTTTTCGAGTTTTGTTTGCACAGCTTTGATGAGTCTCTTTCAAATGAGCTGAAAAAAGGTGCTTTAGAGTTGGAGTCAGTCAACTTTATTTGTCATTGAGTCAGTCTCCATGCACATCTTTTATATTGCGTTTCATCAAGGGGTCGCAACCGTTTATTTGACAGACACTGGAACAAACTACATATGAAAAATTAAAAAAGAAAAGAGACAGAAGTAAAAAAGAAACAACAACAAACCAAATGTAGTCTCACACGGTGTGTCCTCCAGATCACTTCCGGCACTCTTCACAAAACGTTGTTGGTTGACTGGTGAGTTTGATAAAACTTTTACCACAACATTTAGGAAAAGTAATAAAAAAAAAACAGAAAAACAAATCCAATCATTTACTCCTAATTCATCAGTCTCCTCTCGGTACACGTGTGACATCCACAGGAAAGCAAACGGCAACATTTTCCTGCAGTTGTCATGAAAAGACTCCATCCTGAGCTCTGCTGATGTGAAAGCTGGACCGTACTCGTCAGTTCAGTGAGCTGATGATCAAACACTTTCAGGCGTCCTGAGCAGAGTTTTCAGTGTTTTCTGATGTTTTGTAGTTTCTGGATCGCCAGCTGAGCCGAGCAGGCAGCTGCTCTGAAAGCTGCAGGCTTACTGCAGTTAATTGGATCTACATAATTATTTCTAATTCAATTAATTCTAATGAGATTACTTCTAATCTGACATTAGTGCCGCTGAGTGAAGGCAGGTGGGTGCAGGTGTGTTTTCACACGACAGAGCGGGATGAGGTCCTGGGACCTGCATCACTGCAGCTTCAGCAAGCAGTTTCTAATCAGACGACATTCCTGGTGGGAACAGTTGGGAAAATATTTTAGCTGGATGTAAGAGGTGTGTGTTCTCTCATTTTAACAAGCCCCAGCATCTCTGTTCTCTGAGAATAAAGAATATATTCAGCCTAACAGCATCCGTTTTCACACTGCTGATGCTTATCTGAGTATTTATCAGGCAGATATTCCCCCAGTAAGCATGAAAAGCTGCTGTGAAGCTGAAGAAGAGGCGGAAAGCACCTCAGTGGTTTTGGTGGCCCCTCTACCGGCTGTGCCACCTTCTCAACTGGTTTCAGCTAGTCCTGATGGTACAAAGATAGTTGGAAATCTCACATGGTAAAAATAAAAGATGTTAAAGGATGAGGCAGCCTGTTGTGTCAAAGTTAAAGATCATTTCTTAAAAGTAAAGAACGAGATGTTGGGAAGATGGTGTCAGCATGCGGCTGACAGAAATGTCAGCTCAGCGGTGAAAAGATGGTCTTCAGATCTGGTACGAAATATTCGAAAGAGAGGCACAACCTGCACACACTGAAACACTTTTTACTGAATCCATTTGTGGCTTTTCAGCAGCAAATAACTCAAAACCCGCTGAGACAGAAGTTAACCATGAAGTAACTGGAAGCTGCTGCCTGGACAGCTCAACACTTCTGGTTATTTCTTAAAACATACAAACTGTTCATGCAAATGTCACTTTAAATAAGAGGAAGCTTTAATTCCTCCTCAGACAGAAGTATCAACACTGTTGACAGAACTGTTGGTTTAAAGTAGATCCAAACTCAGAAAGAGAAAAATGATATAGCCATGAAGACTTTTAATAAACTAGCAGCTTGGACAAAAACATAAGGAGCTGCAGCAAGAAATAAAATAAAAAGAGTTCAGATGCTAGAGTTTTTTTTTAAATTCTGTCCTGTTATTATTGTTTATAATTAATAATTGTATTTAGCATTACTAATTGTCCTTGGACTGTCAGCAACAAGCACAAACTAAACAGATCATACTAATCCCCAACCCTGCCCAGCAGCCAGGCTGTGCTGTAATCTTTTAAAGTGGTCTTGATCAATAGCTTGTTAGGTTTTTTTTTTTATGTGGACTGAATTATAAATTAGGAATGTGTTTTCTTCTTTGTTGAGTCGCATAACTCTGATCTGTGAATCATTTAAGCAGAAAAAGGTTCCTAATTCAAGGGACAAACCAGTGCTGTGTCGACTCATAACGGACCATTTAGCGCAAAAACTATTTGAAATAGGATCTTTAGGCTCGTTGTTACCAGCAGCCTGGCAAAAAGATGCATTATTTCTTTCCAATTCTTTGTTTCATCTCTGAAAAACAGCAAAGATAACACAGTTAGAGCAACAAAAATATAAGATTTTAGCAGCAACAAGATGATTCTCAGAGTTGTTAGATGGAAACTCAGCATGTGTCAGGATGAAAGCTGGACACATGGGGGATTAAAGAATACGTGTCAGGACTAAAAACAGCAGATGAACAAGATCTGAATCCTGAAGATTCAAGACCTGACACAGAACCTGGTTCTGCATCTGGACCATTGGCAGAAGCCTGATCAACAATGGTCTCCAAGGAAAGGGTGGCTGCTAAGAAGCCATTGTTAAGGAATGAAAAAAGAGAAAGAAAAGGCTGCGATATGCCGCATGGCACATGAACTGGTCTGAAAATCAGTGACAACAGGTCTGATGTAGAGATGAATCCACCAAAGAACCCAGACCTCAACTTTACTGAAGTAGTCTGGGATCATCGGGACAAAGACTGGAAAAAAAAAAGCAGAAACATTCAAAAAAGAACTTTGGGAAATCTTCCAAGAAGTATTCCTGGAGAATATGTTCGGGATTGTTGGGACTGATTTAGATTTTATCCATTTATCACATGTTAAATAACAGTTAGTGTTTAATAAAGTTATGAATGAAAAATATGAATTATGAGGAACCACAACAGAATCTAATGACTAAACACTGGAATCCGCCATAAAGGTTTGTTAGGCTGTAACACTTAAGCTGGGAAAGATCATATTCCAGAGAAGAGCTTTGGAAAATCCTTCAAGAAGTCTGGAGAACTGGACCTGAAGGCTACTTAAAAGAAATGACAAAGTTTGTGATGAAGAATAAAACTGCTCAGACTAAAAAAAACATTTAGATGCTTCTAAACAAAGTTCCCTTTTTATTTGTTTCCACACTTATACTGCGTAGACCAAGCGGGTAAACTCAAACCCTCATGTGTCTTCATCCAGTAGCGCTTCAACATGTGTATGTGAGCAAAGCAGCAATTTTCAGTTTTACTCTTTAACCCAATTTTCCATCTCAGTCATGTTAAACGGCGACTCCTCGGCCTGATCAGAGCAGAGGCTGCGGCGTGCTGAGTGTCAGGGTGATGGATAGACTCATAAGTGATGTTATGACTGCGGTGTCGGTGAGGAATCGGAGCTGATAAATGAGCTTATTCTCAGCGTCTGCAAGTCTCCGGGTCTTTTTAATGTTTTAAAGCGCTCAGAGGAAGAAAAACCTGAGAACTCTTCAGTAGCAGCATCATTTCATCACTTCCTGATTTTGTCAGAAGATCAAACTTAATTTCTGTGCTTCCTTTTACATTGTCAGACATTTTCAGTTCTTTGTTCCTGTCTGAGAAAAATCAGATGGCGCTGCTCTGTAACATTAGTTACCATTACGAGTTGTAACCAAGGTGATCTGTAACCGTGGTGATCTAACAGGTGGAACCATAAAATCTGACTTCAGGCGTAACATAGCTCACAGTAATCTCCTTAAGTCTCCACCTGTAAATGATCCTTAACTGAACTGCAACACATCTGCTGACAATCAAAACAACCAGACATGACAACACAGAGACTAAAATAAACAAAAGATCAAAACACCACAAAAAGATGCAAAAAAGAAATTGAAAAACAACACAGACAGCTTAAAAAAAGACTACAGTGATAAAAGAAAAACACTGCAAAGAGATAAAAACACAGATTAAAGAGAGATAAAAAACAGATTAAAAAATACAGCAACAAGATGAAAAACCCTAAAAAGAGATAAAAAGCACCAAAAATATAAAAAGAAAATATTAAATGTGATGAAAATGCAGAACAAAGTGTTGAAGAAAACACATCAAAGAGATTAAAAAGGTAAATAGATAAAAAGAAATAAAAAAGCACCACAGACATCTTAAAAACACTACAAAGTGATAACAAAAACACTAAAAAGAAAACAAAAAAACACCAGAACAAATAAAACACAGCAAAATGATGAAAAAAAACACTACAGAGATCAAAAGAACTATAAAGTGAAAAAAGAAAACTATGACATGATAAATTTTACAGTACAAAGTGTTGAGAAAGCACAGCAAAGAGATTAAAACAACATAAATAGATTAAATAAAAACACCAGAAAGAAACAAAAAAAAAAAATCATGATATCAGATAAACTGTAAAAAGAGATGAAAAACCAACACAACCACCAACATGATAAAAACCACCATTTTATCCCAGTTAATATGTTTTAGACAAGAAATGGCAAATACAAGATATTTATCATGTTTTTCAAACAATATGCAGAATTTCAGCCTTTTTTGCTTCTGGTTCAGTAAATCTCGATCATAACATAATAAAACTAATATTTTTGTAACCTGTGTACATGGGGTGGACATGGGATGCATATTTTTGTGGACTTTGTTCACTTTTGGTGTCAGAGAAATGGTTTAAATGGTTTCTAGCTGAGTTCCACACTTCCTGTATGACAGACGTTACACCAGTAAAACGACCCTGCAAAAACTCAGCCTTAAAAACAAAGAAAAAAAAATACAAAAATTAGGTAAATGTTGCTTAAAATAAGATAAATTATCTGCCAACAGAACAAGAAAATTTGGCTTGTCATAACTTCCCAAAACAAGTAAAAATACTCTTAAAACAAGAGGAATTCTCTGGCATAAAAACTAATAATTATCTTACCTTTAAAAAAGTAAGCATATGGGTACTCAATTAAAGATTTTTAATCTTACTTAGATTTCAGTTTTTGCAGTTAACCTCCAAGCCCTAAAAGAGCTGCTGCTTTTTTTTTGTCACCAATGATATAGAACACACACACACACACACACAGGAAGTGTACAGCAACTTCAGATCTAATGAGATGTAGTGTTTCAGTGTCTACCAGCTGAAATGAGAGGAGTCACGACTCAGAGCAGCTGAGCAGATGAGTCACCGTACCTCCATCCTCATAATGACCTGTAACCTGTCTGCAGGAAGCCTTTATCAGCAGCAGCATCGGTCTCAGGTTCTGGATGTGTTACTGCTGCAGCTGGATGGACCAAATCGCTGTGAGAACAGTGTCTTTTAGCTGGTTTATTAGATGTGACTATACCAGCTAATGGAACTGTCACAGACAGCAACAGTGGGTTTTACTCCAGTAAGGTTGGAGCTCCTTCAGAACCCAGCCTGGTAACTACCAGCAACCCCCAGGAGACAAACCTGTAACTATGGCAACATGGAGGGATGGTACATCCTGGAGGTTGTGATGATCATGACTTAGAAGAGCAAATCCTAACAGCAGCTGATCAGTCTGGTATCAGGCCCCCCAGTTATCACACACCAGATGTGTGATCATCACACATCTGGTCTCAGATGTGAAACTTCGCAGACAGCAAACATGTTACCGTAAAGAAAAACTGAGATGCAAACGCTGTGGGAATCCAGGCTCCCGAATCATCACATAGATGCTGTGATCTCAGCCATGCTGATCAGTGCTGGAGCTGATAAATGTAAACTGAAACAGGACTGAAAGCAGATCAAACTCTACCTGAACAACAGCAGAGTCCAGCTGGACTCGAAAGTCTGCAGTCCACCCCCCATCTGTTGATTATTGAGCTCCTTCCTACTGAAGTCCAACGCTGCAGTCTGAGCTCTCACGTTGAAAGAATCAGTCCAAAACGTGGCTGTGGCTCAACAAAGGCACAGAAACAGTGACGGTTTCCACCCTGAGATAACCGCTTTGGGACCAGCTTAAACTCACCCAGTTTGGCAGGATGTTCACTAGGGGTTGGAAAATCGAATCAAAAAAATCGGAAATCTGGATTTTTTTCTTCACAATTTTAAAATAGATTTTTTTTGTAAAATTTTTATTTTTTCTTTTCAAAGAAAAAAAATGCACAATAAAATGTTTGTCATTTTTATTGTTTTTTTTTATTGATCTTTTTACCTGTCTTCTTGGGCATTATAGCAGCAGAATGATGGTCTGGCTACTTCATTGTTTTTTCCACATTGAAATGAAGAAAAATGACAAACAAAAAAAAAGTTTTATTCATTTTTTTTTTGTTTTTAATCTAAAAAATCGGCAATATCGGAGAATTGTGAGAATCGCAATTTAAATCGAATCGGCACCCAAAAAAAATCGGAATCGAATCAAATCGGGACAAAAGCCTATCGTCACACCCCTAATATTCACAAAGCATGATTCAAGGTTCAGTGTGTAAGAACTGCTGATATTCAGTGGTAAAGGTGGACATAGAAATTACTCAAGTGCCAAGCGCAGCAGTGAATGTATGGTGGCTGCCAGGGGACATAATCCTTCCAGACATGAGCATGTTTTCATCTGTCAGTGGAATCCAGTGGCCTCAGGCACAGCGATGACTTCAGCATTGTGTACATGTGTATTGTATTCTTATGTTATTTATCCCAAACCTGCTCCAGCACCGAAACAAAGCAGGTACTCTAGTTTTAAATTTCAGAGGGATCTCAGTTCACACAAAGAGTCCATTCAGAGACACCTTAGTGAAAATGGTGGAACAAGATTGGCAGCAGCCATGTGGACCCACAACATGCCACAAGACAATTGTCTCAGGCTGTGGAGAATTCAGCTGCAATAAACTCAAACAAGTACATCACTCCAGTGTTAGTTTCTCTCCATTTGTTACTGCCATTTGTGGACTTTATTAAAATTCCAGCCTTAACTTTTAGAGCTATATGGTAAAACTCCTCCTTGCATGTTTGACCTTATACATCTCCACATACCAGCTCTTGTCTTGCCATCTTCAGGTCAGAGGTTACGTACGCACTTTAGGACCAGAGGGGATGATTCTTCCAGGCACCCAGTCTAAAGAAGCTGCTTCTCTCTTCAATATGATGAGACTCTTTAGACTCTTTTAAAAGCAGTGAATGTTTTTTTTCCCCAATTCAAGAAGGTTTTTAGTTACATAAGTGTTTTCATGACTGTTTGCCTTTTTTTTTTTATTTTTATTTTTTATTTTTTTTATTATTCATCTTAATCTAGAACCCTTTGTGTAAAAAACTGAAAAAAAAACCTGATTGAAATGTTCTTTCCATTCCTCCTTGTTACAGATCTGTTGCTTCCGTTGAGTAAATATTTGCTAAGAAATGTTAATATGTGTCACTTTCAACAGAAGCTATGTTGTTAGGAATTAAATATGGGTTGATGACATTTGGAAATCATTGAACTGTGTTTTTATATACATTTTACACAGTATTCCAACTTTTAAGGAAACTGGACTGGTGTTGTTGGTGTGTTGGCCCGACCTGGGACACTTCATAAAACTGGACTTTACCAGTTTCCTGTTCATGATTCCTGATCATTTGTGAGACAATAGCTGAGAATTAATTGAATTTTCACTAATTTTTCATAAATAAACCTTTCTGCAGTGAAACTCAATGTCTGACAATGTGGTGTAAATGATCTCAACTAATCTTTGGTTTTATTGTTGCATTTCCACATATGTCTTCATTACTGACATGGGATTTCTGTTTGATATGTTTTCAGTAAATATCAAAGATGAAAACCTGTTCTGAAGAGAAAAAGTTTTAATTTTAGTGGATGGAAAAACCTGATGCAGAACTGAGTGATCAAACCAGCTTTTTCTCTCCCTGATTCCTTGTTCATTGATGTCTCTACGAAGGCGAGCATCGTGCATCAAAAGCAGCGAAGGGCGACCTCGTGAAATTTTAAAGCTGGACTGCGATTCACACAAAGACTCCGTCTGAAATATTCATGTTACTTTGACTTGTAGCCGCAGCCCGCGGGATGCTGTTCAACTTTGCCTTAACACGCCTGTTTTCAGATGACCTGGGATTGAATTTGCCTTTGTGATTAAAGGAAGAACTGGAGATTGGGTGGGGGGTTTGGTTCTCAGTTGGTGTCGGTCAGATGCAGAAAAAAGACTAGATTTGTTAAACAAAGTGGAACATTCAGAAGCTCAGGAATGAGAGGAGGATGGGGTGTGTTGGGCTTCTAGCTGACTGATCTCTTCCTGAATTGTCCATCATCACCACGGCAACACCATGGTCTCGCCTCAACATCCTCACTGATACAGAATAACCAGCTGATTGGAGCCTTTTGGGACTCCCAGGTAATCAAATCAGCAAATTAGACGCTGCATTAGCTGCTGTGCTGCTTCTAATAAACAAACTGTGAGGAAATGGTAGGAGATGGAGGAAGAAGAGGAGCTGATAAAGCAGCCATGGAAATAACACCTGAGGAAGAAGAATTATGGGGCACATTTGCACCAGCATCTGAAACATAGAGCCAGAATCCAGAACTTACACAAGTTTTCTGTGACATTTCTCCTTAAATATCCAATCCAGTCCTCATCAAGCTTATTACCTGGAAACACATTGAAACACCTGAACCATACAGTCACAGGCTGGGATTCTGATAATATTTTCTAAGCCACTTTAACGGTATTTGACTCCTGTTTAGCCAGAGTTGGGCGATTTTGTAAAATCCTAGATTTTTTCACATCAAATAAAATATCTTTCTTTTCTTTCCTTAGAACATATGAAACTCATTGAAAACATTAAAGTTTGGCTTGTCCACCATATAAAATTACATCTGTGGCCTCTGTGGAAGTAAACAACATCTTGGGGATGTTGTCATACTCCATTCTAACCTGTGGTTTCTCAAAAAGACAAATCTGTTCAAGAAAACAGGTGAATTTCTTACACGTTGGCTCACTTGACCGCAGTCCTTTGTCTCATTATGTGACGTGTCTGTTGAGCTGTTGAAATAACTCAGTTGTTCTGCTAGCTTTGGTAAAAACAGCCTTTAAACTAGATCAAACAAAATGTCATTACCGCCTCTGAATCACAGCTGAAATCCAGTCCAGTTCCTGATACCTGGTAACAAGTGCTGTTTGGACTCTTCCTGACACCCCAGACAACCTGAAATGTTTAACCTGCATCTGCTGTTTGGTTTGGCCCATATTTGGCCTCAACTTTGGCTTGACTCCACGTGATTGTGACTTTCCCTAATCTATGTCCAGGTCAGCTCCTCATATTTGGACCATTTCTGACCCACACAGAACTTGCCAGTTATGCAGCTGAGCCAAAACTGCCCAAAACACCTGGGATTATGCCCAAACGTGTTTGCTATCTGGGATGTTTATTTTAGTTTTGAGTTAGTCCCTCTCTGGTATACAGGCAGTGAGGGGGCTTAGGCTACTGTGGAAGCCCCAGGAGTAATTTGGCAGTGTACATTAAAGGGGGGAAATCTAGATTTTTATACAAGCAAAAAATCATATTTGGCAAAATGAAGCTAGTCAATGAAATAATTTTATCATTCAGCTCTGATTCCTTAAGCAGCAGCCTCTCCTTTCCACATCATCAATTTTCTCAGTGTTTTCAGCCTTCTGCTTTAGAAAGTCCTGAATCTCATCTTGTCTTTGACCCATTTCTGTGCATGGATTCCTGAATGGGCTCCAGCCTGTTGAAGGAAAGGATGTCAGACCCAGAGGATTGCTCTTTAAATTTAACAGTGTGAGGATTAAGATTTCTCGTTAACCCCAGCTTCTCTCCTGTGGATCATCTAAAACCTCCCACATCTGAGGCAGATGTTGCTGTTCTTCGAGTTTTTTTTTTTAATAAATTCATATCTGAACCCAGTTCAGAGCGGCCTGAACTCCTTCGGGTCCAATGTGTTGACGCCGTTACAGACTCAAACTTGGCCGAATGCATCGAGGAGCTTCTTCCTCTGCAAAGCAAGAACAATGTGATATTTAAAGCGGTGCTTTCATGGTATTTGGAGTTTTCTGAGCTTTCTACAGTGTTACAGTGTTGAATCCTCATCAGACATGTGAACGGCACTGATTTTTATCACCTAAACGCATGTTTGAGTTTGAGTTTGAGTTCCAGCACGCTCTCCGTTCGGTTTCCATTGCGACGAAAAACGTCGTTTTAGAGAGTTTTTTCTACTTGGAAATCCTTGTGACGTCCCGGGGGATAAGGTTCAGTGATTGGTTACCTTCTACTGGTTAACACGGGCATGTACAAATACATCAGGCGGGTGGAAAACGTGGGATAAAGTTATTTCCAACGATGGCTGGTGTGTTTACCAAAGAGAGACATCCTGCTGCATTCGTTGCTGTGGGTTGCTGTTTTCCACTTTGTTTTCAGGCTCTGATTCAGGTTCCAACATGTAGGGCTGTATGCTATGTGTTGACATTGTATGTTTTTTTTTTTATTGAGTTCATATGAGCCTAATCCTTCTGTTTATGAGATGTTACAATGACGGTGAAAGCAGGTGCGGTGCGCGCTCCCGATGTAGTGCAGTGGCGGGAGGTGGGGCTTAATGCGGAAGAGTCTCAATTCACTTTTTTTGCCCACAGGCTGATCTGACAGCCTACAGAGAGGGTCGGTCTGAAGTAAATAAAGCGATTTGTGACAATAACTTGATTAATCCCAGCCCTTCTGGGCTCAGAAATAAAAATAAGTTAGCCTAAAATGCACATAATAGTTCCACTTTAAAGTAGTGCTAGAATTTTAATCATGATTAATTGCGCGATTTTCTGTGATTAATCGTGATTAATCACCTTGTTACATATAAAAATTAAACAATGAATTCAGTGTATTTTTATATGAAGAACAGCTCAGTAACATTCACAGTAGGAGGGCAGTATTCTCTTTTACTCTGGGAAATATTTGATGTAAATCTCAAATGAGATATCAATTTATTAAAATTAAATATTTGTGACAAAGAAAGACTTTGTAGGATTGAAGGGTTAAAAGGTAACCTGTGAACTTCAGCCATCAAGTGTGTTTCCCTGCTGCAACAGACAGGAAGCTCTGTAACAATCTCAGCACCTCTGCAGTTTGAGAGGAAGTTCATTTTTAAAGGACTGTTGTACAAGAGAGATCATTTTCAGACATTACAGTTTCCATAGAAACTCGGTGAAACATACGTGTTAAACCGTGACCAAGTTTTCATGGAGGGTGTGCATTGTTTCATACGCGGACAGTGCAGACATTCTGCAGAGCTGGAGGTGGGAACAAGCACATACAACACAGATGAAGTGCTGCATTTTCCTGCAGAAAGTTATCAGAAGATGTTGCACTGTGGTCATTAAAGGACAGACACGGTCAGCAACAATCATAGTGGTGATTAAACCATGCAATGCTGGTCCTAAAGGGCTCAAAGTCCTCCAGACCATGAGACCACCAGCAGCCTGAAATGTTGGTACAAGTCAGGATGGATCCATGCTTCGTCTTGTTTTCTCTATATTCTGACTCCAACGTCTTCATGTGGAGCTGAAACAGAGAATCATCAGAGCAGACATTTTCCATCATCTACTGTCCAGTTTTGCTGAGACTGTGTGAATTGTAGCTTCAGTTTCCCGTTCTTAGCTGACAGCTGTGGCACCCGGTGGTCTTCTGCTGCTGCAGCCCGCTTTCAGGTTGTTCCTCTTCTTTCATCTCCAACCAGTCTCCTCATTCTCCTCTGGCCTCTGACATCAACAACACATTCTGGTCCAGACAGCTGCTGCTTGTTTCTTTTTCAGATTGTGTGTGAAAATAGATCAGCAGTTTCTGACATACTCAGACCAACCTCCATGGCATGTTTAAAGTCCTAAATATTTCTTCTCAGATTGAACTTCAGCAAGTCACTGAGCATATTTACACGACTAAATGCATTGAGCCGCTGCCTTGTGATTGGCTGATCCCCTATTTGTGTAAGAAAGCAGGTGGACCTGAAGACCCAGTTTAATTGTTTGTAAACTTTGTGAACACCTGCAGTCCTTCAAGCAGCTGCTGTTAGAACCACAGAAGTGGGTGTGCAGAAGGAGCTGGTATTCCAACATCCACTCGGATCAACTCGGACATGCTGCAGCTTTCTGCTCGACTCAAAGGCTGTAAACATTTTATTGTAAAGCAAACAGCAACTGCAAGTGGATCAGATCTCTCCCAGAACCCCACACAGCAAACAGCTGCCAGACATCACACACTCCTGCAGTGAAGAGCCAAAGCCAGGTTCACAGGGCGTTATCAGCGGGCTCCAAACGAGCTGGATGGAAAGCAAATATCTGGCAGCATTCTTCCTCCCAGTCCTGCTGATCCAGAGCTAGCAGGGTGCTTTGCTAAGGGAATAAAACCTGGGCAGGAGGAAGCCTCAGAGATGCCAGAGTCCTCTCCTGATGTCTGCAGCTCAACTTTTACTTCTGGAATTACTCTGCACTTTAATCATTAACATAGAATTTAAAACTCTTCTCTCGTCATTTTGAATGTGGGAACCAGTTTATCTGAGCATCTCCCGCTGACACAGAACAAATGCTGCCTGTTTTCATCCATTTTTAATCACAGCCGCAGCACACGAAGTGCTCGGTGAAGTACTCTGACATGTCGACTGAATTGGCTGAATCTTCTTCATTCAAAAGCACGTTTTCACCATCAGCTCCATCTGAACACCAGGATGAAATCTGCTTCATGTGCTGACAAACTGATGCAGTGAGGAAGGCGTCTGCATGATAACATCTGCGGTACGGCAAAGAAAGACCATTCTTCAGTCTTATACAGAGCTGAAAGAGGAAAAACGCTCCAATGGTGTCTCAGATACTTTTACACTCCGTCTTTATTCCTGATATGTTTCTAGATGATCCTTTCAAAGGGAGCTTTTGAGCTTTCTCTTTCCTGTTTGTCCTTCTGATGAAAGAGTTCAGTAGATAATCAGACTTCTCTTCAGCAGGAATCAATTTAATACTTTTTATTTTTAACCGATTCACAGGTTGTATTAAAGCAAACAGCCACTCTGCACCTCATGTCATTTACTTACGCTTCATAAATTGAGGAAAGTCTTCCTTTCCATCTCGTCAGATCGTAGCTAACATTGTCAGCGTAATTGTTCACTTACTCGTTTGTGCACTGTGTTTGTTACCAGAGGGCTCCACTAGGGGGCGCATTAGCAAACGCAGAGCAGACCGAGTTGCTGAACGTGTAGGATGGAAATTAAATGACAACACATGTCAGATGGCAGCAGTGGTATCGTAGCTGGCAGAGATGCTCACAACTATTTTTTGTAAGTCAATGAATTTCTAAGTGTAATGAGTAATTTACTACCTGGTCTGGTAAAAACCTTAGAATATCCTTGGATTTTATCGCTCATACACCCCACTGACCTGACAGCATTTTATAACAGCACTGATCTTCACTGATACTCTGTCCGTTACTGAAAATGACAAAACCTAGAGATAACACAATCCCAATTATATAAACTAACAGAGTTCTTACTGTGAAGCTAAACCTACCTGGACCCACAGAGAGAGACAGGCAGAACTTTTTACTTACTTGTTGATCTTTGCTGTCAATTTATTGTCAATGTAAGATCTCTGATTGGTGGCAAATTCAACAGAACATACCTTCATGACCATGCCCAGGTCAGAATAAAGGTCTCTTAGCAGCATAGTGGTGATAGTGATCTGTTTTATTTTAAAAATGTGATAAATATTCATGTTATCGTATCACTCGTCGTGGATTTACGAACATTTAAGTCTGTGAATAAATACTGCATATTATGGCTGGATCGTAAACCTCCTGACAGGATAGAAATGCCTGGAAACATCCAGAGATCGGCTATCGATCACAGTAGATCCTCTAGAATCACACACCATTGTTCCTAAGAAAATATTGACAATATAAGCAAATCTGCCAGAGTTTACATAATCTATCTAACTCCTACAACTTCTCAATAAATGAAAACAAACACAAACTGAACTAGTTATAGACAAATTCACTGTTAGGCATGGACTTTTAAAGTTTTTGTTCAGATTTCTTAAATGACTCAAACTACCAGTCAAAAGTCCAAACACACTTTCTCATTGGGAAGGCACTTCACCCTCCTGGCCTCCGGTGTCAGCAGCGCTGGTTTAGGAATATGAATGGATATTTCTGTGGTGGTGAAAGAGGTCGCCGGTCCACATTGGCTGCCGCGTTTCCGTCATTGTGCCCCAGCTGTGGCTACACATGTAGCACATCATCACTAAGTGTGAATGAGGAGTGGATGAATAATGGATTCAGCGTAAAGTGTTTAAATAACCATTTTAAGTAATTTAATCTAATATTTAAAAGACTTTCATGTGTTTTAAATGACTGTTGAGTGTTTTCTGAATTAAATTTTTGTTCTGTTCTGTGACTGGTCTTGTAGCTACTTGAAGCCACTTTCATGCCCTTTTAAACTGCCCAATGGGACAAATAAAGGGAATTGAATTGAAATGAATTGAATTCAACGCTATTTATCTTCGAGAGGCAATTTAAAAGAATTAGAGGAAATAACAGAACACCAGACAACATTATGCCTTTTTCTTTTGTTATTTTAATAAACCATGAATAATGTTTAACCCGTCAGCTCATCGTTTAACCTGACATTTCCATTACAAACATGGCAGCTGTGGAGGCTGGAGAACTTCCTGAGGCTGCAGCTTGGATAAAGATCTCTGCTGTGTGACTGCTGTGAAGTTCATTTCATCCACATTCTCTGCTGAAAAGCCGCCACAGATCAATGATCCAGGGCTTATCCGCGTGGAAACATCGAGGGAGCGATTGGTGTTGGAACGGTTAAGAGATCCGCGGGTGTCCTCAGTGCTCCCCAGCAGCGCAGTGTCCTTTAATAATCCCTTAAAAACTCCAGCACAGAAATGTCAGGACACCTCCTAACTGGTGAGCTGTGAGGAGTCATCAGATTGTTGGAAATGTCACAGAGATATTCAGAGACCAATCAGCACCACCGAGCAGCCTAATTAATTCCTTTCAAGCTCCGGCAAACCAACAGGTTGATGCAGAGTCAGAAGGGAGATGCTTCCTGTTTGTTTTGAGTCTGGGGGTTGTTAAGATCAGTGCATATCCTTCGGAATATGAAGCTTCTCTTGTTCCTTCTTCATCTGTTTGCTTTGGAGTTTTTACAAGCGGCGGATTTCAGAACATGAGCTGTAACACAAGGACATTTAACATTGTTTCCGATCAATGTGTGAGTTCAGCTGATCTGCTGGTGCCTTTCAGACTTAATCCTTTTATACAAAATGATGCTACGGAAGAATATTTCTGATAAATTAATACTGCGATTCACTGTTAAGTCGAGACTACCCTTGATTACGGTCCATTTTGTTGTGAACAAAGACACTCTGTGAGATTGTAGATAAGCCATCTTATAACAGTAAAAAAGTCAGAAAGATGAGTGTTGGAAGAGTAAAACCAGTTGATGATATAGACCAGTACAGTTTTTACATTTTCTTGAGGTCAGGTAACTAATACTCCCCGATGCAGCTGGATTCTGAATCAGTATCAAAGGATTTTATCTCCTCAGAGGATGAATGAATCCTAAACTGAAGGCTTTTATCAGTGATGACAATCTTTCTGCTCCAACTTCAAAGAATTCCCTTTGAATTGAACTTTGTCTCTGGGCTTTTGGTTGGATCTGAACAGAATATTTATTTGATGAAAAACACATCAAGACTTCAACTCTAAACATGAAAACACAACATAGATAAAATATACTAAAGTCCTTTGACATATCCTGAGAATAAGTGCTAGGATATACTTGCTGTGTACGCTTTCGTACATTCATTCATTATTCTAACCGCTTAGTCCAATGAAGGGTTGCGGGGAAGCTGGAACCTATCCCAGCAGTCTTTGGGTGTAAGGCAGGGTACACCCTGGACAGGTCACCAGTCCATCATAAGGCTGCTTCTGTACATGTCTGTGTATATACCTGCTGCAAAAAAAGCAAACAATCTGCTGCCCAAAAGTGTAATACTGGAGGTCACCGCTAGGAGGCAGTAAACAGCACTAGCACTCTGAAGTCAGGAAAAGGTCAATCTGCCAGTAACGCTCTATTTCCATGGCATTTCGGTAAACAACAGTTCGCCATTCCCTTGCTAACTAGGCATGAATGTTTGTAACAGTGCAATGGGGAGGAATAATTATACCAATGGTGGTAGTAGCAAAGGATGTCCGAGAAGTGCTCTTCTGAACTATCCACCATTGTGTTTACCTTCAATCTAGTGTTCATGCTCTTGTTCACATGTTACATCGAGTCAACACGTGCCAAAGGAACATTAAGAACGACCTTAACCTGCAGACCAAAAGTTTCCTAGATTCTTCCGACTATGACCAAACAAACTTGTGTCAGAACTATAAGCAACACCAGTTTGTGGTTTCTCTAAAGCCACATAACAGAAGCACAACCACCAGATCTGACCCAGGTCAGAGCTCTTACCTGCTTCCCTGGAGAGTTGTGTGAAGGCGTCCACGCCCTTTTCCCCGTAGCTGCCCTCCGACGCCACCGTGGAGACGTAGTTCCAGCCCATGGCCTTGACAATGTCCACCATTGCCTGGGCCTGGAAGCTGTCAGGAGGAACAACCCGGGAGAAGAAGTCGTACCGCCGGTCATCGCTCAGCTCGGGGGCGGTGGATGCATAGCTGATCTGAGGGATCTGGAGCAAGAAAGCAAGAGGAGAACATTCCGAGATAAGTTTTTGAGAGAAAAGATGCTGAAGATGTTGAAAAGAGGTTGAAGCAAAGAAATTCTAAGATGACGTTTCAGATATGGAACCAGGACTTTGTGACATTGTTAAGGGAAATAAGACAAATGGTTGGTGTGACACCAACCTTTTCACAAGGAAGAGGATTAATGGAAACATACACATCTCTAAGGCCTGTTACATACTCCACGAGAAGCGAGAACTTTTTTCTTGTTCTCGAGGCTCCGAGAAGAAAATGATGTCATTTTGACGTCAGACATCGCCCCCCCGCTATGATACCTCCCCGCTGCAGACGTGCTTCTCGTGGAGTATGTATGGACCTGCCGAACAAGACGTTTTTTCTTGTTCTTGCAGCCTCGATAACAAGAACTCAGTTCTTGCTTCTCGTGGAGTATGTAACAGGCTTAACTGGGACCAGCAAAGTGAGAAGTGATTTTGATGGGAAAAACAACAGTTCAGATTTTTTTCTGCATCTTGATGGAAAACCTAAAACATCCAATACTTTGACAGAAAAATGACATCACAGAGGAGCTAGATGTGGTTATATGTATGTCTTTCCATCTGCTAGACAGCCACTGCAGCAGCTATAACCAACCTCTGTAGACAACGTACAGGCAGTTTCATCTCACACTGGTTTTCAGTGACCAAACCATGCTGGGTGAGTGAATGCAAACTGGACGAGTTTGTTGAAAGTGTGTCTGAATGGGGGAGAAAATGAGTTCAGTTGCAGTAATTATAGAGGACCAATGTGAGGTCAGGGACTATCTGAACTGTGCTCATTTAGGTCATCTATAATGGACCAGCATAAATTAAATTCCAAGCTTTGGGAAAAACCTACAGAAACTCCAAAAACTGCAAATCCCCCAAAGATATTCGTTCAATTAGCCTTTAGATCCAAGTGGAGTCGAACTCACAATATGAGTGGATTAAAAGTTCAACACTAATTCCAAAAGGTTCAGAAATTAAAGCCAACCTTCGGTTTATTACACAGGCCTGATTCCTTTATATTTTTCAGGAATAAATTGGAAGGAAAACGGCGAGGAAATTAGATAAAAAAAAATCAATTTTAGGACAAACTTGACCTTTTACTTTAACATATTGTTTTTAGTTTGACTGAATCATTCATGGTTTCCTTTAGTTTGTGTCAACGTGCTCGTCAAGATCCTGCTCAGCTGAAAACCAGACTAAAGGGTTTTTCTGCTGCCACACACCACTTCTGAAGACCTAACCCTAACCCTAACCCTAGATGACAAACTGAGGACCAATATAAAATATTTCTTTCATTTATATTCAATTCCTTAAGATTTATTCAATCCCAGCAGTGAAAAGGCAAGGTATAAGAAAATAACGAGAAGAGATTATTTCTAAAGGATTTGCAACATTTAATATATTTGAATACTATGAGTAGTTTTGACATAGAAAAATGTTTATTACTGTAGTGTAACTTAAACATAATAGAACCTATTCTGGCCACTCTTGCAGGACGTGAGGTTTCTGACTCGTGACAAAAACAAAGCAAACGGATACAAAAAAAGTATCTCAGTTTATTAAACAAGCAATAAAAAAAAAAAAAATGTGTGTTGCATCCACAAAAATACAGCGACTACTTTAACAAACAAAATATAAACAAAAGTATTTTCTTTTATTTACGGTCAGAAAAACTGTTGCTCCATTTACAAAACCGCTGAACAAGCGCACTCCGCAGCACGCTCTCTTCATGGTCTTAATGCAGGACGGTAAATAATCATTTTAACTATGACATATAAAGACAAAAATATTTCCAAAACTACACAAAACTTAACACAATTTTCCATAGCAGGATAAATAATACAATACTTATAACAATAAAAATGGTTCCATTATAATGTTATGTACAAAAACATACAAATAAAACGTAACTTTTACATGGCTCTAACAATCACTGTTGCATTTTATGGTTTGTTTTTCTATTTTGAATTGAAGAATATTCCTATCCATCCAGTTTTCTGAACTGCCTTATCCAATTAGGGGTGGTGGTGAGCTGGAGCCTATCCCAGCAGTCATTCGATGAGGAGCAGGTATACCCTGGACAGGTCACCAGTCCATCACAGACAGACAAACAACCACTCACACACATACACAGGTTGAACATGCAAACTCCACACAGAAAGGCCAATGCTCAAATGCCCCCCAGCTAAGGCTGGAACCAGCAGCCTTCTTGCTGTGAGGTCATATGTTGTCACTACTGTGCAGCTCTGAGTTATTCAGTTTTTACAGAAACATTGATAATTTCCTTCTTTTCTTTATGTCTTTTGACTTCATTAATGATGAATTAAAAAACAAACAAATATTAAATTTTGATCAAAATGTTTCAATGAATTATGTCTAATATTCATTAGTCAGTAATGATTTATGCCTTTCTAAATGCTGTTGTGGAGTTTTTGTTTTTGTTTTTTTTTTTTCAAATTTCAGACAAATTATTTAGACTTTGTTAATTCATTTACATGTTTTTCTTTTTTTGTTTCTCCTCCAAAATCTCTAAATGCTTTTTTATTCATACTGTTCTAGACATCTGAGTTCTTTTTAAAAATTAATTCAGTTTTATCAATATTTCGGAGGAACATTTTTTTTTTTAGAAAGTTTTAATCAAAATATGAATTTTAATGAAAGAATCCTTCATCCTGTTTTAGGAATGTGATGTACCTGAGGGGGTTTCTGAAAAGTTGTAAATGAAGATTTATTATATGCAGGAGCTTCATCATCCTGTTTCAGATGATGTATTCCAAATTGAATTCAGATTCTTGCACTGATTTTATTAATATTTTATTCATATCTGCGGATCAGAGGTGTGTCAAGGAGGGCAAGGAAAGTTGATTTGTTCAGCACATTTCATGTACAAAACAATTCATAGTTTGTTACATAAAAACATCAAATACATTACAGGTGTTGTAAAGAGAAAACAGCACAAATGGCAAAGATCACTATAAAAAATAAAAAATTAAGACAAATTAATGGCAAGATCAATTAAAAGTTGCCATGCAGATTTCAAGGCGCATGAGAAAAGAAATGTTTTTAATCAATAAGTGATGCTTTTCATTAATTTGCCTGAACAAAGCTGATCACATTCAACTTGAGATACGATTAAATTCAAGACCAGATAGAGGAAAAAAACGCCATGAAGCAGAAGAAAGGTGTCTGAACGATCACTTTCAGCTTTTGAGCAACAGGAGGTTTAATGCTGCTCAAACCTTAATATTTTCCAACTGAATGTCACAGAGACAACATCGCACACATGCCCTTTAAAACCCAAACACAACCATGAACCTGAGCTGAACATGTGACAGCCGGTGACTATGACAGAAGCTACATATGATTTGTAATAATGGTGTCCATGAACATGAGAAAGGAAGACAGTTTGCTCCAAGACTGCTTTCAAACTTAACAAATTATACTTCTGATTGAATCTTTTTATTTTCTACATCTGTTTGATCAGAGGTAGGATACACCTGGACTAGGAACAGGCCTAAACCTCCTCTGTGCTCCCTTTCCTTTCAATATTTAAATATCTGCCTTTTTTGTTGTGTGTCTGGAACCAGTAGGGGACATGCGGGGACCAATGTGGTCAGATGTCAGGTCACAGGGTGGACAGTGGTAAAAATCAAATGGTTTCTAGGACAACTGGTTTCAAACGATGCACTGTTGCAGATCTGAGTCTGTTGTTTGCTGCCAAGGTTCGATAGCCACAGCCAGAAGCATGGTTAGACAAAGTCAACTGAACAACTAATGAAAAGACTTCACAAACCTTTTGAAATAATGTAAACATTTGTTATTGTCAGTTTTTCACACTAACACAACAAGCCATACACATTTGTCACAACATTTGTGGTTTAAAGTCCTTCTAGACCATCTACGACATTGCTGCTGTCAGTTCAGTTCCTGTTTCTATTGTTTTGTGTTCAGCCGAATTCTATCTGGTCTGAAATTCTCTGATCTGTGCAGTCATGGAATACTGCAGATACTTAAGTATAAGTATAGTACACAAGCAATATGTGAACAATTACAGTCAGGACAGCTGGCTCTGAGAACATTTGTCTGCAGTTTCATGTCATCAACACAACTGCAGCTGCACTATTACACATATTTATGATGTATTGTGAGTGCACTTAGTGTGTAAACATTGGTTGTGCATCGTGGTGTGTGTTGCATACATTCTTTATATATTACCTTTTATAACAACAGCTACCAAACAGAAATTTTGTTGTGTTTTACGTTTGAGAATCCTAGATCCTTGATAGCGTTGCAGCAGATAATAATCAAACCTACTAAAGATTGATACTGTCAGTACGTCATTGTTACTATGCTCTGTTGGATGGCTGAGCAGCTCAGAGTCAAGCTGAGTTCAATACAGCTGCAGAAAACGCCTTTCAGTTGAATGAAATTGTCTGAAGAAGATGTCCTTCTGGTCAAGTCCTTTTCAAAAGCAAACTGATTCAAATGAGATTTCAATGAATGAAACATTCTTCTTCTGTGCTTTGTGAACACCTTGAACACCTCTGTGAAATATATGTTTCATGTAATGGTGTGGATGCCCTTGAAGGTTATGGCATCTTTATATTGTGAGGACATTTGAGTGATCTAGAGGACTGACAAGTGTTGTTTGTGTTCACTTCTCATCAAATAAGATGTTCGTCAACAACAAATTGGATTATTTGGCAGTCAAACCCCCATTACATGAAAACATATATTTTACAGAGGTGTTCAAGGTGTTCACAAAGCACAGAGGAACAATGTTGCATTCATTGATATCACTTTCGAATTAGCTTGCTATTGAAAAGGACTTGACCAGAAGGACATCTTCCTCAGACGATTTCATTCAAGAAATAAAAACCAGGGCTTTGACTTCTTCTTGGGCCAAAAATTGGCAGCTTTCTGGATAAAATTAAACATTCATTCATTCATTTATTCATTTTCCTAACCGCTTAATCCAATTAAGGGTCGCGGGGAAGCTGGAGCCTATCCCAACAGTCTTAGGGCGAAAGGCAGGGTACACCCTGGACAGCTCGCCAGTCCATCGCAGGGCGCTCTGAGAACAACAAAAGAATATTCTTGACCTTGTAATGGTCAACAGAAATCAGTCTTATGACCTTTGAGACAAGTGTCCTGTGTTGGACTAGTCCAAATAAAGCTTGAAATAAATGGACATTAATGCAACCAGGATGCTGTGATGGGTTCTCATAAAGGTCATAGAGCATCAACCTGTCTGGACGGGTGTAAACTCTCCTGGTGTAGTTTCCTGGCCGCAGAAACATCAGTCAGGAGTTTATTTTCCCTCAACTTGTTCTCCTCAACACCAGATCTGAAGACCTGCTGTCACGGCTCTCCAACAGCTCACTAGATGTTAGGATGGAAACCGCTGAAGAACACTCCTGAGCTGAAGAGGTTAGAACATGCTGTTACAGTCACGTTCAACACCTCAGACCCACGTGTCTGTCACGGCTCTGTAGTTGTGTTCTGGACCAGAGGAACCAGAACTTTGCAGAGCAGAACTGTGGGTCATCTGATTAAAAACACAGCAGGATGTTAAGTTTCCGTCACATGCTTTGGTTTTCATCATGTCTCCGAGGCGCATTGGAGGGTAAGAATCTGAAACGAAGGCAGAAGTTTGGATGCAGACCAAGTCCTGAGCTCCGTCCCATGATTGATGAGACTCATAAGCAGATCTGTCACACCTGCTGGCATCCTTCTTTCTTCCCGTGGACACAGAAAGGTCAGCACCTCGACAGCTTCAATAAAACACAACCTGAGCTACAGGGTGACGACGAACAGGCCTGAATTCATCTGAGACAGATGGGGGGGTGGGGTGAGGAAGAGGAGGTTAAACGTGACCTGAAAGAGAAGATGATGGAGCTTTAACACGAGAGAGGAAGGTGAGGGGACGGAGGGATGAGGACAGAGAAAGATGGACATGTTTCTGAGAAGCTGACTCAGCAAAAAATCTGGAGGCGTTGACCTTTTTCTCACCGCTGACGTATGAAATGAATGTGTTTGTCTCCGACAACGACTGGAGGACGAGTCGGGTCATTGTGGGTGTGAAACACAACCGCTTCTTCTGTTTACATGTTGACATTCATTTGTGCTGATTTCGTGCCTCCAGCGTAAAAAAAAAACTGCTGAGTCGGAACATTCTCCAACCGCGTGTCTTCACACCAGTCTGACGGAAACACACTCACACATCATCACTGCTGCTACTGGAGAGTTAATGAAGGACTAACAGGTGAAAACTAATCATATTACCAGTTATTAAAGATGATTTAATCATCTTCAATACTTTGTGTTGTGTCGGAACAGATTCATTGAAAACTTATTAATAACTTTAATAAATCTGATCCTGATGAGATCTGAGGACATCTGATAATCTGGATCAATTCCAGAGCAGGAAGGAGGAGGATGAGGATGATGTGAATGATAATGAGGACAATAAGTATGATGATGCAGATGATGATGATGATGATGATGATGATGATGATGATGATGAGAATGATGATCCTGGTCCTGTCCTCATGAGAAGACGTCTGTTCAGCCTGAACTGATCAGCTGGTTAAACACAGGGATGTGGAGATGGTCATCTGTCATTCAGCTTGCCTGCAGTCGTCTTCAGTGAGAAGGTGATCTGAGAACCGAAACGCTCCATCTGTCCCAACTATCATGTTTTAAACATAGATTGGTCGCATTGTTAAGCAAGCAAAGCACATATGTCTCCATGAGAGGGAAAACAAGGAGAATTGTGATGAGAATGATGAGGATGATGATGATAAGAATGATGTTGATGAGGATGATGAGAATGATGAAGAAGATGCTGAAATTGTGATGAGAATGACAACATTAATGATGTTAAGAAATATGAGGATGATGATGGAGATGATGAGAATGATGATGATGATGATGATGTGAAAAGTGGGTTCTTTCTACCCTCAAGAAGCTTCTTCTGGACTGGTTCACCTGGACTGGTTTTACCTGGATTCTGTCCATTAGTCCTTGCAGCTTCTCGAGGAAATTTACAACTTGAATTCCTACAAAGTTTTTTTCCAGGGTGATGGTTACCATTGTGTAGCATCACCATCTTCTGTAAATGTTGTTTACAGATGTTTACATCTGCCTGTAAACATCTGGGAAGTGAGGAGGCTGGTTGCTGGAGTTATAGGAAATTATTTGAATGTCTCATTCTGGTCTGAAGCAGGATTCCAGCTGCCCCACAGCCCTGGACTGTTGCTGGATTTCTGCTGTCCAGATGTTTTATACTGGTGAAAGGTTTCTGCAGGCGGGCCAGTTCAGCAGCTGGACTCTTCTGTGAGGCCACATTGTTATGATAGATGCTGGATGTGGTTCAACATTGTCTTGCTGAAATCTGCAAGGTTTTTCCTGAAAGATACGTTGTCATGATTAGGGGTGGAAACATCGAATAAAAAAATCGAATATTGGGATTTTTTGCTTCACAATTTTAAAATAGATTTTTTTTGTTAAAAAAAATCAACTTTTTTTTTTTTTCAAATCAATAAAAATAATCTATTATAAAATTTTTGCCATTTTTTATTACCTCAATTGATCTTTTTACTTGTCTTCCTGAGCATTATAGCAGCACAATGATGGTCTGGCTACTGTGTTGGAGTTTTCCTTATTGAAATAAAATAAAAAAAAATGACAAGGAAAAAAAAGTTTTATACATTTGTTTGTTTTTAATTGTGAGAATTGGAATTTAAATCATATCAGCACACAAAAAATCGGAATAGAATCGAATCAGGACTAAAGCATATCATCACAGCCCTACTTATGATGTTGCTTTCAAATTTCCATGTACGTTTCAGGATCGATGGAGCTTCACAGATGTGGAAGCTGCTTATGTCATAGGTACTCATACAACCCCATACCATCACACATGCAGGCTTAGCAACTGTCCACTGATAACAAGCTGGATAACAAGCACCTTGTGCATGTCATGCTGCAATTGTGGATTGCATGGGGTACTTATCCCATGCATACAGAGATTCCTTCTTATATTCTAGCTTTTTTTTATACTGTTCTCTGCATGTGATGAGGTTTCCAAACTCTTCTCTGTTTCATATTCTATTCTATTTTACATTTAGCAGACATTTTTATCCAAAGCGACTTACATAGGAGTGAGAACAACACAAGCACAAAATCAAACAGTAGAGGACATCGTAGGAAGGTGCTAGAGGACCTATTGAAGAGGTTTTTCTTAAATGTTGTCTCAGATTGGTGAATCTCTGAGAGGCTCTGCCTCTCTGAAATGCTCCTTTTCTTCATGTTACAAGTTGTCAAATTCTCCTCCCGGTGTTTTTCTTTTGGACCAGTTGCTTTGTCAGACTTTTCTTGCTACTGTTCCAACTTTTAACAGATGCGTTGCCTCCATCAAACTCCAAACGAGCTCATATTTTCCATTAAATGGTAAAATATCTTAGTTTCCACAGCTGTTATGTTGTTTATGTTCTGTTGGGAATAAGATTTGGCTTGATGAAATTTTCAAATCCCTGCATTCTGTTTAAATCTACATTTTACACAGTGCTGATGTTGCAAATGTATGAATAAAATTAAAAATGACGACTCTTTATAAAATATTTATTGTTAATCTCAAGCACACACATGTACACAAGAGTGAATAACGTGCATGTGTGTATATGTGTGTGTGCTGGGAGATATAACAGCAAATCAACCCGTCCTGTGTGTCAAAACCAACGTATGTGCTCTAATCACACTTAATTACAATGACCCTGCTCGCTGCAGGAGCTGCAATCACAGATTTCATTAGAGCCTGCAGCGTGCACACACACACGCATGCACACACACAAATAGATGTGGGCGCATACATTCATCAACAACCTGTTATTTTCTCAGTCTGCTGCCGGATGAGGAAATGAAGCAGAAAGCAGAAAGCTACAGTTACAGACTCTCTGTGTGTTTGCATGTGTGTGCACACACAAAGGCATGCGTGTTCACTCATGTAGGCTATTTGTGTCATTGTGTGTGTGCACACTGCTATTATCACTCTATTAGTAAAACAATGGTTCAGCATCCAGCAGCAGCAACAACAGATGTCTGACAGCAGACTGACTTCAGCTCTCCATCTTCCTCTTCTCCCTCACACCCACCCTCTCTTGTCCCCTCTACCACTCTTCCGCCTCCTCTTCCACTACTTATTGTTCATCCATCCCATTTTTAGATTTTCATGTTTCTGTCATTCCCGTCATCCTCACAGTCAAGAGATCCTTTGTTGACTAAATGATGCCATTGTGTTGAAATGGTCCAGTGAGGCAGGTCACATGACACGTCACGTCTTTTTTTTATGTTCTTTATGTATTTATTTTTGTTTATGTGTTTAAAATAAAATGTTATTATTATTATTATTATTATTATTATTATTATTATTATTATTATTATTATTATTATTATTATTATTATTATTATTACCTGTTACCTGTTACCTGTTGAATAGACACATAGTCCTTATCACATGTCATGGAGAGGATAAAAGTCTAATTTAAGGTCACATGTTCAAATTTGGATACAATTATGAAAATAGTGGCTCTCAAGGGCCAATTAATCAAATCTGTGTCATAAAAATTTTGAAATTTCAAGATGGTAGCCATTTTTTTTCCAAGATAGCCATCACATCAACCTGAAAAATAACCTTTTTATGTTATTTTCTGATAGTTTTTTCAATTAAGTTTCTCCTGGTTTCAGTTTTTATGTTTAAGTATTTTGGGTTGGAGTTTCTGATTGTATTTATCATATAATAGATGAATAAATCGAATTGGCATCTAGTAAAATTGGGAGTGGTGTGAAAATTTTCAGTGATATGAAAAACAAAGGCTGTTACTGAGCTGTGATCCTACAGCCTACAGCGAAAACAGGCGAGGCATTTAGGAAAAAACCTTTGAAATAATTTGGAAACAGTGTCATGGCATGGTTTGTCCAGTTTTTTTAAACCTTCACCTTCACCAACCACAGTCAGCAACCAATAGCATCCAGCAATCTTCATCTGCAATGTCTAGAGTGATGTGTCATCCTCATGTATGACAGATAAGGTGCAGCAAGCCGTGTGAATGAAGTGAGACTGCGAGGTCAAACAACTCAATCCCTACAATGCAAGCATCTGGAACCCTTTGGTTCCACAGAAAGTGAAAGTGCTGCGGAGGCGCTGCACCACATCTTATCAGCTAATCTCTTTTGAATGGAAGTGGTTCCACCAACTGTGCTGTAGCGCTTTTCTGGAGTGTTCCAGTAGCGCTGTCACTCTCTGTTAGTCAAATACACAACTGTTCTATTTTTGCCTCTTTGCAGTCATGTCAGTCTAAAGCAGAGCAGCTCATTCAGGTAGTAAGTCAATCGGTGAAAAGCAAAGTGGCTCCAGGTGATTATACAAGTAAAAGACTACATATCCAGACTCTGGATCACATTTTACTTTTAAATATCAACATGTCCTCATTACTAGGAGCACTGGCACCAAGCCGTCAGCAGGGTCTTACTTGATTTATGAAAACAAGGCATTTATCCTGGAGGTGGAAAGCAGCACTGATTTGTATTGTACTGACATCGCACATCTCTGCTATAAAGAAATAAAGAGCAGGCATGTGAGACTCCACTGGTTGCCAGTTCACTACTGCATTGATGACAAAAACCTCCTTTTCACCAACAAAGTTCTCCACCATCCATACCTCTGCAACCTGGTCCAAGAATAAAGGCCTTCCCTCACCCTCCACTCAACTTCTGCTGTACCATTAACCATACCCACATCCCAACTCAGTACAACGGGTACCTGAGCTTTTAGCTGCTTGGCACCCAAACTATGGGCTCAAACATGCACACAAATTACACACACAAAACAAAGATTGGACTATAAAATGGACTATTGTGAATAATATAAATGCAAATATTATAATCAGACTTTGTTGTGAATTGGTGTTGTATTAACAAAGTGAAAATCAACCAAATCAAAATATCTGATGTTGTTTAGGGGGATGTGGGACATTTTCTAAAGTTTTTTACAGTTAAGATGTGATACCTTACAAAGTCTGAGCAATTTCATAGGTGCTCAGAAGGAATTCATCCTTGAACTGGAGAAACAATCGTCTCAGTTCCTGATATTTGGAATCATCTTCAAACTATCAGCCAAGCAGATGAAAACATGAGAAATCTTCAAAGTCTAAAACTTTTAGGTGTTTGAAAATATTTGGGATTTAGACTTATCCATGCATCCATCCATGCATCCATCTATCCATCCATTTTTTTAACAGCTTCGACCAATTCAGGGTCATGGGAAGCTGGAGCCTATCTCAGAAATCATTGGGCAGGAATTTAGACTTTATTCATCTATCCATCCATCCATCCATGCATCCACCCATCCATTCATCCATCCATCCATCCATCCATCCATCAATCATTCCATCCATCCATTAATCAGTCCATCCATTTTTAACAGCTTCGACCAATTCAGGGTCATGGGAAGCGGGAGCCTATCCCAGAAATCATTGGGCAGGAATTTAGACTATATTCATCTATCCATCCATCCATCCATGCATCCACCCATCCATTCATCCATCCATCCATCCATCCATCAATCATTCCATCCATCCATTAATCAATCCATCCATTTTTAACAGCTTCGACCAATTCAGGGTCATGGGAAGCGGGAGCCTATCCCAGAAATCATTGGGCAGGAATTTAGACTTTATTCATCTATCCATCCATCCATCCATGCATCCACCCATCCATTCATCCATCCATCCATCCATCCATCAATCATTCCATCCATCCATTAATCAATCCATCCATTTTTAACAACTTCGACCAATTCAGGGTCATGGGAAGCGGGAGCCTATCCCAGAAATCTTTGGGCAGCGATTTAGACTTTTCATGACAAATCCTGAATAATTTAATGAAGTGTTTTAATGTTTTTTTAAAGCATTGTTGCTACGTGTGTTTGGTGTAAACAAATCGCAACCACTCTTTCACTATATTTAGCTTAGATTCTTAATAAGAGCCCAGTCTGTGTGATTCCACTACAAGGACTATTATAACATCCTATTGAACAAAGCTAAAATGTGTTTTTATTACCTTTTTACTTGAAAATCTTAATCTGAATGAGTAAATAGAAGATTTTTATCTCCCATGAGCTTTATTTTTGCCACAACTGTCATCAGCTAACATAGAAGGACCATAACCAACCTGAAGTGATTCCCAAACCTTCAACCAGATGTGTTGACACCTGAGTTGATTCCACTCAGCTCCTTGTGATCCCAACTGGAGGATCACAAGAAACCACTCTCTATGTCTTTTCATCAAATCCTTGGATCGCTCTCCCTTTTTATGACTTCATAAGGAACTATGAAGTAAGGTCCCCATGCTTAATGATTCACCACACACACTTTAATCTAAAGTCAGCAGGTGGACCTTCACATAAATGAATACAATACTCATGTTTGTGTGGATAATAAAAAAAAAGGCAGCAACAAATAGATGGACATGTGCCAGATACATCATACCATTGATTGAAGTCTGGTTCTGTATTAAATCAGACAACTAAACCCAGGGGTGACCTCCAGTCCTCGAGGGCCACAATCCTGCAAGTTTTCCATGTATCCCTGTTACAAAAAACCTGACTCAAACTAATAACACACTGTGCAGAACTTAATTAGCTGCTGGATCCATTTAATGGAGGCAAGTTGTGTTGGAACAGGGATTAATCGAAAACCTGCAGGACCAATCTTGGGCACCCCTGATTAAACCAGTCTCCTGATCCAACTTCATATGGTGGCCTGCACTGGATAAATTTCAACTGGACTGGCTAGCTGGCTTGACTTCACACTGTGGTCTTCATTGGACTTGTCACCTAGTTGGATTCCACATTTTGGTCTCCTCTGGACTAGTGTCGTGGTCCGGCTGCACACTGTGGCTTCTGCTGCAGAAATACCAAAAATACCTGAAGTTTCCCTCTTGAGACGCTGCAGTGGGAGCTTTGTTAGGTGTGTTAAAAACGTCACAGTGATTCACACTGAGATGCGAACACACACATACCTACACACACACACACACACCTCGAGCAGCATTCATCCTCACATTAGCAGCCTTTTCCACAGTGTGTCATCAGGACTCCTGCTGCTTACATAATTCATCAGGTGCGCCGCGCCGCTCTGTTTAATCTGATGCTGGTAATTCATTTGTCCTACAGCAACCCAGTCCTCACCTTGCTGCTACAGCTTGAAGAGGAAGAGGACGATCAGAAGAAGAAGAGGAAAATTCACAAGGAAAGAAAGGGTGAAGGGTCCATAGCCACTCCAAGCTTTAAATAATGACCTTGCAGCCGATTAAATTTCCAATGACCTCTTTTAATTGAATGGCACACTTCCAGTTACAGTGAACATTTTAATTTGGCCCATTTGGGTGGCTGGAGCAGGACATTATTTTGCTCTGGAGGGCTTTAAATAGCTCTTCAGAGAGTCAGGATGATCTGACCACTTTAACCCCAACACAGAGCAAACCAGCTTCAGACAAATTACTGTCACAACAGGAGGGAAAAAAAAAATCTAACGCTCCGACTATTTTCAGTCAGTTTATTCTGCCTTTTCTTCACATTCATGGTCAAACATGTCCACACAATAATTCAACCCATTAAAATATGGTAACTGTGAAATATTTTATCTGTAATAACCGGCAAAAATGTAACAATTTTCTGCGTCTGCCTGAATCTGGTGGAATCCAGTGAAAATGTTGAGTATCAGTACATTTCTCCTAAATAAAATGCTGACATAGAAGTGGATGGTTTTAAACTGCAATGACAGGGAAATTTTAAAAATGTAGTTTTAGTAAGAGTCAATACGGAATTTTTGGCCACTAAAGAATACCACATAAGATATATGAACGCAATAAAAACAACTCTGCTGCTAAGGTATTTTTGATGACAAAGACCCATTAACCTCACATTTATTTTGTAGTAATTAATATTTTCTTTATTTTCTAATGAATAAATAATAAAATGGTAAATTAAAGATTAAAAGTCTCAAACTGATTGAATATTTGAAAGTTTTAAACAGGTATAAAGTTGTCAAAAGGAGAAAAATGATAAAATGGTTTTACTGCAAATTGAGCACTGCCTGTAAACCAAAACAAAGCCTCACCCCCCTCTAGCTCTTACCTCAATCTCCTCTTCCGCAAATAAACATGCAAAGTACAAAACCACTGAGCAAAAGAATATCACCATTTTTTGCAACATGTGCAAGTAACATAATGTTTATGTCTTCACTTACAGAAGGAGAATAGCTAACTCCTAGTTAAACTGTTTGGAAATACACTGCGATGACTCCCTAGCAGAGATTGTCTCTCTGGTTTTGTTAGTTCCAAAAGGGGAATACTTGAAAAAAAATAAAAGAGGCACCACTCTTTTTTTTCTAACAGTGACTAAAAGGCTTATGAGCATGGCTATGCAGGTACATACAAAGATTGCTTATAGTAAGACATTGCACTCTAATATACAACCAATGTTAATCCGGTTCAGTCCAACGAGGTTCACAAGGTGAAGTGAAACTCATTGGGCGGTTCCCATCGTCACCATCTGGGAGTGTCATGTGTGCCACTGCTCCTGGAAAAATCAAAAATGGGCAATGAGGTGGAGCTTAGCATGGCGGTGGATGATTGAAATCTATCAAATTCCAACTTGCCTGTAGCTAAGAGCTGACTGAGCTAACCAGAGGCTAACCAGCTAACAAAGATAGGCAAGCTAAAGCAAAGTCATGCTGTTCTCTGGATAAAAAACTGAAGTTGTGCTACATTCTGCTTACCCACAGCGTCACGTTGGGTACCTGTCACTCAAAATGACATGCCCCCAATTATGTCAAATTTTGAGAGGAAATCACGTTTAAATGGATGAGTTATTTCAGGTGACTGCCTTATGAAGCAGATTGAGAAAATGTCATGAGTGTGCCAAGCTGTCACCAAAGCAAATGGTGGTAACTGTGAAGAATCTAAAATATAAAACAAATTCTAGTTTATTACCACTTTTTTGTTTGCAACATAATTCCACATGTGTTCCTTCATAGTGTGGATGTATTTAGTTGTACTCTGCAATTAAAAAATGAAAAAAAATAAAGAAAAAGGTGAGGAGGTGTGTCCAAACTTTTGACTGGTACTGTCTCGCGCTCTCTCTCTCTCTCTCTCTCTCTCTCTCTCTCTCTCTCTCTATATATATATATATATATATATATATATATATATATATATATATATATATATATATATATATATATATTTAGACAGTATATATATACATATGAACTGGAGCCTTATGAAAAAATATTTACAGAGAGGTGCAGAATTAAAGAGAAACCAGAGCAAAAAATAAGAAATTGGCTGATTGTCAGTGAAGGTGATGTACACTGAGTTGCAGCAATTTTCAGAGCTCACAGTTCGTCTACATAAACACATTCCTTGCAATGAAGATAATGGTGTTCATCAGACAACTGATGACTCAGATTCAGTCCTGCTGGGTTCTGAAGGTCGAGCTAAAGACAAACCAGACTAATGGGTATAGTTTCATATCATGCCTTCATTTTACCATGGCAGTTTTCCATTTCTGTGATGATTTTCGGGTTGTTTTCCATCTCTTTCCGGGTGAATGCCAGTTTGTGAGTGGGATTTTCTTCTGTTCATTTAGTCTCTTTGTACTTGTCTGCATCCTTTTCAGTCAGACTTTAAACTAAGACTTGAATGGTTTTGATGATAAGACGTGTTTGAAGATGAAGGAGCATTTTGTATGATGGCAGGATTTAAAGATATTTGAACGTATGGATAGTGAGGTGACTTTCAGATGAATATCTAATGAGTTTGTTTATGTTGTAAGTTTAAATCCCAGCCTTCTTTGTCATGAACCTACAGGTGTGATCATTTTCCACATTGGGGAATGATGTCGTTTCTAATTTTCACAAATGAAGAGCAATCGAAAGTATCTACTTACCAGATCCTTCAGTTCAAAGATAGGGTATATATACACATATATGTACAGTATATATATATATATATATATATATATATATATATATATATATATATATATATATATATATCGAAAGTATCTATTTACCAGATCCTTCAGTTCAAAGATAGGGTATATATACACATATATGTACAGTATATATATATATATATATATATATATATATATATATATATATATATATATATATATATATATATATATATATCGAAAGTATCTATTTACCAGATCCTTCAGTTCAAAGATAGGGTATATATACACATATATGTACAGTGTATATATATATATATATATATATATATATATATATATATATATATATATATATATATATATATATATATCGAAAGTATCTACTTACCAGATCCTTCAGTTCAAAGATAGGGTATATATACACATATATGTACAGTATATATATATATATATATATATATATATATATATATATATATATATATATATATATATATATATATATCGAAAGTATCTATTTACCAGATCCTTCAGTTCAAAGATAGGGTATATATACACATATATGTACAGTGTATATATATATATATATATATATACATATATGACTGTACAAATTACATAGTGTAATTTTCTGCTTCCTGGTATCTATTAGGGTCAGCAAACAAATATCAGATTGTGTTCTACAGGATTTTGAGCAACGTTTTTACCATACAGTGTTGAAAAATGTCTGTTGAATTTCATTCATTCATTCATTCATTTTCTGAACCGCTTAATCCAATTCAGGGTCGCGGGGAAGCTGGAGCCTATCTCAGCTGGCTTTGGGCGACAGGCAGGGTACACCCTGGACAGCTCGCCAGTCCATCGCAGGGTCTGTTGAAATTTTGTGTATCAAATATGATATATTTGGCTTGATAGCGTTAATGTTGAAAATCGACATATGTTAAAAGATAGAGATGTTTTTATTGGAAGGTATGAAGTGCTGAATAGGACAGAATAGGGTTGTCATGATAATAAAATTCCAAACTCGACACAGCATATTTTCAGTCATGCTGGACAGTGAAAACTCTATAATCATATTATGTCTTATTTGGGGATGTTCAACATTGGCTTTTTACCAATATCCGATACACCAATATACCGATTTTGACCAACTCTTAATTTCTGAAACCGATATCAACCAATACCAATATTCATGGAGCAAGTTATGCCAAAAAACAAATAAAAATGTAAGTTTTAGTTAGAGGAGACTTAATTTCAAACAGCAGTCTTACTTTTCAGATTTTCTCCCAGAACTCGAGCATGACTTTCTTTTGGCCACTGCCATGTTAATAGTGTATTTGGGTCAAACAGTAGCCTCACAGCAAAAAGGTCGCTGGTTCGATCCTTGGCTGAGGCAAGGTTTGGGCAGCGGCCTTGGGTTCGCATGTGTGGGTTCTTTCCGGGTACTCTGGCTTCCTCCTACTGTCCAAAGACATTCACATAAGGTTAATTGCTTACTCTAAAATTGCCCATAGGAATGACAGTGAGTGGTTGCCTGTGTCTGTGTGGTTCACACAGGGTGTACCCTGCCTTTTGCCCAAAGACTGCTGGGATAGGCTCCAGCTTCCCCACGACCCTTCATGGGACTAAGCTGTTGGGAAAATGAATGAATGAGTAGCTGCTGTGAGGAATGGGGCTGCCCACTGCAGTGCCTGTTCAAAACAATAAAAGGTGGCTAGTCCTGTCCATGAAGCAGTAGCTGCAAAAATTATATTGTTGATATAGTATTGATAACTGATATTGATGTTAATTTATATCTAACTTAATACTACATTTGTATTATGTAGTATTGATTAGTATCTCAGTTTCAATATTTTTTTAGAAAACTAATAAACATAAAACCAAATTTCATATGCACACAAGCATTTTTGGTGTATCAAACAATAACAATTAACATATATTTTAATAAAACCCCCTTCACACATATAAAAAGTGACCCTAAACCCATTCTGTATATAAGCTAATATCTGTGTACATAGGACCCCAACAGAATGCTACCCCTAAGGCTGGATGGTAAGGGGCCTTTGCCGTTGTTTTCTCAATTAACCTAATCAATTGTGAAATTCTCCTCCACTTGTCTTTAATTTGTATCAATTACTTTTTACAATTTTAGCGCCCCCCCCTTCCAACATTTTACACAAGATGTGCTTGCCATCATAAGCAAAATGAGCTCATATTTTCTATGAAATGCTGAAATGTCTCAGCTGCTTCTTTAAGGATAAAATATGTGTCGATGTGATTCTGCTTTTATTTAGATTTTACAGGGTTGTAAATATAGGAATAAAGTTAAAAGTCTCTGAAGTATATAAACTTTTTAAATTAATGAGTACTTTAGGAAAACATGCGGAATGAATATTATGCTGAAAAATGAGCTGAGATGAGAAATGTTGATATATGACGTTTTCAGAGGGTGAAGACGGTTCAAATGCTTTTACTGTTTATTTAATGTTAGAAGTGTTGAAAACAAGCAAAAACTAAATTACAAAATAAAACAAAACAAAAAAAAAGTCTATTGTCTGATCTTACCCTCCTTTCCTCAGCATCTTTTCTTCCTCTTGTTTGCTTCCAGGCTACTCGAGGTCATCCATCCTGCAGTCATCAGCAGAACTGGAGCTCTTTCATCCATCTCCTGTTTGATGCATCTGCGCTGATTCTGTGTTTCGGCTGCAAACTCGTTGGATTCATCCTCAAAGTGCGGCCGAGCGTCAAACACTCCACCGCTGAGTGGGTGTGCTCCAGCCTCTCAGTATCACTCTCTTACATAAACACTCGTATCCGTGGCGTTCAGCTCTCTGCGGCCTTTTTAAATGTCGTTCAGCTCAGCGCCAGGCATGTTTCACACAGATAGTTGCTCCTTGTAACAATGGAGCTGCCCTCGGCGGCGGCCATTGGAGGCCACGTTGAGCGGCTGATTATCCTCCTGGACCGTTGCAGAGCTCAGAGCTTTGTTTGGAGAAGTCTGCTGCAGGATGGAATGATCCGTGATTGTCTCGTCACCTCAGAACATAAAGAAAGAATTCTCTGGTTGAGAAGGGAGAGCTGCTCCATCGTCTTTGTTTCAGTTCATTTCAGCTTCTGGATTCAGACTTTCTGTGGAGTTCCTGACACGTTACCACCTGGTTTCTGGGTAAAGCTTGGTTTCTATTTGTGTTTGGAGCAGCTGAGAGGAAGGCTAGAGTTAGACTAGGGTTTGGGTTTGTGTCCTGATCAGGACATAAAATCTGTTTTCATCAGGTTCTAGACTTAAACTGGTTTTGGTGAAGAGGTCTGATCTGTTTGCTTGGATCCTGCAGAACAACTGAAACAACTCTGTCACAGCTCAGAGGAGAAATTATGTTTTTTTTTCCCAAACCACACCAGCAAATAAAGGCACATTCACATCAGTCTTTCTGATTTGAATCCGGGTTTGGTGGCTTGCAAAGTTTGGGGAAATGTGAATGCGCCAAACCAATTCTGATGTGGATCAACGACGCAGCGTGTGATCATCTGGACAGAGAGCAGGTCAAAAGCCAAAAGTCCTTCAGGAAGTCTGGAAAACCTTCCTAAAATATGTGTAGATTGTTACGATGACTAGTGGGAACTTCTTTAAATATTGGCTATTTTGGATATTCGCAGTAAATCATGTCTCTGATGACAGCTGTTAATATTAAGTCAAACTAGAAAAAGCACTCGGAGAGTGCAAACCTTCTCCAAGGCCTTTAAAAAATTCCCGGATCCAAATGGTGATCCGGATCACCACTAAAATTAAATCAGTTCTTCCTTTTCACATTTCCAACAACTCCTGAAAATTTCATGAAAACCCGTCCAGAACTTTGTGAGTTATCTTGAACACAAACAAACAAACAAACAGATAAACACTGGGTAAAACATAACCTCATTGGCGGAGGCAGTTACTGAAGTTTCTCTCTAAATATGACACAATCAGTGTGATGGCTTTCAGGAAATAAATCTTAATCAGGGTTTCAAAAGATTTTATATCTTTTTTTCTTCAGTTCCATCTTCTGACAGGAGCTTTATGTCTACGATCAGCAGCTTCCAGCATGCAGACACAAACATACCTGATCAGGCTTCAGCAGGCCAACAGGTTTAATTAGGACTCATTCTGACCATATGTGCCGTAATCAGAGCCGTTTACAGCACAGCCACCATAAACGGTGATTTAATGAGCAACAAACACGAGTCTGGCTGGGAGCTCGGCGCATTTACTGCGTCTGATGAAAACATGATGGTTTCTGGTAAACAGGAGCTCAACTCTGAGACGGTTCAGACATGGTGGACGCACTTCAGCTGGCAGGATTACTGGCAGCTGTATTATTATTATTATTATTATTATTATTATTATTATTATTGATAATAATAATAATCACATGATTTTGTAAAGATAAATTTATCACTTAAAAAAAGAAAAAACAAGAAAATAAAAAACATTGCACCTGAAAGGAAAATAAAATTACTTTCCAATGGTATCAGATTTATTGCCAGAGAGTATTATTACAGCAAATAGCAACCATTTTTTCCATAAGTTTCAGATGGTCCTGAGCTCACGGCTCCTTTCACATCAGCAGCAGTTGCAGTGGCTCCCTGTTAAATCAAGAATAAAATTTTAAATCTGCGCACATTAAAGGCCGTTCACAACCTCACCCCCCATCATCTGTCACATCTCTGCAGATGACCACTTCCTACCACTACAGACCCTCCTCCTCCATCCTCCTCCATGCTCCTCACTGCTGCCAGCACAGTCAAGAGACCAATCAGCTGCTCTGCTCCTCAACTCTGGATGTCACCGCCGTCGGATATTTGTATCCATTCTTTCTTTTTAATTCAGGGGTGCCCAGCTCCGGTCCTGGAGGACCACCGTCCTGCAGGTTTTCCACGTATCCCTGCTCCAACACACCTGACTCAAGCTAATCACTCATTGTGCAGAACTTTATTGGCTGTTGGATCTATTTAAAGGAAGCCAGGTGTGTTGGAGCAGGGATACACCAAAAACCCGCCGGACAGCAGCCCTCGAGGACCGACTCTGGGCACCCCTGCTTTAAATCTAGACTCCGCCCCATGTTTTCATGCCTGTATCTTTATATACTCCATGCTGTTATTGTATCGTGTCCTTGAGTGACCTGAAAGAGGCTTCTAGATAAAATATAAAATGTTATTATTATTGTCATTAATCCACCTAACATTTAGTGACTCTTTCAGTTTATTCAGCCATGATGTGTTTTTTTTTTTCATCCTCACAAAGCAGATTTTCCTGGAACAAAGTGTGCATGAAGGCACCGTGATGGTGGTGGTGGGGGTGGGGGGGCATTTTGATGACTTATTTAGTTTTCTTGTTTATCTTCAGACTCTTCATCTGATCCAATCCTCGCCTTATGTGACAGTTCAGCTTAAAACTTTTTGACACTGTTGGATCAAGCTTCAAGGGGGTGGAGGGTGGAGTTTCTGTTTAGTTTAGATGAACTGATCTTTAGTGACTCCGTTTCAGTTCCCCCGTCCTTCCGACTGATGCCTCCACCTGCTTCTTTCTGCCTTTTAAAAATAGATCAGCTGGCAGCATCGTTCTGGCTGTGCGAGCTTCCACCAGGGACATTCCTCATTTATAAGAGGAGGACTCATTATATTAGCTCCACTTTGAGGCCGGTCCTCCAACGTGATGCTGCCAGGTTTTTCCTCCTCATCCCTCTGCAGGAAACGAGCCAGAGCAGTCCGCCAAGTAAGATGGAGGCATAAAAGATCAGAGAGCTTTCGCTGCTTCCATGTTCGCCCAGCTCACACATCCGCCCACCAGGATCCTCTTTTAGCATCCTCCCTCCTCCATCGGCGCTGGAATTCCCCCTGTTACACGGAAATGGCTGCAGACACTTGGAAAAACCACCGCCGAGACAAAAAGCTGTGCGTCAGGGATCAGTATAATCTAAAAACCATATCTGCTTCCTTCAGCTGACATGAGACGCATTTCAGACGTCAAGCCTCGGCTGCAGAGTTTAAAGTCATATTAAATGATTGTAAATGTAAAAATGTTTCTTGTTGTTCCAGATTAAACCTCCAGATTCCCGAAGACAGAAGCAGCTGATGGAAAGACCGATCCCTCCCTGCTGAGCTGCAGTGCCTCCGATAACTTCCTGTTTTGTTTTATTGCGTTTGACTGATGAAGTGGGCGAGGAGGCGTCTGAGCAGAGGAGCTGTCGCCGTGAAGAAGATGAAGAGGGCGGGTTATTATGAACAGGTTGTCTCCAACGTTGTTTCAGGAGAACAATTAGAGTAAAGCTGTCAGGAGTGCGAGATGAACTGCAGATGCGGAACCACTTCCTGTTCCGTTTGATAAGAGCGTAACCTTTATTGATCCCGGCAGGATGACGATAGCGACTCACTACGACAACCTGAATGAAACAAGAACGCATTTCCAGATTCAGTCCAGGTTTTCCTTTAGGATGAGGGTACTGTAGGGACATTTATTGTTGATTTCTTTACAACATCACAGGTGGACTCATGAAAATGACGATAACTGAGACTTGATGTTCGGTTTGAGTCCACTTTTTTCCTCAGATAACAGCCTGACCCGACCCCAGAGGACCCTTTACATCTGGATGTAACTTCAAGAATAATCTGACTTTCATTGAGACGAGCCGTCGTCTGTGCAGCAGCTTTGCTCGGCCGCCGATAAGACGGAAAATTCCTGCTGACGGCAGCTTCAGCTCCTGAGAGGCTTTAGAGCCGACATGTGGTGAATAGAGCAGGTGGAACCGCGGCATTAATCACGTCGTTCGGATCCAGAATACTGAGGCGGCTGCATTAACAAGTAGAGCGCTGTAATACCGCCTGCATTTATTAAGCAATCAGTCAGGGGCCAAAGTGGGCCACAGGCGTGTTTGTGACGGGGCCCCAGCTTGACAAGGATACCTGCATGTTTTAATGAGCCGGGTCTCTAAGTGAGCATAGATTTCCATAATTACATCCTGAGTCGGGAAGTTGGAGCGCGCTCAGTGCTGCACTTTATCTAACCATCACAGAACTTTGGACGGGCAGACAGACAGACAGACAGATAGATAGCTAGATAGATTGCTAGATAGCTAGCTAGATAGACAGATATATAGATATAGATATATAGACAGATAGATAGATAGATAGATAGGTGTATAGATAGATGTATAGATGTATGGATAGATAGATAGATAGATAGATAGATAGATAGATAGATAGATAGATAGATAGATAGATAGATAGATAGATAGATAGATAGATAGATAGATAGGTGTATAGATAGATGTATAGATGTATGGATAGATAGATAGATAGATATAAAGATATATAGACAGATAGATAGATAGATAGATAGATAGATAGATAGATAGATAGATATAAAGATATATAGACAGATAGATAGATAGATAGATAGATAGATAGATAGACAGACAGATAGATAGGTGTATAGATAGATGTATAGATGTATGGATAGATAGATAGATAGATATAAAGATATATAGACAGATAGATAGATAGATAGATAGATAGATAGATAGATAGATAGATAGATAGATAGATAGATAGATAGATAGATAGATAGATAGATAGATAGATAGATAGATAGATAGGTGTATAGATAGATGTATAGATGTATGGATAGATAGATAGATAGATATAAAGATATATAGACAGATAGATAGATAGATAGATAGATAGCTAGATAGCTAGATAGATAGATAGATAGATAGATAGATAGATAGATAGATAGATAGATAGATAGATAGATATAAAGATATATAGACAGATAGATAGATAGATAGATAGATAGATAGATAGATAGATAGATAGATAGATAGATAGATAGATAGATAGATAGATAGATAGATAGATAGATAGATAGGTGTATAGATAGATGTATAGATGTATGGATAGATAGATAGATAGATAGATAGATAGATAGATAGATAGATAGATAGATAGATAGATAGATAGATAGATAGATCGATAGATAGATCGATATAAAGATATATAGACAGATAGATAGATAGATAGATAGATAGATAGATAGATAGATAGATAGATAGATAGATAGATAGATATAAAGATATATAGACAGATAGATAGATAGATAGATAGATAGATAGATAGATAGATAGATAGATAGATATATAGACAGATAGATAGATAGATAGATAGATAGATAGATAGATAGATATATAGACAGATAGATAGATAGATAGATAGATAGATAGATAGATAGATAGATAGATAGATAGATAGATAGATAGATAGACAGAGAGATAGATAGATAGATAGATAGATAGATAGATAGATAGATAGATAGATAGATAGATAGATAGATAGATAGATAGATAGATAGATAGATATATAGACAGATAGATAGATAGATAGATAGATAGATAGATAGATAGATATATAGACAGATAGATAGATAGATAGATAGATAGATAGATAGATATATAGACAGATAGATAGATAGATAGATAGATAGATAGATAGATAGATAGATAGATAGATAGATAGATAGATAGATAGATAGATAGATAGATAGATAGATAGATAGATAGATAGATAGATAGATAGATAGACAGAGAGATAGATAGATAGATAGATAGATAGATAGATAGATAGATAGATAGATAGATAGATAGATAGATAGATAGATAGATAGATAGATAGATAGATAGATCTTTCCTGTCCAGCCCAACTGCTGTATCTGCGAGCATAAAATGATAAAAATAAGTCAGTTGAAGTTGGAATCTGTTTGAGGGGGGATCTTTTTTTACTGCTGCACCGCTAAACATGCTACAGAGCTGCTGTCACAGAGATGTTGGGGATGTTGAAATGAAAGAGGTTAAAATGGTCTGATCTTTATGAGGGCCATTGTTCCAGAGGTCTTGTGGTTTGTTCAGATGCAGCTTTGCAAACTTCCACCGCGCTGCAAAGCTCTTTCTACAGAGGCTTTATCCTGTAACCCTTCTAAACAAGCCACCCTTGTTCAGTCCTATTCTGTGTTTAGATTTTTAACTCATAACGACTGAATTGATTTACTCTGAGAAGAATACAAAAACAATTCAGGTAAAAAGAGTTCTTTTTTTTTTTTATATATATAAATAGAATATAACTAATTTAGAAACTATAATTAATATTACTTGTTGATAAATAGTGACTAAAAGTGAATAAATAAAGAAAATACAACAGAAAAACTTATATAGCACTGATATGATGTTAACTGAGGTCTGGAGAGTCTGAAACAGTTCTCAGGTTTTTCCAGTTTCTGATCTTGGACTGGACTTGCTGTGACGGCCACTTCTATGTGAAGGTTTTACATATGAGAATAATCTTTGTGTAGAATGATGAACTCCAAATACAATGAAAATGAACTTATAACACTTCGCAGAGAGTCGCAGATCCAAAAGACAAAAATCACTGTTTTGTTATTAGTATCCAAAAGTTTCTTCCTCAATGATTAATGCTGTCTGTTAATCATCACTATATTTTACTTTACATCAAAACCAGCAAGGACCAGATCGATACATCAAACCTTTAAACTGAAAGAAGAAGTGCACTTTTCTCCTGTACTTTTAGATTCAGAGTGAATTTTTCATCAGCTTTCCAAACACATCGGTTGACAGGTGGAGAAGCTGAAAGTTTAAAACGCTGTCATACTGTAACAGTGAGTTGTGACGGAGGATGCATCAGCATCGCGAACATCTGCACAAGCTTTCAATGTGTCGCATCAAATGAAACTATTCCAGCAGTTCAGCTGCTGCTTGGAGCACATGCACAGGCCTGTTTCTGCAGCAGAGATGTCTGTCTAAACAGCAGCGAGCATTGCAGAGCAGAGCCGTAAACAGCAGCTCCTTCAGGCGGAGAAGGATGGAGGTAATAAGGGTGGTTTGCAGGAAATGGAGCTGCAGCTGTGATGGAAGAGGTGGATGTTGTATCAAACGGCGTTGCCTCCACTTTTCTCTCGCGCTGCGTCTTTCCTGTTAAAGTGAATTTATTTTCCCAGGTTCAGAGCTAAATGCACCTTTTCCAGCTTCTGCCATTTGTTGCATCATGTATCAAACATAATGACCTCCAGACCAACAATTCTAAAGCTCTTTTTTTCTTGTCCTGACCTCTGATGTGACTCAGCTTTCTGTGAACTGACGTCGGTGAATGTTTCTGAAGGTTTCACAGTTTCATGACCCCAAAATAGCCCAGATGAAGCTTTCTCCATTAGATGTCAGATTCATCCACAGATCCACATCCAGCTTAAGACTTGTCATAAAACAAATTCAGCTCTTTTATTAATTATTGTTTATTAATATTATATATATATATATATATATATATATATATATATATATATATATATATATATATATATATATATATATATATATATATATATATATATATATATATATATATATATAAAGGATTATTCATTACTATATTTTTATTAGTTATTATATTTATATTATATTTAGTGAAGATATATTATATATTGTTATATTTTATATTATATAGTATTTTATTTTATTTAAATCTTATTGTTTAGTATTTATTATTATATTATTTATTTAATTATTTATTATTATATGTATAATTATGTTCGTATTAATTATTATATTTATTATTATTTATTTGTTTATTATTGTTAGATCTTTTAATATTCATTATTTTTTATTCTATTTTATTTAAATCTTTTATTGGCCATTGTAGAGCCTCTAAAAGAAATTTCATTTTCACAACGGACTACTTACATGGGTTTTTGCATTTCTTCTTATCCAGAGGATTTTAAACAGCCAGACTTCCATCTGACCTAACAAGATGATAAATTAATCATGAATCACCAGAATTACTCTGCTATAATCATATGGTAATGATATTGATCGGATTTTTATTTATTCATCTATTTAGATTAAAGCCTTTCAATTTGTTTTTTTCTGCAGCAGCTGTGTTACTTTCAGTAATGGCCACGACACACGGGGGGGGGGGCGACAAAACAACAGCGACATGTGAAATTCATCACCACCCAGGTGAAACCGAACACGCAGGAGGCGACAAACACCAGCCTCCTGCGTCGGTGAATGTTTCTGAAGGTTTCACAGTTTCATGACCCCAAAATAGCCCAGATGAAGCTTTCTCCATTAGATGTCAGATTCATCCACAGATCCACATCCAGCATAAGACTTGTCTTAAACATGTCGACAAACACCAGCGACAGCAGCACATCGCCTGTCTTTAAGAAATGTGATTGGTTATGATGTTAGAGGGAATTTTCACTGCAGTATGTGATGGGTGAAGCATGAAGGATGAAGAGTTGGGAGATTAAGCTTGATTTGACAGAAATCCTGTTGTTAACTCTACTTTACAGAAGAAGAAAAACAAACCTGTGTTCATCCTGTCTTAATTTGATTTCAAGGCTGATCCAGAAAAATTCATATCCTACTTGTTCATTCAATAAAACTTGCTAGTTGGTTGTAGCGCCATGTGACAGTGACAAAAAGTTGGACATTTTTCAACTTTCTGCTGCTGTGTGCACGTCTAAGGGCGAAATTTCACGTGCACCATGTTGCCTGTCGCTTGGCTGGAGAAGTTTCACCTCATCGCACAAGTTCCAAATGAACGGAGAAGTGATGTCACACACAAAAATGCACTCACCTATGTGTGTGCAAGTGTGTGCATACATCACCCCCCCCCCCCATATATTTTATATGACTTTAAAATCTCATACAGTATGTTTGTATTGCATCTCGGCCAGTCTTCAGCCACTGCAGTGTGGAGGTAACACCACTGTAAAGTACAGATTATTCGTGAATATTGAAATGACAAAAGTTGCTGAGCTTTGGTTCATTACATTGTAATGTAATTACTATTAATCATGCTTCAAATTTTTCTAATTGTTGGCCAAAAACAAACAGTAAAGAACAAGTAAAGTACAGGATCATGTTATGTACAGCTGATGTAACCGACATGTGCAGTAGAGACCATTTTTTCCTGACTTTTGGAACATGTCTTTTTATGATCTGAGCAGAACAACAATCTGCAAAATCACTCAAACAGACTGGAATAAAAGTGTGATCCAAATGAGTATGATCAGATCACAATCTCCTAATCAGTGTGCTTACATTAAGCATTTTTATTCCAATCAGGCTTGAATCCGAATTATTATGTCCATTAAAACATCTAAGACCAAAATATTATAAAGTCAACAATTATGCCATTACTCCAATAGTTATAGCTTGGCTGAAAATGGCTCGTGCAACAGGACGAGGATCCCAAACACAGCAGCAGATCTACAACCAAATGGCTAGAAAAGAAGAGAATCGTGGCATTAGTATGAGCCAAAGACCCCAGCTTGGTCGAAACACTGTGGAGGGACCTCCAGAGAGCAGTAAAAAATTATAGTGATTTCTTTGTAATAAAGCCAACCTGTCCTTCTCTGCTTTATGAACATTCAGACTATAAATGAAACCTGAATTGACTGAATGAGCAACGTGTTGTCCTGAATCATACTTTTAACTACCACGATGGACAATAAGCTCATAATAGAAAACTCCACACTGGGAATAAATCTAATAAGAATCCATCATTTTCTTATGCAGGGCACAGTCAGGTTACATTTTCCACTCAATGGAGAAGTTATTAGAGTCATTTGGCAAATTGCCTTAAATGTAATTAGAAACAATGATATTTAAAGCAATTTCCTGTCTTCTGCATTGACTCTGTCTTTTATAGTAGGAAATAACTGGTCAGTCCACATCAGTGTGTGAAAGAGCACTGCCTTTCTGACGGCCACATACAACTGTAGGGTTTACAGAAAATGGTCTAAAAAAGAGAAAATACCCAGCAAGCAGCAGCTGTCTGGACCTACATTTCTTGTTGATGGAGAATGGGCAGACTGGTTGAAGATGATAAAAAGGCAACAGGAAGTCAAAAAGCACTGGTACCAACAAAAGTTTGTGGAATAGCATTTCCTAACAGAAGCAGAAGAGATACAGCAGCAGAAAGTTCACACTGAGGGTCAGAATTTGGTGTTGCATGGTTAAACCACCACAGCCTATCTGAGTATTGTTGCTGACCAGGTCCATCCCCTGAAGCACCATGTCACAAAGCTCAAACATCTAGTTTCGAGAACATAACTCCAATCCAGCAGAGCACCTCTGGAATGTGGTGGAACGGGAAATTCTCATCATGAACAAATCTGCAGCAACTGTGTTATGCTTCATACCAATTAGCATCAAACAAATGTATTCATTTATTATCCTAACCACTTAGTCCGATGAAGGGTGGGAGGGAAGCTGGAGCCTATCCCAGTAGTCTTTGGGTCAAAGGCAGGGTTCACCCTGGACAGCTTGCCAGTCCATCGCTGGGCCACACAGAGACGAACAACCACAAACACTCACTCCTATGGGTAATTTAGAGTAACCAGTGAACCTAACATGAATGTCTTTGGACGATGGGAGGAAGCCGGAGTACCCGGAGAGAACCCACACATACATGGGGAGAACAATATGGAGAACATGTATGTCAGAAATCTTGTTAGCACCCCCCACACAATGTTGTAGTATGCATTACAGTCCCACTTTCGTAGCGATGGTGAAGGCTTTTTCCTCATTTTCTCTACCACTTTCACCCCTGAACCGGCTTTGGTGCCTTATGGACCTAGCCTACAGCCGTACGAGTCTGGTAGATTCCATTTTTTTATTAAACATGATGTGTCCTCTAAAGACAAAGGTTTTCTTCTGCTCTGACAACTTCTTAAATCATTGAAGAGTCACAGGGAAGCTGGAGCCTATCCCAGCAGTCTTTAGGAAAAGGCAGTGTACACCCTGGACAGCTCGCCAGTCTATCGCAGAGCAAACAACCTCACACACTCACACCTATGGGCAATTTAGAGTTACCAATCAACCTAACATGCATGCCTTTGGACGGTGTACCCGGAAAGAACCCACACATACACGGGGAGAACATGCAAACTCCACACAGAGAGGCCACTGTCCAAACGTCACCCCAGCCGAGGATCAAACCAGTGAACTTCTTGCTGTGAGGCTACAGTGCTAACCACTATGCAGCCCACATCAAACAAATCTTTAAAAAAAAAAAACAGCTAACACACACAAACACCCACTTTTAATCAAAATTCATTGATTATATTTTGCACACACTCACACACTGAAACATGTATATGCTTTAATAGCTTTAATCTCCAGCAGCTTGTTGTGCTTTCATGTACCTGTCGCTGGTGTGGGAGATAGTTCTGCTGTTCCAGATGATTTTATTTCCTCACAAAGCCTGTAGCATGTTCTCTTAACAGCTGCTTGTCTTTCTTTTTGGGCTTTTGTTGTTCAGCACATTTTTCCAGCCTTTTGTATGTTTGTCTCCTTTTCCTTCTCTCCATTCTCCTTTACAACACCTGTAATGCTTTTGATGGTTTTATGTGAAGCTCTTGGAATTGTTTTGTACATGAAATGTGCTGTACAAATAAACTTGCCTTGCCTCATTCTTTTGTTCCTCCTGTCATGTCCAGCATTAATATGTAATTCACAATGGACACAAAATGAAAAAAAATAAAGAATAATACTCCAGGGTGGACACAGGAGGGAGGATGGTTTCCAGGTGTCGTAACCCAAATACGTCTTCTATTGACTTGAGTTTCCTCATCTTCCCTCTGGATCTGCTGCGTGAACAAGGCCGACCTGATTCATGACGTAAGCAGATGCGGCTGCTTGTTTCAGAATGATGCATATCGCGCCGCTGACCCTCAGGAACTGAAACAATGTGAGGACGCAGCACACGTTCAACATTCAGACCTCCGTTCAGACTCCTGGCTCGGCTGGAAGCAACCACACTTCTACCATAAGAGCAGGTAAAAGAGGCAGCTTTGATCCGGGATCTGCTTTTAATAAAAATGTCATATGTGTGTCTTCGTGCGAGCCGCTGGTGTTTGTGTGAAGGAGTCTGGACCAAACAAAGAGCCCTGCGAGCCCACAAACACGCACTTGATCTCAGCAGCACAACAAGCAATAAATTTCATATCAGGCTGGAAATGGAAATCCTGGTGGGCTGCTTCGACAGCAGCTGATATGAATACAGACGAGGAGAGAATGCAGTGTGAGATGACCCAACAGCACAAAGATAAAAGAGAGGGATGGAGAGAAAAAAGGGAAGGCAATAAAGAAATGAATGAAGGGCAAGTGATACTACAGAGAGAAAAAGGAGATTTATGAGTACAATAAAAACATGAAGTAGCTATCCAGTTGGACCTGGAGGACTGCCCTTGCTTCAATTCAACATTTATATATCCTGGACTCCTCTCCTTGCTTCTTAGTCCCTCATTCCTGAGATGCAAACAGAACTGGTGTAGAAACAGTCAGTTTCAACCTCAGGACAATCTGAGATGCTGATGGTGCTGTTGAGTTGTTTTAGATTATATCAGCGGTAGAATAAAGATTAAAAGTGTCTTGAAATTGATTTATCATCACTTACAATTCAGTTACCAATAGCTCCATTCACGTGGTCAAATATCTGATTTAAAAATCAGATCTGAGATTGCAGCTGATGTTTACACGAATGCTGGTTGTTTGTCTACATGATAGAAACATTTCATTCAACCATGACTGTTGACATGCACAATGTTGACTCATTTGTAAGAAGGTGAAGAACTTTTGATCAAATTTGATCAAATATGGTGAAAAGTCATTGATTTGACCTTTTGATCATCAGTTTTTCAATGGTCCACAGCTTGTTCATGGTTTCCACTTAAAACCTTTGTCTCCACAACAGTCCAGTGTTGTTTTGCTGCAGCCATTTTTCAAGTCTTTGTGACCTTACATCTGGTCTGATTGGTCCCTTTACTGAACCTAATGGCTACAATGAAACTGTAACTGGTTAACGTGTGGCGTTATTTTCTGAGGATATGAACAAACTCTTTGAATGAGCACAAAATATGTGAGGCAGCCCAAAAAAAAAAACACATATCTTATTCAAAGTAAGTAGATTCCCAGTGTAAAGGTCAGAACTGTACATTTTTTCAACAATTGTATATGGGTTTCAGAGGTCCAACAACATTGTTTTCAAAGTGTATAACCCCCAATTTAGCCTTGCTCCTTCATTTCAGCCATCAAAAACTGATCTACCTAGCTCTATTGAAAACAGGCTGTTTCTGTGTATAAACCTTTAAATGGCCATGAGCAGCACTTGTAAGACAGAAACTACAGCACGTTTTTTATTTCCTCTCTTCTGACTGGGTCACAGTTTTTACACCATCAACAGAATCCATACTTCTACAGGACCTTGGGGTGGATGAATCCATGCAGGTGGTAATGAACCATTTTCCAGTTTGATTTTTTGTCTGGAAACAGTATCAGTTTTGCCAGGTTATGATACAAAATCTATTTTAGAAATTTTAGAGCTCATTTTGCATCATTTAATTTTACAGAACAGAAGTTTACAGACTGGAAACACATTACAGACTGAGTGGACATGATGGGTCCAAGCATCATATAGTGTGTGAGAAACTTTGGAAAGAAAAAAAAACTGAAGTGGACTGAGACCAGTGTGCACTGAGATCAACTGGCTTGAAACAGATGTGGAGTCATCACTGACATTTTGGCTTTGCTAGCGATTAGGCATCTGCCTTTTAGGGGTGACTATGGTATATTGTCTAACAGGGGCCTATCTTATCCATGTTTGAGGAAATCCTTGAAAAAAAACAAGAGCTGGCAAAAATTGCTCATAGCATCTTGATAAATTTAACTTACAGAGGTCATGAAATTCCCAATGAAAGAATAGAACCGATGAGCCAGCAGCTGGCAGAATATGGTTGAGGATGGACGGAACAATATTTGTATTGTAGTGTGTTGATGAAAACTACACCATCAACGAGAAAGTGCTGATTGTTATGACAGCAACAACAGGTAATGTAAAAAAATCTCACAACTGCAAAATGCTGGCCTTGGCGTTGACAGAACTCAGTCAGGTGCATGATGTTATGATGTCAGGAAAACCTGGCGGCTGGCAGTTCTGAAAACCGTTCAGGACATATATCAAGCACTGATGCATGTTAAAAATTTCCAGCTGAAGGAAGGATGAAGGTAACAGGGTTGCTGTGGACCACAGGTTAAGATTTCATGCCTCTATGGTGAGTAAAACACATTTCATCCTTGAGCCTCTCAGCAGAGTAGACTTCTATATCGTGGACACTGTCAGAGACTGTGTTGAGGCATTGCACACCAACAAGGTGTTTATGAAAGACACAACCGAAACTTGGACGTGTTGGAGAGGTAATAAGAGGATATAAAACTCAGGAGATCACCAAGCAGCAGAGGCTGTTTTACAGCTGCAATGATACAGTAACTGCTACGGCACTTTGGAGAGTGTAGGTGCATGTGTTTTTTTTTTTTTTGTTTGTTTGTTTTAAATCAATTGTTAAATTCTACAGCGATGGACTGGCGAGCTGTCCAGGGCATACCTTACTTTTCGCCCTAAGACTGCTGGGATAGGCCCCAGCTTCCCCGCGACCCTGAATTGGATTAAGCGGTTAAGGTAATGAATGAATGAATGAATGGATGTTTAATTTTATCCAGAAAGCTGCCAATTTTTGGCACAAGAAGAAGTCAAACCCCTGGTTTTGATTTCTTGAATGAAAATCTTCTTGAATGAAATCGTCTGGGGAAGATGTCCTTCTGGTCAAGTCCTTTTCAATAGTAAGTTGATTCAAAAGTGATATCAATGAATGGAACATTGTTCCTCTGTGCTTTGTGAACACCTTGAACACCTCTGTGAAGTATATGTTTTCATGTAATGGGGGTTTGACTGCCAAATAATCCAATTTGTTGTTGACGAACATCTTATTTGATGGAACATCTTATTTGACACAAACAACACTTGTCAGTCCTCTAGATCACTCGTAGGTCTTCACAATATAAAGATGCCATCACCTTCAAGGGCATCCACACCATGTTTCATTACATGAAACATATATTTCACAGAAGTGTTCAAGGTGTTCACAAAGGACAGAAGAAGAATGTTGCATTCATTGAAATCTCATCTGAATCAGCTTGCTATTAAAAAGAACTTGACCAGAAGGACATCTTCCTCAAATAATTTCATTCAACTGAAAGGCGTTTTCTGCAGCTGTATTGAACTCAACTTGACTCTGAGCTGCTCAGCCATCCAACAGAGCATAGTAACAATGACGTACTGACAGTATCAATCTTTAGTAGGTTTGATTATTATCTGCTGCAATGCTATCAAGAATCTAGGATTCTTAAACGTAAAACACAACAAAATTTCTATTTAGTAGCTGTTGTTACAAAAGGTAATATATGAAGAATATATGCAATACACACCACGATGCACAACCAATGTTTACAATACATCACAAATATGTGTAATAGTGCAGCTGCAGTTGTGTTGATGTCATGAAGCTGCAGACGAGTGCGAGTTCTCCATATAAAACATAACTCGGTTCTTTCCCGAGTTGGGGCGATGGACCTGCGGCTCTGCAGAGGAGACTGTCTTCGAGTCTGGCGGTGAAAGGCTTCATTTTCCTGTAACATTCACCAGAAGCATGTGGTACAGTCTGCTGGTTAGGTGGGTGGGATCTGCAACAAGTCTCTGGTCTTCTGGACCAAGGTGCTGTTTATAGAGATAGGGGTGGGAGGGGGGGGCATCCTACTTTTTCCTGGGGTCCAATCCACATGAAGAGTCTCAGCTGCCTCCAGTGAAGTGGCAATCTGCCTGTTGACTGGGCAGCTCCTCCAATGCTAATTTAGCATTAGCTCACAGTGAAGCATTATATATGTTTTGAGTGAATAAGTTGGATAAAATTGAATAGGTTAAGGTTGATTGAGCAAATATCGCTTTTCTTAAAAATGAACCCATGCAACTTGTTTACGTAGTCATTAAGTGTTCAATCTCTGTAACTGGGATGTAGAAGGTAATTGCATCATAAAAGCATAATGAACGTGTCTGAACTTTTGCTGTTTTACATGAAATGGTATTATGTACTTAGTATGCTTTGACATAGACCAAAAATGAAATCATTTAATGGAAATTTGTGTGCTCACAAAAAAAGTCAAAGATCCTTTGATGGATAGGGGATCATACTTCCTTGTGCCAGGACTGTATGTGCATGTTTAAAACCTTCAAACGGCTCGTTCTCAGTCACAAATAAAGAAGGTGACAAGACTAACACCCCACATTCAGAAGCTGACCAGTCTCATATCAACACTACCTTACATAACATCCAAAGACAGACTGGAATGATTTGTCAGAGTCTGTCAGATAAAAGCAGATTGATGTCAGGTCCACAACCTGCCAATCCAAGGAGAAAACATAGTAAAAACAGAGGGCGGTCACAGTTTGGCAGGTGACAAAAAACCATTTAGTGAAACGACTTTTACAAGTTCAACTCAATTCCAGATCTCAAAGGGCTCAACAAGCTCTATAAAGAAGGAAAACAAAGCTGCTCACTGGAAAAGAAGACAAGACAGATGCTGCTGCCCAGCAGCCATATATCAAACGAAGATTTTACAAGCAGCAATTTGTCAGTGACTTAGAAAAAAGTGAATAAACAGCTCTTACATGGAGTACTTTATCCACATTCATCCAGTTATAACACACACACACAGTCTTTCATAGAAACACACTCAGCTGTCCTGCTTAATGAGCCACAGTCATCTCAATTTATACATTGCATATTATCGCCATACTGATGTCACTGCCGTGATTTAAACATTTGGGCAAAATTCTTTTGAGCACATGAACACCCACACTCCACCTCTTCAGCAGATTAATTTGAATAATTTTGTTCTTTCTGTCCTCACCTCCTCCTTCCCCATTTTCTCCTCTAACCTGTGTCGGTGTGTATAATGGACGGTGTGGTCTGGAGGATTGGGCCGCAGCAGGAGTCATTAGCAGGAGCAGTAGACACACTCACATGTGCCTGTAAGAAGGTAGGAAAATGGCTAGCTGACTCCAGGAAACCAAAAAATTACACGGCTACTGTAGGAATCCTGTTCGAGGGCTGACTAACTTACCAGCATCTGTATTATGATACGTTTCCCGTCTTTCCTTTACAGAAAAACGATGTGCTACACATGAGACCCCATGTGGTTTTGTACAGTGAAACACAGCGAAGGCACATATGGAACACAATGGAAAATGTTTATAGTCATAACATGATAATATGGGGAATTTATGGGTTTACATGTGAAACCAATAAACTTCTGTATAGTCAAGTTTTACATGAAGGAAAACCATGTTGCACATGATAATATGAGTTTTACATGGACATTTACATAGGTTCTACATGTTATCACGTGGGTTTCACATGAGAATTCACATGGGTTTCACATGTTATATGATTTCCTTTTTTTTCTTTTTGTTTTTTCTTTTTTTTTTTTTTTTTTTTTTTTTTTTGTATGTTAAATGATTTCCAAATCAAAGTTTACATGGGTTTCACCTGTGATGATGTGGGTTTGACATGAAAGTTGGCATGGTTCTGACATTATTATGGTGTCAGATAATAATTAACATGTATTTTATATGTTTTGAGGTTATTACATTAAAATTTATAGTTTCACGTTATTGCAATATAAATCCCGTAAAACCCCACAAAATCCTAATAAATATTACAAAACATATGTTTGATGTGTGAAACATGTGGTTGTCTGCAAGTGTTAGCTTAGAAAAAAACATTGAATATTTAAAGTAATAAGGCTTTGTTTAGCTAAAAAATATATTTACAGAAACGTGTATGTTTATGGTTAATGAACTCATTTTGGTTTCTAGCTGATGTTTTCTTTGTATCAGGAGTTCTTTTTGTTTGTTTTTTTGCTTGTTTGCAAACCTGCTTAAAAAATCAATCATGTGTTTGGATGCTCATTGCCTTTTGTGTATTCATGCAAACTTTATCATGCTAATGATACTCTCAAAGGCATGTTTTTATGCTAATTTGAATTAATGCTGTATTTATTTCATAACAACACATTTAAACCAGCATCAGCCTCTCATGGAGGCTATTTAAGTTTCAAATTAAAAGGGTTTGTTTGAGGTGTGAAGTAATGAAGATCTGAACGAAACACACAAGATGACACTTCTGATTATTTTTAAATGTTTCTTGACAGTCAGAAACAAATATCTTTTGGACAGACTTTATGTATTTACTGTAGTAGTTTTAATGCATAGTAATGTGGTTCTTCAGGCTCACCTGTATAATATCTGTTGGATTCAATGACAGCATGATACATTGCATAACAGTGTAAAACTAAAGCTAAAACAAAGAGTCGTGATTATTTCCTCTAACCCTCTAATGTTTCTACACCGGATAGATTCATAAAGCAAAGAAGGCACATAAAAATATGGATCTGTTTGTACCTCAAAAGTTGGATTTGTCCATGAAATAAAGATAACAAGGACATCAGTGAGTATTCTGTTTGTATATAGATAAGTTCATAATCACATTTTCCATTTAAAATTTTCGAATGAAAACCAAGCCGATGCAGCTTTTCAGATCTTTCACAAGTTAATCGTCAGTGTTGTGATGATCAAACAAAGCTGGAAAGACATTGCGAGAGAGAAAAGCATTCATTACACAGACGGATAAATGACCTATCTAATCTGGTCTAATCTAATATCTAACTTGTTGTTTGGCAAAACAAAATAAATAACTCTGATGTTCAGTCTAAGGTCTCATTTCCAGGTCTGATTTCCAGCTGTTGCTGCAAACTGCAGTAATCCTTTTGGTTCTCTTCAGAAGTTTGAAAAAGCATCCAACTTCTACACAAATGCATTTGAAAAGGCGACTGGACATTTTCTGTGTTGCTTTTCTGGTCAAACAGGCTCGAGTCAAGGTGTAGCTGAGAACTGTGACATCTTTGATAACCTTACATGCTGACAGCCTATTTCTGGGAACAAACACCTTTCCATATAAAATGACCGAGTTGACTTTTCAGTTCACTGACTTCCCAGTTCACTGACTCCAGGCAGGAGAACAAGACTAACATTCCTTCCTGAGACTTAATACTTAAAAGTTTACTCAAAATTCTTCATGTAAATTCAGTCATTTCAGTATTTTCTCAGCAGTCCGTAAAATCACTGACTTTAAATCTTGGTCACATTAGTTAGATTTATGTCTCTTATTGGAATGGTAAAGAAAATGCCTCTCTTTACAAGTTGTATTGAAGGCTTCATCTGTTTACTGGAGTTTAGGACAATGTTGCATATTATAAAAATATAAATCCAATTATTGCTATTTGTTTCCAGTACATTTTAATACATCCATGCTAGCATCTTTAAAAAAATCCATGTCCGTCATTTGCATGTATAGTACATGTGGCCAACCTGAGAATGGTTTGAACCAGAGATAGTTTAAAGACACCAATTATAACGGCAATTATGAGTTGGTATCAAAGCTGCCCATTAACGTTAACCAGCTGGCGGCTCAGATGGTTATTGATTAATTCCTCAAGTGCACACACCTTGACCAACATTAAAGGCCGAAGTGTAAGAGAGCAACACCAGCTCCGCATGCTCACAGCAGAAAAATCAATTCTCACTTTGTTGTCACAGCTTTAAGTAGACCATAACTGTCAGTCACCGCACAGCTAAATGCACATTCTGAGTAACCCACCAGAAGTGCTCCATCATGTTTCCACCATGTCAAACACTGGTCACATTTTTTCACATAAAGCCACTTTCCTGAACCAAGACGGCTGTGAAAAATCACTTCTGACACCAAAGACTCCTTTTCATAGCCTGATATGTGGTTTATATTGATAAATTACTTTTTTAATAACTAAAAATTCTACCCATTAACAGGCTGCTTTTTATTTATCTGAACTGAGAGGAAACATTAAAAATTCAGCAGTTAGTGTGAATCATTTGTGCTTTCATATTGTGAACGACAGGCTCATCTAAAGCCTCCTATTTAAAGGGAAAGAACTGAAAAAGCACATTTTCAACAGCTTTACAAGTTCTTGAAAGCAAAGAATTAATTGATGTCTTTGAGTGAATGTTTGGACCAAACTATAACTGTAAGATTGTTTTTGTCAAAGTCTTGAATGACACACAGAAAAAAATGTTTTTAGTTTCATTTGCTTTAACTCCGTTTCTGACGCAGTCATCCATAACATTCTGTTATACCAACTGGAAAATTGGATGGGAAAGTCCGGTTCTGTATTGGTTTGAACCCTCAACTAAAGATGGAGACTTCTTTATATTGCTTGGTATTCAACATGTGGACTTCCTCATCCCCAAGGCTACATTACGGGCCCCCTCTTGTTCTGCAGCTACAGAATCACAGAAACAAAACAAATACCAGATCATTATTATTCCAATGATACTCAGCTCTATTACTCTCACTTCATAACCATAGGTATGTGGTCCCAAAAGAGGCTTCAGTTTGTGCCTCAGTCAAATGAATATTAAGATGTCCAAGAATAATAAACGTTTGTTTGTTCATTTGTTCATTTGTTTGTTCGTCCCTTCATCCATTCAACTAAAAACTAAACGAAAAAAAAACTCCTATAAACATCTAAACTAAAGACAAAAAAAAAATTAAATTCTACTGTCAACAAACGTAGGATCTGTTGGTCAGGTTTAGTTTGGCCTTCAAGCAGAACTTCCTCCACCTGACACTCAGGTTCCTGTTTGAAGCGTTTCTCCATGTGGTTGTTGCTGCCATAACGGCTCCTCAGGTGGTCTTGGACCTAGATTTCTGGTGTTCGTGTGGATCTTGCATCACATTCTGCTCCTAGTCATTATCTCCTCAGTGGTGCAGTCAAGTTTCTGTAGAGACGCTGGGCTGTTTGGGGTCATTTTTCTCTGTAGAAGCTGCTACATTTTTCTCACTGCTTCAGGCTGCATGTTTGCTTCTTTTAAGATTAGAAGCCTCTCCATATTTTTACACCCACGATGCTCAGCAAAGAGTTCCACATTTAAAAAGCTCCCAAGGACCAGCGGGAGAAGCTATAATGAGAGCTTTAAACTTTGTTTATATAGCATTTCTTCAAACCTCGAGCAAAACACGCACCACACGACCGACCAATGACGAGGCACCTTGGACGAACTGAAGCAAATTTAATGAAAGTAAAGGCAGCATGGAAAGTCAGGAAAAATTCATTTCAATACTTTATATTTGTTCCTGAATAAAGCCACAGTCGAATCAGATGAAGACCTTCATCAGCAATTTATCAGCAATCTTTATGTAGTGAGTGCAAGTGATTTTCATACTTTCTTTTTATTGTTATAATGAATTTGTGGCCTTTATTCTTATCATTTAGAGGAATTTAATTTCAGTTCTCTATTCCTGTGTTGGTATTTGTGTGTTTTTTATTGGAGTCGAGGTTGAAGGAGTTCCAGAACATTTCTTGATTTCATTGCAACAATGTCTCATAAATGCATTGATTTGACTCCGAAAGGTAAACTGTTCATGTAAAGGAGATTTTAATGAGTAAGCTACGTGAGGTTATCTGTATGCAGGGAAAGGCTCCTCAGTGTGATTTATTAATGATCTGAATACCTAACACCTTCAGTTTCTCAGACAATTTCTACTTTTTCCTCATCATATCTGTTTCACATACTGACTCCGTCTTCGTTTTCCATCTTGACAGTCTGACGCACGTCAGCAGAACTGTTGCTGCAATTCTGTCTCATGGCATTAATTGTTTACCGGATGTCAGAGGGTCCGGCCCGGCCCACACTGCTGACAGCCTCAGGGGGCTTTGCTCTGTGGGTTAGCGGCGTCCATCCTGGCTAGGTAGCAGACCACAGCTAAATTATTCATCACGCCTCTGACTGCTGCTGCCTTTTGGAGCTGCAGTCAGAGTGTGAGGAGGTAAACAGCCCACGCAGCAGCAACACGAGAGTCCACAGAACAGAGGAGATCAAGTGGAAGAGAACAGCCTGCAGACGCTTCATTCACATTTCTGCTCAGATCGCAAATAAAGCTGCAACAGCTGGCCTTCTCTTCGCACACTGAAACGTCCAAAACCGGAAGCATCTGGAACCAGGTGAGGGCAGTGCACAGCCAATCACGGCTCAGGATTCAGTCATTAAAGAGTGGTGATGTTTCACATCAGTTGATGTGTCTGAACAAAGCACATCATCCGTCCATCCACCAGTCAGTCCGTCCATCCATCCATCTATCCATCCATCCATTTATTCATCCATACATACATATATATGTACATCCGTTCGTCCATCTGTCCGCCCGTCCGTTCATCCATCCATGCATCCATCCATTCATCCATCCATCCATTCGTCATTCCATCCATCCATCCATCTGTCATTCCATCCATCCATCCATCTGTCCATCCATCCATTCATCCGTCCATCCATCCATCCATCAGTTTTTCAATAGTTCCATCCCTCTTTCTCCTCCCTTCACCCTTGCTCGTCCATTCATCTATCATCATCTTCATCTTTCATTTTTCACTCCATCTAATCTCATCCTTCTCGTAATTTATGGGTTTTTTTTTGAGTCTCTTCCTTCCATGCGCAAATCATGTGACACCCCAGATGAACACTTGTCAGATCTTGCTACCGCTCCATCCATCCAACATGTCACAGCGTTAACAGAGTTCTGTTTCTGTCTGTTTCCACTGAAATGAGGCTGAACTCAAATGAAAACTCCCTAAATGTCACACAGTCTCAGTGTGTTAAAAATCTGCTTTGTGCAGAGCTATTAAAAGGAATAGGATGAAAGCATGAAACATTTCTTGTTAACCTGTGATCACCGAAATCATCTCCAAATTGTTTCTGCAACAAAATGTGGATTTTTAATTTTACCATTTACATATATATTCATTAAACCATGTTTTGTCCTGTGATTTTAGCTGTATTTATAGTACGCATACGACATTTCATTGTGTTCCTCCTGTACAAACACAACACTTGTGAAACAGCACTTTGCTGATAACTGAGCTGAGTGGCAGCAGAGAGGGGTCTTGTTCATGGTGGGCATTACTGGCAGAGTTTGTCCCAAAAGTCACTATACTGAAATGAAACTGAATCTCGGTGGCATCACTGCAACTGGCAGATTTACTTCCAACTCTAAAACAGCTGAAAGTAACAGTACTTGTGAACTAACTTTGCAGTTTTCCTCAGAAGATTGGAAGTGCTTTATCCAATCAATAACAATCTGAAGGATGACTTAAAATGAGCTCTTTGATGCTTATTGATTGCCTCAGTAAAATCCACCTCTGATTACTTAATGATCACCTGAAGATTCACTTTGGAAAATAAGAGTCAGCTGGTTTTACAGATGGAGGGAAACTTTCTCCTCCAGATTTCACACTGGAGGTTTGCTGACTTCAGCATCTGTCTTCCAGGAACCATTGACTTTTACTAGTGCTGGGTTAAAAAAGTCAAAATTGGGTCACCGTGGAAACAGAACCATACAATTAAAAGCTTTAAAATAAAATCCATCCAGGTAGAGATGAAACAAAAAGAAGGTGTGAGGAGCTATTTAAAAAGTCTTTCAGCAAAAACAATCCCAATATCCTCCATCAAGAAACTCACAATCAGTTGTCTCCCAATGAAAAACTAAAAACACCAGTAGAAAAACATTTAAGAAAAAGTAGAAAAAACAGGTCATGCAAGACGTTAAAATTACAAGTCAAACGAGAAAATTTGAACCAGACCATCAGCTGTTTGGTTGTTCTGAAGTAAACAGGCAAACAGCTGATGGTCTGGAAGCAACAACTGAACAGAAAACCAACAGAACCAAGTCTTGAGTTTGTTTTGGATCCAAACCAGATCAAGAACCCCTTTGGTAAAAAAAAAAAAAGCCTATGAGATTGAGCAATCAATCCATCCACCAATAAATGCATTTCTCAACAAAAATGGCAAGAAACTTCTGTGTGATGGTTTATGACCAGTTCTCCCCAACCGTTGACCAGCCTAATGATGAGCACTTTTCTTCTTCTGATAAATGGTTCTACCCTATTATTGAACAACTCTCCTCCACTGATGACTGATACTCCTTAGATGACTGGTTCTCCCCACAATGACAATTTCTATCTCTCCAGTGACCTATTCTCCCCTGCGATGACTGGTTCTGTCCCATTGATGACAAGTTTTCTCCCTCTAACTACCAGTTCCCCTCTATGATGGTCAGCTCTTCCCCTCTGTTGACCATATCCGCACTCAGATAACTAGTTTTCCTTCTCTAATGACCTGTTTTTCCCCTGAAATGACTGGTTTTCCTCTGATAATCTGTCCAATGATTGGTTCTCTCTGTCCAATGATCATTCCTGTTACTCTGAGGAGACCTTGGTTCAGGCCATAGCTGTGTCTCAATTCAGGGTCTGCACACGTTGAAGTGTGGATTCACCGGCTGCATAGCGACGCGCCAAGTGCTGTCACAGTTCAAAGGCTCCTTCCAATCCACCCTTAAAATCCGCACTTCGTTTGGCTCCAGATTAGTTTAAAATGAAGGCTACAAGAGATGCATCCTATTCGTCTTCTCTTATCCTAGAATTCATTGCACCCTGATAGAAATGAATGAGCAACAGAGGGCCGGTGTAGGTACCACACCAGCAAGACTGTTTATTTATTTATATTTATAAAGGCTCATATTTGTCCCAGCAGACAAGCTGGGAGGACAGCAGCATTGTGTCCAATAAACACAAATGAATTTAATTACAGCTGTCATCAAATGTCTTCATCCCCTTTCATTAAAGAAAAGGCTGAATTTATTACAGTCACTCGGATAAATATGAACATGAACTAAAACTGGGCTAATTTATAATTCAGTGACATAAGACACTGTTTTGTCTTAGTGGAAACATCAAAGGATTGTTCAACTGAATATTAGTTTATGAGTGATATAACATATTTTATTTTATCATGTTTGTTTGCTTTTTAAAAAATATTTCTATTAAACCAGAATTAGAAAATAATGTCATGATTTTCATAAAACCTTTATTTATTATTACTTTTGTCCATTTCAGCTTATTTCCCAGGCAGCTGTTTTTCTCCTTCTTTAATGGGTGGATATGAATACATATGAGGACGACTGTATATGTGTTTAACATAGATTATTTTTCACTGAAGTTCACGTCAGCTTGACAAGATGAGCTGTCAGAGGAGAGCTCATCTGGTCCTCCTCCTCCTCATGTTTGTCATTTATTCACAAAGATAAATAAAAATAAATAAAATTAAGATTACTGGCACCATTTTCTGTCATTTTAAAAAATATTTTGTATTTTTTGTGGAAGAATGGGATCTGTAATTAGATGAACTTTGCATATGTAGTTGCTAGGCAACGGAAGACTGTAGCACTATGGGTAATTCTCGTACACAAGATAGGCCATCTCATTTCATTGACAATAAGCGCACTTCGGAGTGTGCAGACTACGTAGGCTATGAAATGTCCTACAGTCTGCACACTTGGAAGTGGGCAGACTCTGAATTGAGACCCAGCCCATGTCTCTCTCACAGATCCTACAGATGGTCCAGAACTGGGTGGAGTTTCTGCAGTGTCACCAGCCAAAAGGACCACATGACCCTCCTCTCCTCACTCCACTCCACTCAGTTATACAGGTTCTAATACATCTGGACCATTGTGCTTCTCTTAGCGAATGTCGAGCTCTGTCAGTCTCAGTCCAAACTTCCAAAGTCTATCAGAGCATAACATCCCTTTCTGAAAACGTTTCTGGTACCCTAAAACACTGGACCACATACTGACTCTGGACCTCTGACCCAGTTCTACAATATTTGTATCCCTGGACCAGTTCTAGCACAATCATTGTTTTGAGCTAGCTGACAGCTTGACTAAGCTTTGACCCACATATCTCCATTAACTGGTTAGCTCCCGCTAGCATTTAGCTACAGGCATGGTGGAGTTTTATAAATGTCAGTCATCCGCTCACATGATCACAGCCCTCCTCTCAACTCCACCTCTATTCATTCATATATTTTCTGGGAGTAATAGCGATAATTATGCTGCCAGCGATGGAGGGAACGACCCAATGAGATTAACCCAGTGGATGATGTCATGGTGGCTCTGCCCATCTTTTTTATATGACCTATGATTTTCTTCCAGATCAGCTGAGATCTGTGTTTTTGTTTGGGTTCAGAGGGATATGTCTCTTCTTTAGAACATATGAATGTGTCACCGTGACAACCCAGTCCAATGACCTGTGGGTATGTTGGAGATAGAGGTGCACAAAAAAAGGCCATGAAGGTGACGTTCAGTGTAACAGAGAAATCCGGCAGTATCCCTGCAAAACGAGGAAAAAGCAGATGAAACTGTGCAGTCACATCTGTCTGGGGTTGTTACTGCAGCTGCACACATCAGGTCCATGTTTAAATTAACATTCAGATGCAGCCCTGCACGCATGAGCACTTCCTGAACATTCAGTTCCTCATCAGGACGTTGAGGAAAAAGCGGCAGCTTTACCAGATGTTAACAGCCTTCAGCCGTCTGATCTGTGATCAGCTGAAGACGGAGACCTGAAAGCATCACAGACCTCTTAGCTCGGATTTCCCTTTAATTCTCTGGTAAAACATGTTGTTCTAAAAGTAGAAAAACACTTGCGTTCAGATTTTTATGACGGTGGTAATTTGGAAGAATTATGATTTTTTTTCTAATCACACTAAGAAATGAAAAAAAAAAGTGTTTACTTGTATTTTAGAGACACCTTCAACAGTTTTTACATTTTCATTTTAAAGTTCTTTTCGTTTTTAAAACCAAAAATTACTGCAGAGATATTTCATATTCATTCCTCACTTCTGTCTTTTTTCTTTTATAATCAAACCAACAGATCTCTGATTACAGACTCAAGGTCTCATCAGCAGAGTTTATAATATGCGCATGGCCCTGCTGTGTTCTGTGTTTTGGAGTATTTATGGTGTATTTAACCAGCTGGGATTTCATTAAGAGCTACAGATAATTATATAAGTCCAAAAATAAATAAATAAAATAAAATAAAATAAATAAAAAGGTAATAAATCCAGTGATTAACAAAGTAAAATCCAGGTCATACAGAAACACATTTTATAAATTTATTTGTCGATTTACATTAAATAAAAAACTAATAATGTACACAGAGTTATTAAATATTTCCTTTTTGATAAATCTTTTAGTCAGTGCTGACTCAGTGACCTTTGGTCATCCCCAGTAACCAATAATTTAAATCATTTTGACCATTTCAGATGAAATGAAGGCAATATGTTGGAAACATTTTGCCAAAATAGATTATTAAATTATTGTGGATGTTTAATGGTTTCTGTCTTTATGAGATTGTTTTGTATTGGAGACATTTTTCAGCTCCCATTCTACTGTCAGTAAATCATGTCCATCATGTTCTCATTCATAAATGCTGCAGATAAACAAAACACGTTTCGCATCCTGTACATCAACTCACTCGTCTCCGTCCTGCGATCAGAATCAGTAAAGAATGGTTTAATTTGAGCTGGTTGGTTGTTCTGTAACATAAGCATCACTGTCAGACGGTTTCGTATATTAGTACCCTTATAGCAGGGTTTCCTTGTCAGCCCCTCCCCCTGCTTTTGATGCATGACTTATCAGCCTGCCAGATGGTACTGTAGAATATTTCATCACTATTAATTTACGCAATACAGCATAAAATTAACAAGGGCTACAAACTAACATCTGTGGCAAACACCGTACAGCACAAATGCCCCATCATCCGTCATTTTCATGTTTTATTGGCGCAAAGCTTGTAAAACAAGAAGTCCAAACAACGACGACCACATTGTGATGAGTCTGTTTTGCTCTGGTGTCTTTTTTTTTTTTTTTAACCAAATTTTTCTCATTATTCAAAGACTTTCCAGCAGCTGAGACGTTTTACTGTAATCTTCTGTCCTGTGTTGAAAGCTGGGTTTCAAACCATAAACCATACCTCTGCAGAGGGAGAGCTCCAGATATGACAGACAGGTCCGGCTACGTTTCTCATGTTGTAAATCCTCACAGAGTGACAGCTGAGAAACCAACATCAGTCAGCACAGAAATCGCTCATCAATCAGCCTATTGCAGCCGGGTCATTGATTTCTGTCCTGATGCAACTACTTATATTGATGTAATGATGTGATACATGCTAACTGTCCACTCTATCAGATTCACCTATTAAGTGCTTGTTAACAGAGATATCTACTCAGCCAATAACACGACAGCAACTCAATCTCATGTAGACATGATCGACATGACAAGTTGATTTACTGAAGGTCAAACTGATCATCAGAATCAAATAAAAAAAGGCGATTTTAGTCACTTTGAATGATCAATAGCATTAATAATCCGCTGAGTATACCAGGCCTCTCATCTGCTAATTGTTGGGATAGGCTCTGGCTGAACTGGACTAAGCAGTATTGAACTTAAATGAATGAATTAAATGAAGTCATACTTATGTCTCACAGCTAATCTGTCAGCATTTATTAAGACGTAATATATAGTATCTGATATTTTCCTATATATGTAAGTTCCATGGGGGATGGGCACTGGCTAAATGGATGTGTATGATACTTAACTTGAACTGGAACTGCTCTCTCATTGGTTTGCTATAGATTGTGTCTAGGCAGCAGTTTGCAGCATCTCTGGCAAATCATTGTTGATTGAGGCTCTATATTACTCTGGTGGGATTGACTGCCCACCTGTCAATCAAAATCACACCCGGTGTTTAAATGTGCAAGTGTGAAAATTACAGCACAAAGCAGATAATGAGAAACATGCTGAGCAGACAAACCCGAGGAGAAAAGAGAAGCTTCCCAGGAAATGTCATTAAAAGTCTGTAATTTCTTTAAGAATTTTTTTTTTATTTTTTTTTTACATGAGATTTACATAAAAACAGGGGGGGCGGGGGGGGGGGGGGGGGGGGGGGGGGGGGGATAAATGAGCTTGGCTCAGACCAACCCAATTTAAAAAAGGAAGCACAGAATAAGAATCAGAATCTTTTGTTGTTGTGAGTATGTAAATAAATCTGAATGTATTACAAATACCACCACCACACACAGTGCAACAGGAAGTCAAATAACATCCACAAAAATATCCAGAATAACATCTCTGAACACACAACAAATCCAACCTTGACACAGATGGTCCCCAGCAGCAGAAGACCACACGCCAATCCTGTTAGCTAAGAGCTGAAAACTGAGGCTACAATTTATACAGACTCAGCAAAACTGGACAATAGAAGATGGGGAAAAATATTGCCTGTTATGATGGTATGGTAAAGTATGGTATGGTATGGTATGGTATGGTATGGTATGGTATGGTATGGTATGGTATGATATGGTATGATATGATATGATGTGATATGCTATGACATGACATGACATGACATGATATGATATGATATGATATGATATGATATAATATGATATGGTATGACATGGTACATACATGGTATGGTCTCCACTTCACATCCAGGTTGAAGCTCAGATTCATATTTTCCAACTTGGATCAGAAGGACCCTGGTTCTGGTTTTTAAATAAACCTTGACCCAGTCCCAGCTCTCTAATCTAGACCAGGAATGGGATTAGCTGATCTGGAAATGGTTTCTGAAATAGGATAGGTGGCCTCAATTTGATCTCCGTTGATGTTCTTTTTTCTCTCTCTCTCTGTGCTGCTGAAGACCAGCTGAAAGCTTGTTCCAGACTTCACAAGGAGCAAGTACTTTGTTCTTGTTGTCGAGGCCATAAGGTCAAGAAAAAAGTTGGTTTTGGTCTGGTTAGTTTATACTTCATGAGAAGCTTTGTCTGCAACAGGGTGGGGGTCACTGCAGAGGGTGTTTGTGTATCTGCAATGAGCAAAATTGACCCGGTTATTTCATATATAACACTTTAGGGCGCACCAGGGCGGGGTTGTGCACACAAAGTGGTCCATGTCTTTAAATCCCACATTTTCTTTTCACCACCCTTACCAGCTGTTAATTAAAACTCTCTGTTCAACTCCACATCAACAATAATGTGTTAGTGACAACTTTCCTCTTCTTGTTTTCTCAAATGTCAATCACAGAATTCTTAGAACTGCATGAAAAGGAAGCTCTGCCAGGTGAATAAGTCACAAGATGTTCTTTGTTATGTCAGTGAGAGCGAAAGTGGCCTTGAGAACAAAATAAAATTTCTCATTTCTCGTGAAGTATGTAACAGGCTAAGAGGCTTTCCACATGGCGCTGATTTGCAGTAAAACCACAAAAGTAATCTATCGATTTGCCCTTCATCCACACAAAATCGTGGATTCGCCTTCATTAAGCCAATCATGTCTGAAACCAGGTACCAAGGTGGATCTGTCTGAAACCTCGACCGTCTGGGTTTTATCAGGACAGCGTAACCACACAAGTGGCGGACATGACATCAATGTGAAAAACACGTGCCAAACACAACAATAATACACAACCAGCTGTGATGTGGTGCTCCTCCTGGCTAACAGTGTTTATACCAGAGCAAGGAGCAAGAAGATATGAAGAACATTCATTTATTCATTATCCTAACCGCTTAATGCATTGAAGGGTCACGGGGAAGCTGGAGCCTATCCCAGCAGTCTTTGGGCGAAAGGCAGGGTACACCCTGGACAGCTCGCCAGTCCATCACAGGGCCACACAGAGAGAAATAACCACACACACTCACTCCTTTGGTTGATTTAGAATAACCAATTAACCTAACATGTATGTCTTTGGACGGTGGGAGGAAGCAGGAGTACCTAGAGAGAACCCACAGAGAACAATATGGAGAACATGTATGTCAGAAATCATGTTCTAGCTTTGCAGTGTTACTTTTTCACTATCGTAGCACCCCCCACAACGTTGTGGTGTGCACTACAGTCCCACTTTTGTAGGGATGGTGAAGGCTTTTTCATCATTTTCTCTACCACTTTCACCCCTGAACCGGCTTTGGTGTCTGATGGACCTACCCTACAGCCAAGTCTGGTAGATTCCAGTTTTTCCATAAACACGATGTGTCCTGTAAAGACAAAAGGTTTGTTATGGTATTCCTCAGAGTTCTGCTCTTGAGCCTCTTTCATTTTCTAAGCACAATATTATATTGTACAATATCAACAGTGTCAGTGCTATGCTGATGACACATAATTGTATTAATCAATGAAACCTGGGGGAGCTAATCAGCTGCTGAAGCTTCAGTGTTGTAGGCATCCTGTCATTATCTGATTTCTATTCAGACTCAGTTATCCTGCTCCTCTCCTGATGAACCAGCTGTTTGCACCTTCTCTCTTTTAAAGATGACAATTATATTTCATCTACTTTTGGTTTTGTGCCATTATTTGAATGTGTTTTCTTTTTGTTTTATTATTTAGTGATTACAAATGGGTGTATTATTTTAATTTCTTTTATTTTAACTCAACTCATTTTTATTTATAGAGCACTTGAAAAGTAATCAAGATTGGCCAAAGTGCTGCACACACACACAGCCAGATAAAATAGTTAAAACACAGGACGATTGAAAATACTTGAAATAGAAAATTTGAAAGATTTTATATATTTTATATTTTTTAAACAGTGTTTATGTGTTTGAAAGTGTAAATAACACGACTTAAATCTGAACCACAACCAGTCCAGAATTCTCAGATTGCAGTTTTCTGTACTTTTATTTACTTGTGTCTTGACATCGGAACTAATTTTGGTTCTAAGAGGTCAGTATGTCACTTCTCCACAGTGATTTTATGTTAATTATCGTGTGCGACCTCACAAATACCAGGATTAGCTTGCTGTCTGTAAGACTGCTCAGCGAAACAGGAGCATTGGCCTCATTCTGCTGGTAAATTACCCACACTGCACTGCACTGAGCCAGATATCATTACCTCCACTCCTCCAGGAGAAATTCTGCTGCTCTGCATTTCCTAATCATCAAAACAAGACATTTTCCACCACAACTCGCTGGTAAACAGAGCGAGAGAGTCTGGAAGTAACTAAGCAAAATACAAACACACGATGTTCTGAACAAAGGAGCTGGAAGAGGAGGCCACATATTCACCATTTTCACTCATAATCCACCCAGTCATTCACAAACTCTCCACTCTGAGCTGCGAACGCATCTTCTGGAACACATCGGGATGAGTGGAAGCCCAGGGTAAATCACCACAATCACTGGTGAGGTTCAGATGAACCAAAGTGAAGAAGAGCAACATTCACAATCATTCAGGAAGCATTTTCATATCATCAGTTCTGATCAGATTCTTATCATTTATTCAGATTCTGTCTAAAAGGGGTTATTTTCTCCTGCCGATGAACACACTCATTTTGATTTGCAGGTCTGTTTTACTTTTATCCGTAATAAATCCAATGAAACGATTCAAATGTGTATGCATTATAAAAAGTTTTAAGTGTGTCTCTGTCTCAAAGGTATAAAATATCTTAAATAAGTCAACAATTCCCTTGAATTTCCCTTTGGGGATTAATAAAGTATTTTTCATTCATTCATTTCATTTTAATTTAGCTGGTGGACTTATTTGTTGTTTTGGTCATGAATCAAAAAAGGAAATCTCTTCATGCAGCCTTTCCAAGCGATTACCAGGCAAGAGGCGGGGAACATGCTGGACACACTCTGCTAGTCGATGACAGGCCCAACACAGAGGGATACACGACCAGTCACTCACTCAGGGAGAGTTTAGAGTGACCAGTTAGCTTAACATGCATGTGTTTGGACTGTAGGAGGAAGCTGAAGTACCCAGAGAAAACCCACGCATACATGAGGAGAACATGAAAACTCAGCACAGCTCAAACTCTTCTCACCCAGTCACAACGCAAACCAGTGGCCTTCCAGCTATGAGCTGCTCACCACATCACCATGCAGATCATACCAAGCAATATTAAATGATACAATACAAAAATATATATAAAGTGATATGGTATATATATATATATATATATATATATATATATATATATATATATATATATATATAGTTGATACTATAAAAAGAACAAACAAATTAATAAATGAACAAGCAACTTCATTAATGGTGTATGAAAAGATACAATATGATACAATCAGATATACATTAAAAGAGGTATAATTTATTTCAATAAAATGCAATACCACACAACAAGATACCATAAAAAACAAAAAATATGACTTGTGCTACCTTATGTTACCTTATGGTAACATAAGGTAGCACAAAGTGCCCCCCATTCCCACACTCTCAAACGTACACGCACACGCACACACACACACCCAAGACCCATTTTCAAGCACTCCATCTTATTCATCACTCATACAGCTGGAGTAATGTGTTGCTGAGCACAGAGTGTTACACAAAGAACTCGCTTTTGATGTTCAACGTTATTTCCTGAGCCTCCGTTCACTACCCATACACAGATACTTCCTTCTGTCGTCCCCCTTCCGTTCTCCTTTTCAGAATAAAACAGCAGGACTTCTACACCTTTCACAATAATAGTACATGTATGATGTAGACTTCAGTCCAAGAGTTGTTTCTTGGACTCGTGTGTTGTGTCAGTTGCCTTAACAACACCAATAAGTAAATAACAAAAAAAAGAAAGAGAAAATACAAATTATAACTCAAACACAAATAAGAATTTATCCATCTGAAGTTAAATTAAAAAATATTAGAAATGCTATTAATCCCAGAAGTAATTTAGGGAAAAATAGGATGAAAATAAATAAAAAATAACTATGTCAATAAAAAATAATTTTTAAAAAAGGATGTTATTGCATGAAGCACAAAGTACCAAGACACTTATTATAAAATCCACACAGCCATAGAAAGACGTCATTTGACAATATTTAAAATTTTGTTAGAAAAGAAGATAAATAAGTTATTAAAATGCTTCAGTTTGAAAAGAGTTTATTTTGTTAGAATGTGAGCTTGTTGTGTAAAACTGTGTGAAACTAAATTGTGTGAAACTAAATTTATTTTACATGAAGTTCACATGATGAAGATTATTATGCTGCTGCTGCTGCTGATGATGATGATGCTGATATCAGTTACTTCATATCTCAATCTGTGAAACCAATTTTTCAACAAGCAACACTTCATTTTTTATCTGATATTTTCTTCAGAAAAAACACACAAAAGTTTCTTTTTCTTTTCTGATTCCAGCCTTTCTAAAACCTCAAGATTCCCGCTCTCCTGTCAATTCTTACATTATTTTATTTTTAACTCTTCCATCTGATGAAATATCAAACACTGCTACCACCACTTTCTTCTTCCATCTGAACACAACTCTTCTTCTACATCTTTTTTTGGCAGCAACATCTTCATCCTTTTGAGTTTTTAACAGAAACAGTTTTTGATTAAATATTCTGATTTTTTTCTCACAGATCTGTTAGTCAAACTTAAAATACCTAAAATACATATGAATAAAACATTTGTTTGTTTCTTTGACTTCAGACACAAATTCTTCCTGTTGACTCTTCTTGTTTTTCCCTCCCAGGAAACAGATGAATAAACATGTCTTCCCCTGAACCCGTCTGCACGTCGAGACGCATCATAAAACTGTACCGTGTTCGGGTTTGGCACATGGCAAATGTTGGCGCTTGTATCAGGAGCTCAATTATGCAGCTCTGAAACTGAGACGGAGAGGATTCTGTCACCCTGTCAGGCTGAGTTTGACATCGCCGCCTACGTCTGGGCAGAGCTCTTCAAAAGTACTTACAGACCTGGAATGGTGGCAATCTGCCTGGAGGATTCATTGAAACATAAACTGTCTGTGTCGTCTTTGTAATGTGGGAACAGCAGAGAGCGTGGAGTCACATGCTGGTGTCTTTCCTCCGGTCTACACTCAGTTTACCGACGAGTTTCTGCAGACAGCAGGTAGGAAAACTGCAGCCGAGCTCCGACTTCCTGCTGCAGCGCAGCTAATGACAACCGTTCATGGAGCAGACGTGGAATATTCAGAGCTAACAAGCCTTAATTTAAGATAATATCGACTTGATTACTTCCAGATCCGCCACTGGTGGCATCAGCCATGTTGGATATTAACATAACACAGGAGGCTTTTCCAGGTGAAACCAAGACTTCCACACAGTCATCCTCAAAGTAAAAATAAACACAACTGGACTTTTTCTTCTTCTTGGTTCTTAGAGATGATTCCCCTTTCTGCTCTTTTCAGAGACGTTTTTTCCTGTTAAACATAATGTGGGTGCAAAAGGTCAGTAAATTAGTGTTTCATGGATTATTTATTTGTTGTATAAATACTTCTTGGCAGTTAATCCAGTAAGTCAGGTCATTTCTCTTAAACAGTCACATTTGTGTGTAGCATTCTTCTGTGAGATGAGCAGCAGAGCGGCTTAGACCCATGTAAACCTTGCCAGAACTTCTCTGCCGAAGCCAAACAGCTTGCTGTCTCATTAGGTCCATGACATGGATGGATGGATGGATGGATGGGTGGTTGAATGGATGGATGGTTGAATGGATGGATGGATGGATGGATGGATGGGTGGTTGAATGGATGGATGGGTGGATGGATGGATGGATGGATGGATGGATGGATGGGTGGTTGAATGGATGGATGGTTGAATGGATGGATGGATGGGTGGTTGAATGGATGGATGGATGGATGGATGGATGGATGGAATGGTTGAATGGATGAATGGATGGTTGAATGGATGGATGGATGGGTGGATGGATGGATGGATGGTTGAGCTGAGTTTCACAACTAATATTACAAATAAATTCAGTTGTAGTTAAATCTGATTAAAGTGATACTGATTTATGTACAGATGTTTATATAACATCAGTTTTTATTTCATATTAAATACATTCTCAGATAACTATTTCATTGCCTAAAATACTGAAACAGCCTTTCAATAGTGTATAAATACTACAATCTTAACGGGCATCACTAAGTCACATGAGAGCAGGGTCACTGTTGTCACTGTAGAAGAAATGATTGAGTTTATGAACTGATACTGGATAAAATAAAATTGAATTTATCCAAATTGATAAATTTCTTTTCTTTTGACCCATCTCTGATAGACAGATGGGCGGATCAGTACACACTGATCATGTCTGAACTAATGATGGTTAAGTCGAAAAACTAGCTGATGGAAAAACTGCTATTGTGACTAAACCTATAAATCACAATATTTTTTTTTAATGATATCAGTTTCACAGTAATGGACAGTTTTGTTTTTATTTTAGTTATTTTACCATTCATGACGACATCTTGGGCCCTGCGATGGACTGGCGAGCTGTCCAGGGTGTACCCTGCCTTTCACCCACAGACTGCTGGGATAGGCTCCAGCTTCCCTGCGACCCTCATTGGACTGAGCGGTTAGAAAAATGAATGAATGAATAAATGAATGAATGAATGAATGAATGACAACATCTTGAAACATTCTTGCTAGCCTGAAGTTATGTAAATTATGTTGTTCAATTCAACTTTCAGTTCAACTTCATTTATATAGCGTCTCAAGATGCGTCTCAAGATGCTTTACAGATGGGGGGGGGACAAGCATTACCAAAGCCAATTCACAATAGCCTACATAAGGAAACCTCAACGACTGTTATCTCCATCAAACTCTTCTAATTTTTTATACTCTACACGTACCTCCAGCAAGCCTGTCTGGAAGTCCCATCTGACATGTTATCTGCGGATGTGAAGGTTGCTGATCTGTCTTTCAGACATTTTTGGTTCTTTTCATCATGTTTGCAGCTACGTTGGTGCAGCAGCATTGATAACATCATCTGGACATGATCTTCAGTAACTAGTTGTCTGCTCCTCACCGGACCTTTTGAAACCTTTTACACCATGTTCCTAACGTCTGTCAGTGAGCTTTGCTGAATCCAACAGTTGTTCTTCTTTTTTCTTCAGCCTGAATGTCCAAGCAGTGTGGACTATTTTACAAGTTTTATTTCAGCAGATGAATAAACACAGCTGGATCCACATGATCATTTAGAGAAATAGTGAGAATGAGAATCTCTACAGTCTTTATGTGGTGTCTATGTCATTTCTCAGAGTCAAAGAAAGCTGCATCTTTCTCTTCTCACTAAACAAAGCAACAAATGTCCAAGTGTACTGAAGTGATCATGTAGCTTCACCCAGAAACACCACCATGAAGCAGGAGAGGTCCCAAACTAATATGTAGTTTTTGTTTCTTAGCTGTATTTTATTGGTATTTTATTGGTTTTCTTGGTTGTATTCATTGTGCTGCATTCACTGACACTGGGTAAGTTCTAATGCTGGGGAAAATAGTGTCTCAGATGTTTGTCGATGACATACCACACATGACCAGATGTGAACTCCTATTCAGGTGTAAGCAGAGAAAAAACTGAATTTACCTCAGAGATGTTCACAAACCCTTTTTTTGCAGATCTAATTCAGGTTTCATGTCAGGAGGAAGGCAGCGAATATTCACCTCACCGTCAAGCTCCATAGAAAATAAATGGTGTTCAGTGTGTTGAGTCCATAAACCTCCCAGCTCATATAAATGCTAAAATTCGCTTCCATAACAGTGACTAATCTCTCCAGGTGTGTTTTAAGGTGAATGTGACTGATCCAGTGTCTTTGCAGACGTTACAGTTCGTTGCCCTTTTATCGGCCCCTTCATGAAGGTAAAACCCAGAAGTTAAAAAGAAAGGCGAAGCAGCAAAAGGTGTTCTCACTGCAACTGCACATCCGTTTGTGTGATGCTCTGTTAGTCTTACGTCGGGGTAAATAAGTTACTGAGTTACACCCAACAGACAGGAGATCACAGTAAGTAGAATTAAAAATAAAATACTGTTCCAAGTCTCACCTCTGACCTAACCTCCTGATGCTGATGCAGCTCAGGATGAGCAGATCTCACCTTGTCAATCCCACCTAGAGGGAAGACCCTGAACTCCACAACCTCACACCTCAATGCTTTCCTCCTGCTCTGGATAAAAGCTGAACAAAATGCCTTTTTTCAGTTTGAACAGAGATAAAAATAAACTCTGAGCTGCTCAAGCTGCATTTGACATACAATACTTGTTCCTAGTGAACTTATTTTGTGGGTGATTTTTCCACACAGAGCCAAGAGACAAAGAGAGAAAACACACCCACACAGACACACTCTTGTGTTCACAGTCTCCATGGAGTGTATCCCCGTGAGGATGGCTGTGATCTATAATTAATTCACAACTGGAGAAATGTTACACAAAAGATAAATCACTTTAACACTGGGAAAATATGAAATAAAAGACAGAATGAGATAACACAGTGGGGGGAGGGGGGGGAGTACAGTAAGTCAGTTGTGAAGTATCAACGCAGAATTAATGGCGTTGTTAATTCTGTTTGCCATCAGTGAACTTTAACACACTCTGATGAGTCTTCTTCATCATTAACCTCCTCTTCCTCCTCGGTACAATGCAGAGGTGCTGTCACATTCAGACCCAACGAGCCCGAACGGATCAGTTTCACTTTAATGGAAGTAAAACTGTTAAGTTTTTTTTTTTTCTTTTATGATAATTAAAGAGACGAAGAAAAGAAAAAACAAAGAGTTCAGACAGGGTTCGGTTGCACTTCATGCACCATGGAAGACCCAACAAAAGATATCTTCCCTCTGTGCTGAAAAAGTTGTGTTTTAAAAGGGGGATAAAGTGAAAGAGATCAGTTTGTTTTTCAAAACAATTTCCTGAAATCTAAAGTCAAAACCAAGTTGCAGCTGACTATAAAATCATCACTAGCTAATGACAGCTAACGTCGCTAACAGATATCTGACGGTACCCAGTTTACCTGTTTCTGTTCCCAGTGCTCTACTGGTTCTCTTCACATCAAAACTTTTTCGATTTACATGACATCACATCCGCTCCATCAGTTCCGTGAAAAAGGAAGTGGTTATGAAGCAGCTGATCAAAAACACAAAGATTTCTGTTGTTTTCAATCGTAAAAGATCAGATGTGGTTCTGTATTCATTTAGTAAAATACTAAATAGAAACCATGTTTATATATATATTTATATATATATATATATATATATATATATATATATATATATATATATATATATATATATATGGGAGCATATTAATGAGGCTTGTATGTAGAATTTCTCAATTACCTCTTATATGTGGAACATTAAGTGCTGGTCAACCAGCTAATGGTTAACCAGTGTGTGGAATCAGGGTTCCAGAAGCTTAAGTGTCGGGACTTCATTTTTTACAACAGCTACTTCGTATGAGTACAAATAGACAAGATGAACAATAATAAAGAGCGCTTTGATGCGCTAAGTGATAACAACAAGGTTAAATACTCCATATTGGCCAGTGTGGTGAACGTGTTTTAGATCTCTGAGAAAAATCTTCAAGTTTTTCTCATCTCTCTTGTTTATTCTTTTGTTTTATTGTCCGGATCTTTTAATTGATAACGTGTGTTGTGTTGTCAGTGATTGGTTAAAATGTTTAGAAATCACTTCACTTCCGTTGGTTAGAGTCCCTCTTTGTAAGGAAACTGCAGAGTGCGGCAGTAAGCGAACAGTCAAAATCATGAGAGTTTAAATCATTTTAATTTGAGCTAATCTTTCTGTATCATCCACCAGGATGTCCGAGGAATCTTTCTGATGAAGACAACATGGACTGAGCTCCTACAAAGAATCTATGCCACTACAGAGTGAACAGCCATTAGTGGTTTGCTTACACCAAACACAAACAAAGCTATGAAAACACCTAAATCTGTACTTACAAGAGCAAAAAAAAACAAAAAAAAATGTTGGATTAGTCATGAAGAGTCTCAATCTTAAAAACGGTCAAGCATCCCCACACCAAGACGTTTTAGAACTTAATGCTTTCCCATGTTTTCACCTGCTTGTCTGTGTAGAAACTGGTCTGAAGCAGCAGAAAGTTTCTATGTCGATGGATCTATGACTTTAAATAGATCAACTCCTTCTGTGAGTTCTGGGAGAGAACTCACAGCTTAACAGTGGAAATATCCAGACGTCTCTTTCTGAACAACAACAACATCCAGCTTGGCCTGTTTGACCTCCACTTGGTTAACTGTAATTACACTGTATGAGACATGTAGATGAGAGGGAGGTGCATTAGTGTGGAATAAATGTGCTAAAACACATCCCTGGATCTCAGGACTGAATCGTAGCAACTCATTTTTCCTGGTCTGATCATTAAATGACACACTCAAAAAGCTGAGAAATGTGGACTCAGAACTCCTGTCTGGATCAATGCTGAGCTGTGATTTTCTAAAGTGTTTAAAACTTATTTTAAAACCTCTACTACTGTCTCAGTAACGCCCATAAGTGCAGTTTCTCAGAGAGGATCCTCTACGTTACCATAGTATAAGACTCTAAAACAAAAACAGCATCCAAACAACAACTGTGTGTAACCTTTATTCTACCAGGTGGGTAGAATAAAGGTTTAAAAGAGGTAAACCTGAAGGTAAGGTGGGATAAAAAGATCTCATTATTCAGAGAAGCCCTGAACAAGACAACAAAGCACGGCAATCCCAATTCCGTTACAGCTAATACATATTAAAACACACACAAACATATACAGCATAAAGCATACAGAATATATAAAGTATATACAATAAAAAGTTTAATAGTTTATATAAAACATAATAATAGTAAAATAGTTTATATAAAACATAATAATAGTAAAAAAACAAAGGAAAATGTCTAAAATAGCCGACATGCGCAGTGCAGGCAGAAAGCGACTCATTGATGAATGTTTTGCATCAACCAGCAGCTGGTTCCTCTCCTCTGTGGCATCATTATCTCATCACCGATTAATCACTGTTAACTGTGACGGTTTGACGTGACGCCCGGAAACATCGTCCCTCTGCGGGACTCCTCCACCTCGTCGTGGGAAAGCAGCACCGTTAGCGCTTCCTGTCTCAACATGTTTGACATGAACCAACATCTGATGGACAGAGTGGGCTTGCTAACTGTAAACCGGGACGTCTGGTCCACCTCCACACTACCGTCCGTCCCCACGGTAACGCTCCTCTCACAGCGAATCACGGCATAGACCAGCTGCTGGTTTCTCTGCAACAGGACCTCATCAGTCTGATGGGAGGCGTCCTCAGAGCCCCCTCAAGGACGACATTAGTGCCACTTTCTGTTGTTGTCATCATTTCTCTGCTCTCATCTAAATATCTTCTTTGCCCTGATTTGTTTCTCCTCCTACGTCGTTATTTACCGTACTGTTGGTACGGAGGCGTGAGCCCCGAGGCTTGCCATCCATAAACAACAGCTGCTGGACTCAGTCGCCGCGGTAACACACCCAGATGCAGTCGGGTTCGCCTCGGCCCCGTCTGCCTCCTCCTCTCCATCTTCATCAGTCTTTCCTTGCTCCCCCACGCTGACCCAGATGCATCCAGAAAGCAGCGTTTCGTCAGAGCAGCCGACGGGGACAGAAAGCTGGTGTTTAACTGGAGCAGCGGCAAGTCCCACTAAATTCCCAGCAACCAGACGTCCCTGCATTTTCACCCGTTTCTCGTTCAGTTTCTCGGTGAAGAGATGAAGATCAGGTTTCATTTACAATGTGAAAATGAAGTTCAAGTGTCCACAGAGACGATCTGCAGTAATTAGGTCTCATTTTCATACCAGGGCTGTGGATCGAAGGTAGTATGAAAAGAAGAACCCACAGAAGTAGCTATTACGCTGTAAATGGGTTAAATGGATGGAGTTTGGTGCCCAGAAACAAGTGTTCTGGTTTGTGTTTGATAATCCTAGCAGAGTCAGCAGAACACAAATACTCCAGATAAAATGCATGAAAATGCATGATGGAATTAATCAACTTCAGCTGAGCATTGTATAAATCTGACGCCATGTTCTGGGAATTTAATCAGTTTTGATGATTTTTAAATGATTTAGTTTTTATTGATGCTTTACAGTAACAGACCAACATGTGCTCTGATTAAAACAACCAAAGCAGTCTAAAAATCCACCTGAAAAAAAAAAAAAAAAAAAAAAAATCCACCTGACGCAGTGATCTCTGAAGCACCGCAACTACAGGTAGCAAGTGGGGGGGGGGGGGACGAAGTCTGATTCTTCCAACAACAGGTAAGGGAAAATCCTGGTTTAAACCACAGAAAAAGACTGTTTTTCACACTCTGCAGTCAGGACCAGAACAGGACCAGTAGGCAGGAAACATAGGAACGGAGACTTTATCAACAAAAGCCTTGCAGGTGCTTTAAAGACTAAATAAAAAAAAAAAGAAATTATGGGTGGCAGACCGAAAATACAGCAATTGAACGAAGGAAAACCTGGAGCATGGAAACTGACAAATGATGAATGAGGATCAGGTGTGACAGGGAGTGAAATGAAAGTAGAATGCAGCCTAAACCAGAAAGAAAAGAGATGTTCTGAGAACTAAAATGAAGCAAAACAAGTCAGACACACTATTATATTTTAATGACATGATCTGGTTCATTGTTCAGTAAACATGTTTTCCTGAGTGGTACCAATATATATTTTTATTGTTCCCACGGAGGTCAGGAGGTTCTTAAAGGTGGAAGAGGAGGTAAGTACAAGAACTACTTTGAAAGATTGTTTTGTTTTATTTTTCAGAACATTAACTTTTACTACAGAAAGACCAAAAGAAGATTAATTCCTTTTCATCTGTCCAAAGTCAGACGATTCAACTCGTCTGATAGCAACAATTGGAACAATGACCTCTGGGTCAGCAAATTTTTTCTAAGTTATCGTTGATTTATTTGTTTTGATCTCTTATTCTGAACTCACCTGAACTACTGAGACCTGAAGCAGATACCCGAGGCAGCGACCTGAACTACTGAGACCTGAAGCAGATACCCGAGGCAGCGACCTGAACTACTGAGACCTGAAGCAGATACCCGAGGCAGCGACTTGAACTACTGAGACCTGAAGCAGATACCCGAGGCAGCGACCTGAACTACTGAGACCTGAAGCAGATACCCGAGGCAGCGACCTGAACTACTGAGACCTGAAGTAGATACCCGAGGCAGCGACTTGAACTACTGAGACCTGAAGCAGATACCCGAGGCAGCGACCTGAACTACTGAGACCTGAAGCAGATACCCGAGGCAGCGACCTGAACTACTGAGACCTGAAGCAGATACCCGAGGCAGCGACCTGAACTACTGAGACCTAAAGCAGATACCCGAGGCAGCAACCTGAACTACTGAGACCTAAAGCAGATACCCGAGGCAGCGACTTGAACTACTGAAACCTAAAGCAGATACCCGAGGCAGCGACCTGAACTACTGAAACCTAAAGCAGATACCCGAGGCAGCGACTTGAACTACTGAGACCTGAAGCAGATACCCGAGGCAGCGACTTGAACTACTGAGACCTGAAGCAGATACCCGAGGCAGCGACCTGAACTACTGAGACCTGAAGCAGATACCCGAGGCAGCGACTTGAACTACTGAGACCTGAAGCAGATACCCGAGGCAGCGACCTGAACTACTGAGACCTGAAGCAGATACCCGAGGCAGCGACCTGAACTACTGAGACCTGAAGCAGATACCCGAGGCAGCGACTTGAACTACTGAGACCTGAAGCAGATACCCGAGGCAGCGACCTGAACTACTGAGACCTAAAGCAGATACCCGAGGCAGCAACCTGAACTACTGAGACCTGAAGCAGATACCCGAGGCAGCGACCTGAACTACTGAGACCTGAAGCAGATACCCGAGGCAGCGACTTGAACTACTGAGACCTGAAGCAGATACCCGAGGCAGCGACTTGAACTACTGAGACCTGAAGCAGATACCCGAGGCAGCGACCTGAACTACTGAGACCTGAAGCAGATACCCGAGGCAGCGACCTGAACTACTGAGACCTGAAGCAGATACCCGAGGCAGCGACTTGAACTACTGAGACCTGAAGCAGATACCCGAGGCAGCGACCTGAACTACTGAGACCTAAAGCAGATACCCGAGGCAGCGACCTGAACTACTGAGACCTGAAGCAGATACCCGAGGCAGCGACTTGAACTACTGAGACCTGAAGCAGATACCCGAGGCAGCGACCTGAACTACTGAGACCTGAAGCAGATACCCGAGGCAGCGACCTGAACTACTGAGACCTGAAGCAGATACCCGAGGCAGCGACCTGAACTACTGAGACCTGAAGCAGATACCCGAGGCAGCGACCTGAACTACTGAGACCTGAAGCAGATACCCGAGGCAGCGACCTGAACTACTGAGACCTAAAGCAGATACCCGAGGCAGCGACCTGAACTACTGAGACCTGAAGCAGATACCCGAGGCAGCGACCTGAACTACTGAGACCTGAAGCAGATACCCGAGGCAGCGACCTGAACTACTGAGACCTGAAGCAGATACCCGAGGCAGCGACTTGAACTACTGAGACCTGAAGCAGATACCCGAGGCAGCGACTTGAACTACTGAGACCTGAAGCAGATACCCGAGGCAGCGACTTGAACTACTGAGACCTGAAGCAGATACCCGAGGCAGCGACTTGAACCTGTGACCTGAGTCGATTTAAGTGAAGCAGGGAAATAATGTGAAAAATGCCCTGAGATAGGGAACTAAAGCAGCAACCCATGGCAGTGGCTTGAAAAAGGGTCCTGGACCAGTGACCCAAGGCATTAACTCTGAACAACAACTCAAGGCAGTGACCCCTAATTGCAACCTGAGATCAGGACCACAGGAGGTTCCATGGGACTGCGATCCAAGGCCGTGGCTCAAGGGAGCGACTCGAGATGACTTGGGACATGACACCTGAGACAGCTACCCACAACTGCAACATGAGTCAGCACTCGAGGCAGTTACAGTTTCTACTCTCAAGCGCTGAGGTTTGGGTTCAGGAATTGGGTTGGATCTGAAACCCCCCCCCAAAAAATTGGGCTTGTGATTATTCTTTCTTCTTTTTTAAATTTATCTGGGACAATACACGATTTCAAACATGTTTTCATTCAGTGCATCAGAGTTCGTCTTGTTCGGCTGATATACATCTGCATTCGCCTTGGAGAGGGACAACAAACCACATCCCACTTGACAATATGATAAAAGCCATACCACTGTTTGTGTTGAAATGTTTAACTAAAAGTCCGAGTTTCTGTGCAGTCATTTCTCCTGAATCCAAACTGCATGTCAATTAAACCAAAGTTGCAAATATTCAGATGTGTTGTCAGCTGCTCTTTCAAAACTTTTTGTTTTTACAATTTTTTAAAAAACAATAACTATCATAGGATCTCTGATTATAAAATAAAATGTAGCTTTCTGAACAGCAAATCATATTGTGAATGAAATGTACTGGGATCACCTTAATTAATGACTAATTTTACTATTTATCAGTAAAAATTAAGCCTCAACATCACAGAATCTATGATTATAGTTTATAAAAGATATTAAATTAAGAAAACAAAGATTTTATGTGATTAAATGAGTCATGTGGGAGGAAAAAAGCAGTTGTACTTAAGATCATGCGAATGAACAGCAGCAGTGCTGCTGTACTCGCAAGATGAGATCAAACATTCTTAGGTAGGACTGAGTTAAGAAAAATAAAAAATGACAGAATCTAAAAGCTCAAAGATAAAACAAAACAAATCACTCAGAGAAAAGAGTGAAACCATCAGATTAAAGAAAACCTTCAGCGTTTATACCGGATGTTGGAGAAACTGCAGTAAATGACAGCTGATCATTTCTCTTTGCAACAGCTGGACCATGAGGAGACACAAACACAGACTCATGAACCTGAATCAGACAGTTCCACTTGTTTCTCTGAAGCTACAGCCTTCAAACAGAAACAGGAAAACCTTGTGGCTCAACCCCGATGCAGTTTCTCTGTTTCGGATGTAAATAACAGGATTAAAGCAGAGTTCTCTACGGGGTTGGGGCCTGATTAGGGCTGCTCGATTTGGCAAAAATTATAATCACGATTATTTTGACTGAAATTGAGATCTCGATTATTTAACAAGATTATCCTTTTATATTTAACAACATGAATTTTTTTTAACATTAAACCGCGACTTTAAAAAAAAATGTCTTTAGGATTCCATATGTTCTAAAAGACAAACAAATAACATGAAGCTTTGTCTTGACAAAGTGCAACTACTGATGTAAACTGAATAGATAAATATAAGTAAGGATTAAACAATGCTGCGCGTCATGATGTTCTCGACTCGGCGTCAGGCATTATAACCCGTAACGAGTTGTTTAATCCGCTAATACCACGGTCGTACACAATAAATATTTTATAACAAATTTGTATTTCTTTCTACATTTGCTGAAGCATAGGAACTATTTTACATTGGTCTCGATGTACGTTTTATACCAAACAACCGCTGTCAGGCTGCAGCACGTTTCTCTCATTCACCTGTTAAAAGACGGCTGATCTGAACCAGCTGATAACGCGTTGCTGTGGTGACGCCCTGTAACATAGGGATGTTATAGGGATTTAACTCGCCGAACTACGTGTGCGTTTAGACGAAAATGCAGCCAGTTGTCACCGACAACGGTATAAACTATGTTTAGGTGAACTTCCACAACCTACTGCAGTTATTCTACATGGACCTGCAGCCGGAGCCGACTGAGTCTGGCCGCCTGGGAGTGCTTTAGGACGGGAGAGGCTCCCACTGCTCCTTCCTTACAGTAACTGCAGAACAATATGTGCCTTCAAGTCAGTCGCCAAAACACCAGAAAAGTCTCTAATAACTCCAGTAAAAGCTGCTAGATTTATCGCTAGTCACTTTTAACAAACAAAAAACTCGCCAAGTTGGTAACAGTGTCTATATGAAACTAAAGCGGCTGTGGGAGGAGTTTACAGCAGAGCGCTGCAACGCCAGAGACGCTCGATTAGCAGCTGAAGACAGCAGGAGAGGAAACTGCAAAGAGAAAAACAATCACACCCTTTTATTTTTACGATCGTTGAAAACTCAGATCGTAATTGAGATAAAAATCCGATTAATCGCCCAGCCCTAGGCCTGACGTGGACTCTTGAATCCTCTGCTGTACTTTTTTCTGCCTCTACAAGCAGACCAAACCTTGGAAACGCATCCCGTTCCTCTGAAATCTGCAGCATGATGGTGGTGAGTGGAAGAGAACAATGCCAAGACCGAAGAGACCTCACAGAAATGGAGGAGCATGGTGTGTGCGAGGTCTGAACTCCACTCCCTGGCTTTTCTGCAGCAGCGCCGTGATGTGTGGGCGCAGGCATGAGACGAGCGTGGGTGGGGGTGTTCACACATGGAGGGAGTCTCCCTGGGGGTGGGGGACGGGGTCACAGGGCTAATGTGCAGTGGCAGAGCAGTCGAGTGAGTTTTTCTCAGTGAGCTTCATCGGAGACAACGAGGAGTTCACTGACCGAGCCTCTGACTCTGCAGCTCGCTGACTCCATTAGAGAAGGATTCAGCTTCAGCCGGATGTGGACCTCTTTAATGTCTCTGTGGAGGCTCTGCGTGTCATGCAAACTTGCAAAGATGCGAGGCAACGAGGAGTCACAGAAAACAGTAAACAGACAGACAAACTGCTGAAAAGTGGATTTTTGCCAACAAATTCATATGAAAAACTCTGGTTTCCTTTTTACTCTCAGAAATCTGGAAATAAATAAAAGTCTGTTTGCAGTCTGAAACATTACGGATCTGCAGTCGGTCCAACCTCGCTGGAGGTCTGGTTGTCATACTTGATGCAATGAAGCTGATGGATCATTTGGTTTGAATTTTCACAAAAAGTCTTCTTGTTATTGAACCAACATTTTCTTCAGTAACTTCAAGATCATTTTTTTTCCAGGTTCATCTTCTCTTCAATGACCAGAGGTGGCAACTCCTGGTCCAGAAAGTAAAAGTCCTGCCATGTTTTTGGATCAACCTGTACATTTAGAACAGGTGTTTTTTACTAACAGGCCTGTTTACCTGGCAAATATACTCTGCTTATTAAATTCAGCTCGTTTGGTGACTGGTCGGAACAGGACTTTTACTTTCTGGACCAAGGAATTGCCACTTCTGTCAATGACTCCATCAAACCTAGCATAGAACCTAGAAATCTTCTCACATAAACTCTCGATGGCCAAGCTGCAGTGGATCTTAAAGATCTCAGAGTTCCACATTTTCCCATCAGAGAACTTAACTCTCAGACTGCAGGTTTATTTGTGGTTCCTAAATGTAGAATGGGAGGCAGAACCTTCAGGTATCGGACCCTCTCTGTGGAACCAGCTTGCAGTTTGACACTCCCCTCTACCTTTAAAATCCGGCCTCAAACCTTCCAGATACATCTTATGGTTAAGTCTGGCTTGGTGACCCGTATCCATCCCTTTAGTTCTGCTGCAATAGGCTGAGGCTGCTGGGGGACATCTCATGATGCACTGCGCTACTTTCTGCCTTCTTTACTCTCCATGTATAAATATCTGACATTGTTGATGTCATTCATTTGTGTTTCTCTTGTGGTTTTCTCAGCCAGTCTCCCTGGCTTGATATTATAGTACTAGTGAACCCCTCTTTCTTCTCCACCCCGACCAGCCCAAGCAGTTGGCGCTCCTTCCTGGTTCTGGTTCTGGTTCTGTTCTGCTTTCCTCTCCACTGTCTCCTCAGGCATCTCTGTATGGAATCAAACATCTGCTGGTTCCTAAACTTCCAAACTTTCTGAAAGATGAAGCTCAGGTTGTGATAATATGTCTGAACTGGGCTTTTCTCTGCTCTCTACTCTCCATGTCACATCACCATCACATTCGTGGCGCAAGGAGTCACATTTTCCACCATCTGAGCTCCTTCAGGCTCTGAGAGATGAAAGCCTGCGATGAGAAGAAACTCAGTCTAAATTGCCAATGGGACGCCGCAGAGAAACAGCGATGCTGTGAAAACGCCTTCATGACATCAAACTATCATGTTTACTTGTGTGAAATCAAGGAAATGTCACATAATCTCTCTGGGTTTCAGCCCCCCCCCCCCAAAAAAAAGAAGCCATAAAGAAGATCATCTTTACACTGCAACAAATTTCACACAGAAAAACAGGCATGTGTGCAGACATACAGCCAAGTGTCCTCTCTGCAGACATCCGCGTCTGCAGTTGGTTTCCATGTGAACACTGAAGACTTATCTTTTTGATAAGTCCTATAGTTAGGGATGGTTCGCATCCCTTAGTTATGCTCCTATAGGTTTAGACTGCTGAGGGACATTTCCTGATAGAGCTTCTTTCTCTCTCTCTCCTCTCTGAGTTGGATCCTCCAACTCAATCTTTTGGTTTCCTTATATAGGCTATTATGAATTGACTTCCATTGTGTTTTTTCTCTGTCTGTAAAGCGTCTTGAGATGGCATTGCCGTGATTTGACGCTATATAAATAAAGTTGAATTGAATTGAATTGTGTGAAACTGAAACAAAAGTCGGGGCTTATAAACAATAAATATGTGAAACCAGAGGTTTAGGATGTTCTGCTGTTTAACAACTGTCAGGTTTTAACAAAGAGAAGCAGAGATCGGTCAAAATCAAACTGATTGTAAACTCTGATCCTGACATAAACAACCAGGTCAGGTTCAACAGTTTTCACCTGTTACGAAGCAAAGCAGCTTTTTAAGAAATTTATCTCTCTGCTGCTTCACAAATATCTTTCTTCTTCTCCCCACCTTCTTCTGTCCAGCATCATGACAGCAGAATCAGACAAGTCTGGCTGCCAAATACATGAAATGTGGATATGAAGGAAATTAAGCTTTGTAAACCCATCTTTGTCTTTTGCATATTTACTTACTTATTCATGTATTTGTTTGTTTGGGTGGAGGGGGCAAAAAAAGACGAAAAGACAGAAAATAGAAACTTTAGAATCAAAACCCGACAACCAGCTGCTACACCTGGAAAGACACTTAACAGAAAGCATCCTGTGGCTGCTGTAAGAAGACAGAGCAGAAAACGAGTAACATGTAAAGGAAAGCAAACTGGGAAACCATGAACACCAGCAACAGGTTCATAAAAACTGCTGGAGATTCACCCAGCAGGGCGACACAGTGTCTATATAACACATATGTGTGTTATTCATAGTTAACATTTACCTGCTGTTATGTTCTGGCTGTCTAAGAAATTAAATAAAAATCCATTATTACACTGTGAGGAGAATAGAGCCGATAAAACAAAGAGAGTCCTGTCTGGTTTAACTCCTACCTGCAAGCAAGCCTTGTTAAAAAATTAGATTACTTTTTATGTAACTAGTTTGCTTACTGATTCTTTTTTATGTCCTATTATTCATGTGTTTACTTTTATACTATTTATGTATTTATAAATGTCTTCATGGTTTTGTGCATTTCTATTTATCTGACCTTTGAAATTATGATGGTTGCCAGAGAATTTCCTATATTGTAAAATCCAGAACTTGACAGGAACGTGTTTCTTGACTGCGGATTGGCTCTACAGTTTGACCCAGCAGGAAGTAGGACTTCATCACTTCCTGTAAATCAGCCATTTCCCTGATCTACTGTCCACACACCTTTTTCCTCATTTAAAGATGACAACATTATCCTAACCGCTTGGTTAGGTTGCGGGGAAGCTGGAGCCTATCCCAGTAGTCTTTGGGGCAAAAGGTGAGGTACATCCTGGAAAGTGTACCCCACACAGAAACAAACAACCACTCACTGGGGTCATTTTATAGTTACCAATCACCCTAACATGCATGTCATTGGACAGTGGGAAGAAGCTGGAGAACCCACACATACACGGGGAGAACATGCATACTCCACACAGAAAGGCCACTTTCCAAGCCTCACCCCTCTTGAGGAGCAAACCAGCGACTGTCTTGCTGTGAGGCCACAGTGCTAACAACTATGCCAGCGTGCAGCCAAGATTTAACATTGATAAGTTATTCTGTTTAAGGTTAATATGTCTGTGTTGTATGTAATGGACCATTGTTTCGTTCACTTTGTAATTAACCTTGTCTGTCGGGGGGGAGGGGTTGCACACATGTTGGTGTGTGTGTCTTTAAAGACGAAGTGTTGTAGACATTTTCAGACTTTGTCAGACTTTGCTGAATGAATGAATGAAGCAAATGACTTTGCTTCATTCATTTCCCCGTTAACCACGCCCACCTCCAATGACTGACCAATCACACAATAGTTCTGGAAGCTTCATAAGAAGAAAGATCTGTTCAGCCGATGCGTGGAGAACAAGCCGAAAGTTGTCCTCAATCACAACCTCCAAACTAACATGGCGTTATTTTGTTACCGTGGTCTCTAGAACAGGAAAACGTTCTTGCTTCTTGTGGAGTATGTAACTTTGCTTAAAGGGGTGCTATTATGGTATTTCAAGGTTTCTGAGCTTTCTACAGTGTTACAGTGTTGAATCCTCATCAGACATGTGTTTTTTATCACCTAAACGCATGTTTGAGTTTGACTTTGAGTTCCAGCACTCTCTCCGTTCGGTTTCCATGGCGACGAAAAACGCGTAGTTTTAGAGAGTTTTTTCTACTTGGAAATCCTTGTGACGTCCCGGGGGATAAGGTTCGGTGATTGGTTACCTTCTACTGGTTAACAAGGGCATGTACAAATACATCAGGCGGGTGGAAAACGTGGGATAAAGTTATTTCCAACGATGGCTGGTGAGTTTACCAAAGAGAGACATCCTGCTGCATTCGTTGCTGTGGGTTGCTGTTTTCCACTTTGTTTTCAGGGTCTGATTCAGGTTCCAACATGTAGGGCTGTATGCTATGTGCTGACATTGTATTTTGTTTTTTTTTATTGAGTTCATATGAGCCTAATCCTTCTGTTTATGAGATGTTACAATGACGGTGAAAGCAGTTGCGGTGCACGCTCCTGATGTAGTGCAGTGGCGGGAGGCGGGGCTTAATGCGGAAGAGTCTCAATCCACTCGTTTTGCCCACAGGCTGATCTGACAGCCTAAGGAGAGGGTCGGTCTGAAGTAAATAAAGCGATTTGTGACAATAACTCGATCAATCCCAGCCCTTCTGGTCTCAGAAATAAAAATAAATCAGCCTGAAATGCACATAATAGTTCCACTTTAACTTTTAAATCCAGAAGCATCAGGAAACATTAGGAACGGAACTGGATATCAAGGAAAAGACAATGAAGCTGGGATTCCATGAGTCCTGTTGTAGACATTTTGATTTGTCTGACCTCCACTTTGTTCTTGTGACGTACACGAACCTGAGAAAATCACATGACTGAAAGCCAGAAGTTCACACAAAAACAGTGAATGTCAGTATGGATGAATATATGAACGTCAGACAGGAGCTCAGAAGGAGTCTGCTTCATCATCATTTCTAATTCCTGCAGGATGGAATCAAGTAATCAGACGACTCGAACTGTTTGTGGCTGTTTTGCTCCACAGGGGATCCTTGTTATGGCACCAACGAGGAAGACAAAGGCAGCGTCGAGCTGACGGATGGTCCCGGTGCTCCAGTTTTCTGACAGTAATGAGCAAAAGAAGAGAGACGAGGGGTTACACGAGGTGTGTGTTTGTCTGTTAACGACTGATGAAGAGTTTGAGTCGGTAATATATTTTCTTCTGCTTTCACTCAGGTTTATGGTTTATGCATAGAAGTAAAAAACACATAAAAAAAAACATCCCAGGACATAAAGCTGTAAATAAATGGTTTAATTTTTAATCAAGCCTTTTGTTGCAACATGTTAACAAAAAAGAATTCAGTAAAGATGAGTAAATAAATAATTAGCAGAAAATAAATAGAGATGAGTCATGGCTTGAAATATTGTCTGCATTTTCTTTCAGTGTTATTTATTCACGAGTCTGAAAGTTATGTAGTTTCATCTTCACATATTTGTAGCTCATTAATATTCAGAGCGCTGCATTTGTTTCTAACAGACTTTAATGAGGAGTTTGTTTCAGACAGACTGCAGACTCGACGCAGCAGGGCGTACCACTTCTTTGGAAGGGGAGAAGTTTTTTAAGCAGATTTAATGACTGTTCAGTTTGGCTTTCACCCGTCAAACCACTGCTGTTGCAAAGCATTAGATGCAAAGAAGATTTTTTTTTTTCCAAAAACAACCATAACCACTTAGAGGGTCGGATCTGTGAAAGGTTTGCTTGTATAAAAATGTGTGCAGTCAATGCGAATGCAAAAAATGTACAAACTGATTTACCAATGGTGCACACTGACTGTTACATCTTTCAAAGGTGCAAAATAGCGTGTTTGCATTCAGTTTGTACGTCTGTTGCAATAGGTATGCAATATGGGGCGTTCATATGCTAGTTTAGGTATGCTAGGAGGAAAAAAAAAAAAAATTTAGAAACTGACCATATTTTCAACATGTTCCCATAGGATGTATAAGCAGTCCTTTGGGAGTAGTGTCTTTGCAAATACATGGTCACTGACGCAACAAGGAAACATCAAAATGAAGCAAAGAGATGCAGAGAACACATTTTTCACATTTTCACACTGAAATATTTTGGGATTTTAATATTTAAGGAGAAAACAAATAATCAATACACATGATTTATCCAGCGTTGCCATTTTGGAATTGTTGGATGAACTCAGGATGGATTTGGAGTCATGAGGAGGAGTCATGCAATACCTACAATGAGACATATTTGCTTTAAAGTCTGCTTATATTTGCATCTGGGTCATTCCAGCATACGATAGCTGTCACAACTGGGATCCCCAAATCCCATTTGTCAGATGTGCTTTCCAAAGTCCTAAATGCCATATCCTCCCAGATGGCCATGGTTCGGTTTCCACAAACTCTGCCGTCATTAACTGAGACCAAACAAGGCTATTTTGCAGTAACATGAACATTTTATTGCATTCAAATGTAGCTCGTGCCTCCAGCAGACACACAGCATGCATACAGAAATTGCAAACACACATTTACTTTATGAGCAGAGTATCTCTGATGTCAAAGGCATAAGTATGAACACTGTTGCAAAATATCTCAGATCAGTGCAAGATTCTTTTATTTTGAAAAATGATTGCTCTCCAAGATGCAAGTTGTTGAATTTGGAGAAGGCTTCCAAATGATGAAATCCTTAGTAAAAATTAAATTAGTCCATCAGAAACATTAACTTCATATTAATTCATGTTTTTTTTAAGGTGACAATGCCTACCCCTGACACTCTACACCCTCACCCGTTTCATTGGCAAACGTGGCAATTTTTTCTTTTGCTCGGCTTCTAATGTCTCAATATTGTTTTACTTCATCCACTGACAGCATTAACTGTTTCACAAATTCCCTCCCATATATAAAACTTCTTTATCAGTCAGTTTTCTTGGCTGCAGGTCATTTAAAGCTGGGGTAGGTGATCTTGCTCTGAGACATTTTACTCTGGGTGAAGCGGTTCCTCGTCCTGATAGTAGTCTGTACATTTTGTAATCATGAACAATAAGAAATATAGTTAGACCCCTCAGTTTACTGTAAATCTGTAAAAACTCTGACCATTCCAAACGTTCGGACCGAAATGGATTTGTTCATCTCATAAACTTCTTCACCCGGCTCCCCTCCTCCCGCAGCGCATACCTGATAGCCACCTCCTGCATATAAACAGCGAAAGAGCAAAATTCCAGATTGTATACGCAAATTACTCTGAGTAAATTGGGATCTTAGTAGATCTGGCTCAGATAGTGTAGACATGCCATGTTTTTTTCTCCTTTTGCCAGTGATTGTAGCCACAATTCATAGCTCTGGGGCCAAAATATTTTTTTCCCCCATAGCAAAGAATCCTTTAAAAACAATTCCTGGATCCTGGCTGTGATCAGGATCACCCAAAAATCTAATCACTCATTCCTTATTTAAATTCTGAGATTTCCTGAAATTTTCATAAAAATGCATGGATAAATTTGTCATCTTTTTTACAAACAAAAAAATTAATGCCACCAAAACTATAACCTCCACCTTTGCACAAGTAATAACTTTGTTTTCATTGAGGCTGAAAACATTCCGCTTTAACCTGAGTTTGATTTTTTCCAAAAGGTAAACTGGCAGCAGAGGGACAAACAAATCATATTTAAAAGCAAAATGAAATTGGATGTCACCACCACAACAAAGAAAAGAAATGGGAAAGATCAGACTGAAATATAGGCCTCCCGGAGGTACAACACCATAAACAGGGGCTGATGAAGAGAACTTTCCCCTGGCAGAAAAATTAAAAGAGTTTTCTGACAGCTACGTTTTAAACCATGACAGAAACATGTCTTTAAGACCCAACATGCTGAATAAGGATGTGGTCGAGGTTCCATCCAGCAGAGCTGATAAAATAAAGCTGAAAAAGCAATGGCTGGGTATGAAATGCCGCAGTGTGACGATTTCATGGTTAAAGTTCCTGCAGGGAAAAAAGAATCAAGAATACAGAGCAGATAAAAGTCCCCTACTTCATACTGACGACCACCCGAGCATGATGAAGCTGCTAGGGTCTTCATCCACCATACTCTAAACCTCTGATCATGCAGAATCAGTCAGCCAGAGGTATAAACAGGAATTCAACATTATGAGGGGCTGTGCTCCTTGTTTAAAGATCAGTTTCCAGCTGTCTGAGCAAACAATCCATGTTTCAGGTGTCAGATGCAAATTGACTCAATCAGGTTTCCAAAGTTGCTGAGAAAACATTTTTTATGACATAGTTATATTAAAACTAGTCTTCTACATAGAAAAGTCATTATTTTGACTGGTCTGATGAAAAAATTAGGAGGTTTTTCTTTGTGTAAGTTCAGCTAAGTCAACAGGAAGAAAACATGACACAGGTTTGCCTCAGCCTCCAATTTAAACTAATTAAATTAGATGCTGACTCCTCTTGTCAAAGGAAATATCTCCACATCACAGTTAGAGAAGGTATAACCTTCTCTAACTGTGATGTGACCATCTTAACATCTTAACATGTTAAGATGTTAACATGTTAACATCTTAACATCTTAACATGTTAAGATGTTAAGATGTGACTGTCTTAACATAAATAATTCCTGGAAAGGCCGAGAAGTATGCCTGAGAGGTATTAGGATGTGTTGCAACAGGGAAACAGGTCCTCGACTGTGGCCCTCGAGGGAGTTGCCCACTCCAGATCTACAGACTAACTGATCAGGTCATCAAATATTCTGATGAATTTAGACTTGTTTGTTTTTTATGTTCATACCTTTCTGACAATCAGCGATTCATATTTGAGAACAACTGTAGTTTAAGGATGATGTTACATATCAGGGGGTGTGAGCGTTTAGGCGAGCTCAGTTTTTAGGAAAAAAGAAAGATACTTATGTTGTAAAAAATGTACATAAGTTTAAATGTTAGATTCCAGTTGCTACCAGTGTGTAAGCCCCTTCAAAATATTTACGTGAATTTACAGGCGAATCCATGCAGCATCTGCAGTGATGCAGACCTGCATCATTATGCCGTGGGGGAAAAGAAGCAGAGCCAAAAGGTAAAACTCTGAAGTTAGAGGGCGATTTGCGTTCCTATCCTGTATGGATACGAGCTGTCGGTCGTGACCAGAAGAACAAGATTGTGAATACAAACTACCAACACAAGTTCCCTCCACAGGGGGGTCTGGGAAAGTCTCAGTTTAAATGATGCTTGACTTTTAATCCAACTCCAAAATACAATGTGGGCGGGGCTCCAAGGAGCAGCAGTCCTATTGGCCAATTATATGATTTGTTATATTTTTATCTAGTTATTTACTTCTAGTGATAATTCACATCCGTGATTAAAAAAAACAAACAAACATTAAAGCTTTAAATTACTGAATACATTTAAAGGATGAGAGAAGTTACAAACATGAACTGATACTTTTCTACAAAAACTGAATCGATTAATCCGAGCAGATTTAGAGAAATGGGGCTTTCACGCTCTTTCTTCTTCTCTATGCTGACATGTTGTTCCTGTTGTCCACAAACTTTCTAGATTCTGGAGTTTTTAGGAAAAAAAAAAGCAAGTTTTTGTTTTTGCTTTTGAAAGGTAATACTAAGATTCATCATTTCAGTCTGAAAACAGAAGAAATTACCTCCACATTTCTGAAAGTAACAGCCTGAACATAACAGACATTGAGGAAGATCATGATGGAAAAGTTTTCCTCCATCCACCAATAAAACCCCAACATACCACCATCATCATCATCATCATGGTGCTGTAGGAGCCTTCAGAGTCAGCAGCTTTATCCTGTCAGGAACACGATGGGGAATAAAGTTTCCTCCAGCAGCTGTTTAAAATCTTTCCATGCGCTTTTTAACATCTCTGCTCGGGAAACTGCTTACATAAAGAGTTATAAAAAGCTGTAGAATGAAGATGGGAGGAAGAATAAAGAGGTGAAATTATAATGACATTACTGTTTAATGAGCAAATGAGAGAAAAAAGAAAGCCGGGCTTCAAACAGGAGAGCTGTGACTCCGACGAGTAATGAAATCATTAATTAGAGCATGTAGCCGACTCTCCGTCCCAAATGATTAGTTTGTACTTCTGCGGGAAGTAAAAAATAAAATAGAATAATGGAGCTTTTTATTCTTTGTTCTTTGTCTTCTGCTGCACTGCTGGAGACGACTGTCTGCAGGATGCAGGAAGGAGCTTCGCCTTGCTCTGCTGGATGCAACACTGCTTCCCAGTCCGGAGCGCCACCGTGTCCCCGTGTCACCACTGATCAGCGGCTCATTCCCGACTGCTTTGGGACGAGTTCACCAAGCAAGAGTCAGCATATAATAAAGTCAGAAGTAGAGCAGCCATGCACCTTGGGCAAAAAGAGATTCTGAGATTTAGTCAAGCAACATGAGCAGCTCTGACGTCGGCTGCTCCCATTCCTCCAACTGGGAGTCTGAACCGTCTCCCAACACTGCTGGCAGAGAGGCTGCAGGGATGCTCAGACCAAATTATTACAGACAAATCTGAACATCTAGCTCCATATTAGTCTGAAGCAGCAGGTAGTTTCCTCAAAGTAGGCCAAGAAGTCACAGGATCTAGGAGAACCTGCAACATGGAGCTTCAGGTTAATGAGTAAATCAAGGGCCAGATCTACTAAAATCCCAGTTTAGGACTAGTAGTTTGCATGTGCAAGTTAGAATTTTGTACGTGGGTCTGAACCAGGTGCAAGCGTGTTGAGACTCCCTATTTAGATGTGGTTTTTATATATTTGGTGGTTTGCAGCATGGCGAGCTTGGAGAGAAAACATGACCTACAGTGAAGACATCTGACACACAATGAAACGCTTTCTGGAAGCCAATTTATAAAAGAGCGAATGCTGTCGGTAAACAATGCAAACAGAGGATGAAGAGAAGAAAAGTATAAAAACATTAGAAGGAGAAAAAAAAGATTTTGCATATAATAAAACATCTGCACAAAACAGCTGGAGATGCAGGAAATATGAACTTTCACTGTAAAGAAGATGAAGAAAACCTGAATGAATATGACACAATACCCTGTTTTATTGGCCTTTATATGTTCTTCATAAATTAACCCATCTACAAGCCGGTCGTCTAGAAACTTGCAAACTCACAACTTGTAGAACTAAATAAAAGTCATGCACTGATCTGAAATATTTTGCCACATGTGTTTGCGTGTGTTTGTGATTTCTGTCCACACACTCAGTGTCTGACGGGGCAAAAGCTACACAAATGCAATCATTTGCTCCTATCACTCAAGCAAATCCTGCTAATGCAAAGAAGAGGCGTCCATCCATCCATCCATCTTCTGCCGCTTATCCGGGGTCGGGTCGCGGGGGCAGCAGCCTAAGCAGGGAAGCCCAGACTTCCCTCTCCCCAGCCACATTTGCCAACTCTGCGGGGGGGATCCCGAGGCGTTCCCAGGCCAGCCGAGAGATGTAATCCCTCCAGCGTGTCCTGGGTCTTCCCCGGGGTCTCCTCCCAGAGGGACGTGCCTGGAACACCTCACCAGGGAGGCGTCCAGGAGGCAACCTGACCAGATGCCCGAGCCACCTCAACTGGTTCCTCTCGATGCGAAGGAGCAGCGGCTCTACTCTGAGCCCCTCCCGGATGACCGAGCTCCTCACCCTATCTCTAAGGGAGAGCCCGGCCACCCTGCGGAGGAAACTCATTTCAGCCGCCTGTATACGCGATCTCGTTCTTTCGGTCACGACCCACAGCTCATGACCATAGGTGAGGGTAGGAACGTAGATCGACTGGTAAATCGAGAGCTTCACCTTCTGGCTCAGCTCCTTCTTCACCACGACAGACTGGCGCAGAGTCCGCATTACTGCAGACGCCGCACCGATCCGTCTGTCGATCTCGCGCTCCATCCCTCCCTCACTCGTGAACAAGACCCCGAGATATTTAAACTCCTCCACTTGAGGCAGGACCTGACCCCCGACCCGGAGAGGGCAATCCACCCTATTCCGGCTGAGGACCATGGTCTCAGATTTTGAGGTGCTGATTCTCATCCCAGCCGCTTCACACTCGGCCACGAATCGCTCAAGCGAGAGCTGGAGATCACGACCAGATGAAGCCAACAGGACCACGTCATCCGCAAAAAGCAGGGACCCAATCCTGAGGCCACCAAGTCGGATCCCCTCAACACCTCGGCTGCGCCTAGAAATTCTGTCCATATAAGTTATGAACAGAATCGGTGATAAAGGGCAGCCTTGGCGGAGTCCAACCCTCACCGGAAACAGATCCGACTTACTACCGGCAATGCGGACCAAGCTCTGACACCTGTCGTACAGGGACCGGACAGCTCGTACAAGGGGGTCCGGTACCCCATACTCCCGGAGTACCCCCCACAGGAGCCCCCGGGGGACACGGTCGAATGCCTTCTCCAGGTCCACAAAGCACATGTAGACTGGTTGGGCAAACTCCCATGCCCCCCCCCAGGACCCCAGAGAGGGTATAGAGCTGGTCCACTGTTCCGCGACCAGGACAAAAACCACACTGCTGCTCCTCAATCCGGGATTCGACTATCCGGCGGACCCTCCTCTCCAGGACCCCTGAATAGACCTTACCAGGGAGGCTGAGGAGTGTGATTCCCCTGTAATTGGAACACACCCTCCGGTCCCCCTTCTTAAAAAGGGGGACCACCACCCCAGTCTGCCAATCCAGCGGTACTGCCCCCGATGTCCACGCGATGCTGCAGAGGCGTGTCAGCCAGGACAGCCCCACAGCATCCAGAGCCTTAAGGAACTCCGGGCGGATCTCATCCACCCCCGGGGCCTTGCCGCCAAGGAGCTTTTTGACCACCTCAGCGACTTCAGCCCCAGAGATAGGAGAGTCCACCCCTGAGTCCACCAGCTCTGCTCCCTCATGGGAAGACGTGTTGGTAGGATTGAGGAGGTCTTCGAAGTATTCCCTCCACCGACCCACAACGTCCCGAGTTGAGGTCAGCAGCTCCCCACCTCCACTGTACACAGTATTGACGGAGCACTGCTTCCCCCTCCTGAGCCGCCGGATGGTGGACCAGAATCTCCTCGAAGCCGTCCGGAAGTCTTTCTCCATGGCCTCGCCGAACTCCTCCCATGCCCGAATTTTTGCCTCGGCAACAGCCGAAGCCGCATGCCGCTTAGCCCGCTGGTACCCATCAGCTGCCTCCAGAGTCCCACAGGCCAAGAAGGCTCGATAGGACTCCTTCTTCAGCTTGACGGCATCGTGGCGGTAATCCCAGATTACCGCCACGACAGGCACCAACTACCTTACAGCCACAGCTCCGGCTGGCCGCCTCAGCAATAGAGGCACGGAACACAGCCCATTCGGACTCAATGTCCCCCGCCTCACTCGGGACATGTTCGAAGCTCTGCTGAAGGTGGGAGTTGAAGCTCGCTCTGACAGGGGACTCAGCCAGACGTTCCCAGCAGTAGAAGAGGCGTGTTTGGTCTTAGTTAACAACTGTAGAGTGAGGAAACCTAACAACTGTGACCATCCACTGACATATACATTAAGACTGGCAGTAATACATCATAAAATGGGATTGGGGGTCCCTGTTGTAACAGCTACCGGACGCTGGAATGGTTCCATCCCAGATGGAAAAAAAGTGCACACTTGTAAGCAGTTTTGTGATTGCAGGTATATCATGACTGCTTCTGGCTAAAAATCCACCCTGAGTTCCTCCAACAACTCCAAAGTGCTGGACAAAAGCTTCTTCTTCTTTTGTCCTCTAATAACACACAGTTTGCTCCTCCTTTCGAATCAAGTTAAATATATATGCAGTTTTAAAATCCCTCTCAGGTTTGATAGATCACATTGTTAAATTGTGTTCAATTAGTGCATTTACATTTTCTCCTCCTAACGAACCCAGAACTGCATGCGAACGCGCCTTATATGCTTTGCGACAGATGTACTAACTGGTGCAGACTCGCTATCGTGCGCCTATAAAAGACACAACCATCAGTGTGAGCTGCTAGTAAATCAGTTTGTATATTTTTTTGCATGTGCATCGAGTTTGCACACATCTTTGTACAATCAAACCTTTAGTAGACTGCAGCCATAAGTGTTTGAGGTCGAATCCAGATAAAACTCAGACCTTTTGATGACATTCATGCTAATAGTTCTGGTTTTAGTTTCCCAGCACACAATGTGACAGACGATGTGAGGAATGTGGAGGTATTTGACAAGGATCTGAGTTTCTCTACACATATTAACGTGGTGGTCAAAGCTGGCTTTCTTAGCTGTCAATCTCTTGCAAGGATAAAAGCTTTATCTTATGATGGCTTTTGAGAGGCTTTCCTCATGTCTGCCACATGACACTTAACTCCTTTTACAAGGACAGAAGGAGTCCATCTGCCCCACAATGCAGCTGTTTGGCTTTAAGAGCAGACAGAAATCTGATAACATCACTCCATACCTCTCCTCTACGCTCTTAGTCAGGGTGAAGATTCATAAAATTATATTATTTAACTGTTTTTTATTCTTCTTTAGGCTTTTATTTCTATATGTCCCACAAGGATCCCTTCAGTTTTCTGACCAGGACAGTTCACATGTGATCCAAGTCAAACCTTACGGGTGTTTGCTTTTTTTCTATTTGAGCTTCTGAACCTTCTGTTTACTAATCAATGACGCATTTCTAAAAGTAACTTTCCTGTTTTCTGAGATTCCTCCAACTTCAGCTAGTTCACCATCACCAGATAAATCTGTTATTTCACATTTCAGGTGGTGTGTTTCTACAAAAGTCTCAGCAGTTTGGAAAAAATTGCAGATCCTCGACTTATTCATGCTAAAGCTGAAGCTGAAGAACTCTCTTCAGTTTTAATCTTTCTGAAAAGTCCTTGGAAACATTCCTCTATCAGGCTGGAGGTCCTGGATAATCCCTGGCAGGTCAGACGTGGCAAACTCTCTCTGATCTGACCTTCACTTGCTGCTTGATGGGTTGGCGAAACATCAATCACATCCCCTCGCAGGGAAATCTTCCTCATGTTGCTGTCGGTGCCTGATCTGAGGCTCAAACTGAGTTTGTTTAATCGAGAAAAATATCTTTTTTGATCAATTTTAAACTAAATGAACTAAACTTGATGTGTAATAGAATTTATTTTTACATCCATTTACCTTTTGAAAATGTTCAGTAATTTTTCTAGTTTTGGTTTTAAAAGGATAATTCCACTTTATTTAAGTCGGCTTGTATGCGGTCATAATGAGGAGTTGGTGTGGTGCCAAAATAACAAATAAAGAGCTTCACTCTGAAAAAGAATATGCAGCAAATGACTACAAAATAACCTTCAGCATTATTTATGTGGATATTCTGCTTCTGGGCCTGGGTCAGTCCTGGGTCAGGTGATCTGGGAATTCTCTTCTCTCTGTTTCTGTAGTTCAGTAACGTCACATGATTTTTCATATGCTTGTATAAATGTGTTGAGTTCTCACGGCATCGCTGCAGCAAAGCAAACAGGAGAAACTGAAGCCAAACTATCGATCTTATCACACAGGCATCGGTCAATATGAACACCAATGTTGGAATCAATATCAGTGATATTTGGATCGATCCGCCCACAATTAATATATTCATATCAAATCAACCCATCTATCTTATACAAAGAAAAATAGATTAAACAGTAAAACATGAATTAATCAGCCTTCATATTCATATTCATGGACCTTTTTTTCACATTTTGTGAATTCAGCCAAGCAGACGGTTTATGATATTTTATGAAGACGCAAAGGTTCTTCAGTGTTTATTTCTACGTCAAACCATCAAACTATCATGTTCTTCCACCACCAACCCCTCCAACCCTGGGATAATAGCTTCATTTCCTAAAATACATTGAGTTAGTTTTCCTGTATTCAACTTATTTTGTTTCCAAAAATAACATGTACTCATGCAGAAAGACGACTGGAGGGTTTCACCACCGACGGTGAGTCAGGGGGCCTCCTGGAAAAGCTTGCGAATCGTGTTTGGTGGCAGGTGTCTGAGAAACAACCAACACATGGGAATTTCCAGTGGCAGAAGCAGGCGCTCTGAGGAAAAGCTGTTGTGAGTGTAGGTCTGAAACGCCGTCCATCTGTGTGGGATCAGTGAGGAAGCTGGAGGAGAATCGTGTCTTTGCTCACACTGAGGAGATAAATCCAGATACTGAACATCACACCAAAGTAGAGATGCACAATTAATCGTTAAAGAATCACAATCTTGATTCTAGATTAAAGATAAGATAATATTGCTAAAGAGCCATGAACCAGGCCTAATCCTGTGAAAAAGGAGGAAAAACTTAGTAGTAATATTCTGTTTGTTAAATTTGTCTGGTAAAATGCTAAATAAGTCTAAATGGGACTTATAGCTTTTTATGTTTTTAAGGAGCTTTTAGTCTATGTATTTACTTTTCATTGTTATTTTTAATGTCCATGCTAATGCCGTGTGGCTTGAAGTTCATAAAAGTGCTTCTATGGCACTTTGAATTTGGCAAATTGGGATTTGACTTAAAACTTGCTGTTTGTTTGTTTTTTGCCATTTCTGTGCAATAAAACTATTGATCTATAGTAGAGCTGCACAAATAATGGTTAAAAAATTGCAATCTCAGTTCATACTTGTATACGATTTCATTTTCAAATGATGACGATTAAAAAAAAAAAAAAAAAAAAAAGCCACAAATGTACCGCATTTCGAACTGGGACGTCTCCTGCATAAAAACAAGCACTCCCTCTTTCTCCCTCAACAAATGACAACGGCAGATCCTTACACCACGTGACACAGATGCCGGCTGGTTGGAAAAAACTTGGCAACTTTCTCGCTAAATCTGACCACTTTCCAAACCCCTTTGGCGACTTTTTTTGTAAAAGCAACTACTGACAAATCTAGCGACTTTTACTGGAGTTATTGGAGACGCTTCTGGTGTTTTGGTGACTGACTTGAAGCACTTATTGTTTAGCAGTTACTGTCACGAACAAGCGGCGGGAGCCTCTCCCCATCATAAAGCACTCCCAGCCGGTCAGAGGAGCAGAGAGGATACCTGCACAAGTCCGCGTGCACAGTCAAAATGAATAGTGCATGTGCAAATCCACCGCTGATCCCACCCTGGCTTACAGAGTGGGACGTAAACTAACATTATTTCTGTTGTCTCTGTTTGGTCCATTTAGATTGTTAATGTCCAGTTTAAATTGACCATATGCGTGTGATGTCATGGATGTTGTAGGTGAGAGGAATAATGTGGGAGAAACAAAATGTAAGTCAAAACCACCCTAAATATGTTTAGTACTATGAATAAACTATTTTCTGTTTTGTTTTGTTTTTTTTTTTGTTTTTTTTTTTTAATTATTTTGCCATTGAATAAAAAAGTATGTTTTGAATACCTTTAGACCCACATTGCTCAAATCACTGTTGTCCTCCATTGTTGTAAGAATGTAAGAATATAAAATTTAACCAAAGGACTGCTGTGTGAAATGTCTAGCTTCATGTCCAACCCTCCTGTTTATATTTTAAGAAACATACCTACCTCTCATCACCTTATGCACAGAAAAAATATTGTTCAAAAATGTTACTATTAAAATAATTCAAAGGTTGTTTGTGTAAGAGAACACAAGAGAGACATTTATTGTTTTATGTTCAGTGTCAGCTGTTGCAAAGTTGATGTGCCGGTAATATGTGCAATAAATATTTATATTGGAAAAAAATCGAGAGAGAATCGTGATCGCAATTCTAAGCAAAAAAATTGTGATTCTCATTTTATCCAGAATCGTGCAATCTTACACCAAAACATCAGTAAACGTCTAAATATGAAATCTTACTAATGGGAAACCAAAAGCAACGGAGACTTTCTCTGCTTGAAGTCATTTTTACTCAGTTTCAGAAGTTTCTTCCATTTCTTTTCATCAAATGGAAATATTAGAGTTCCAGAAACCAGCAGAGTCCAAAACCGATCCCACAGACTTTCCTGGAATTATTGGCGATGTTTTACTGACTTATTATACAGAACCAGCGGTAGACTGATCTCCCAGTATATCCATGTCTCTGCCCATCAGCCTTTTAAACCCCGAGGTCCCCCAGTTGGAACAGGTCATGTCAAATGTCACAAAGTGTCCATTTTAGAGCACTGATGAAGGTTTAGAGCGACATCTTTGTTTTTACAGGAAATATTCAGATATAGCATGAAAATGTTTATTTTTCCTTTTCTTTTAGGCAAGCCAGAAACTTTTAAAATTTGTGCTATTTGCCATATTCATTTTTTCTTCGCCTGTAAGATGCGGTTTGCAGAAATGTACTCATTTCATGTTGGGGATGAAGTTTCCAGCAGAGTACTGAGAAACAGACACAGGCCACAGACATCCATCTTCCTGACCCCACGTCTGATATAGAGAACTTAAAAATAGCTATTATTTAGAGTAATGTGACCTCTACCTTGCTGTGGGGCCACAGTGCTAACCACTATGCAACCGTGCAGCCCGTGTAAATTAAAATGATTTCGTTTGATATTGATTGTCTTTTAAACTGGTGTGACATTGGAACTATAAACTGGAAATGAAGTATAAATACTGTATTTTTCCAAGATCAAAATTTTAGTGAAGTATTTTTCCATCTAATGTTTGTTGATGATGAAACCAACTTGATAAAACAGTGTGAGGAAAAATGTTCATCACAGAATCATCCTGTAAATTCCCAGAATGACTCTACACCCCAGAAAGAGGCTACAGCAGAAGCTCACCTTGTTCTTTCTTCATGCATTTCCGTGTTTGACCGATGAGGACACCGAGTCCTCCTGGTTTGTGCAGCAGAGGTGAACCAGCTCTTTACCTTCAGGCTCAAAGTGAGATGATTCATCCTGAGTCTCAGAGGTTCATTCAGTCTGACAGAAACCAACAGAACTCAGTGTCTCCTGCTGTCCGTTAATACTGCCTGACTGGAAACACCAATGGCAACACCAGGGCTGGAAACCAATGTTAGATCACAATACACAGTAAGATTAGGAGAGATAAATGAGAAAGAATAAAATCTTTCTTAATGTTGGTATCAAAGGATGACAGATTATGAGTTCTTAATGAAACATTTAAATTACAAAATAACTATTGAACACGTATTTGCCTTCAACAGAGTCGAGATAAGCATCCCGATTAGCTGCCTTACTTCGCTAGCAGTCAATCCGATGCTGGTAAACTGGATCAAAGACTTCTTACAAGAACCAAAATGGAAAAACATCACACGGCATTGTGTTAAAGAAAGGGGTTCCTCAGGGATGTGTTTTATCTCCCCTCCTGTTCTCCATTTACACAAACAACTTAGCCTCCAGTACAGACGGTATGACACTCCTGAAACATACCAACAACATGGCCTTGGTGGACAACCTAACTGACTCCGTCTGCCTTCAAGAATATGACCAGCTGGTGGTCTCGCTCGGCTGCAACAGGAGGACATCTGGATCTGCCCACACACACCGCTTCAACCACTAGAGATTAATGGGCCTGTAGAGGAGCAGGTGGGACATTTCAGATGCCTGGGCACTGAGGTGGACAAAGCGCTGTCTTTTTCTGACCACAGCAGCAGCATCTCATCCTGCTGCTCATGACGTCAGTCTCAAGCTGCAACAGCTGATCCTGGCACACCGCTCTCTGTGTAAACTACAAACCAGAACAGTGGAAAGTCATCATACATGCTTCCCAACGTAACAGGCACCACTCAGACCTCACTGACAGATCTCCACACAGAGGCAGTCAGATGTAGAGCCAGCACCATAATAAACCACTCCTCACACCCACTCTGCAGTTCATTTCAGCTCCTTCCATCTGGCCGCTGCTACAACCTACCATTAGCAAGAACATATGAAAGAAACCATTCATTCAACGGCAATGGACTTTTAAAATAAGTCTTAACTTAGGTTTTCTGAGCTTGATGGGAAGTTTTTACCACTTATCAATCTCTGAACTTGTATTTTTTTCGTGAGCCACTTGTTTGCACTGCTCGGCGATGGACAATAACCTTTTCCTCGTGATTTCATAATGTAATCATCTTCATCCACCTCGTGGTCGAGAAGAGAAAGTCATTAAATCCTCGATGTTTGAACATTATGATTGTGTGAGAGCAAAGTGAACCCTTTAATAAAAGCAAACCAGGCTGCTTTCTGTTGTTTCAAATCGAGCATCACTAATCGCCCTCCATGCCGAACGTGTAGCGTAATTAGACTGGTAGGTGGTTCAGATGCTTTCTAAAGATAAATATGTATTGTTTCTATCAGCGCTACTGCTGGTAATGAGACTTAATGGGTGGGACATTGGCTCTAGCTCATTAGATATATTTTCTGTGTCAGGACTCCACTGCATGTGGCAGACAGCGGGGTTGTTGGGGACGAAACAGGTCCGATAAGTTTGGAGAGATGGAAGGAAACGGAGTTCAGTGCTTCGCAGTTTCGTCTGACTGCTACATACATCTGTAGCAGAGTTTTAAAATGTTTTATGAAGGCTAAAAATAACGTTTTAAAAGGGATTTATCACCATACCGTTGCTGACAAACAGATTTCATGTGTTGTTTCATCAGCTTCATTTCAACTCTAAACGTTAAACTTTCCGAGACGAATTTCTCGACAAATGGCGGTACAGGAAGCTAGGGGCAATTTAAAAAAAAATCAGGATATTTTTGGTTAAAATGGTGAAAATAAGCATGGATTCTGGTGGAGACTAGATCACTAATCTGTTTGGTGTCATGAGCAGAGTTTTTGCAATTCTGACCTCAGTCCCGATCGAGTCCAGAGAGTCAGACCTTAATGTGTTTGTGGCGAGCCAACTGGGCCATTTAGGCACATGAAGGGTGTAATGAAGTGAAAGCAGCTGTGGAACAGATGATTGTTCTATCAGGGGAAAATAATTACTCTCTACTTTTATTCCATGGAGGGTTTGTTTGTCGGGAAGCTGCATCCGGCATCTGCAAGCTGTCTCCTTCCTCTGGTCTGACCCATTTACCTACAGCTCAACCTGCAGCGTTGACAGCAGCACAGCAGACCGATTCAGTCACAGCGGACACGATTCCTGTAAAGAAATGGTTCAAACTAACAACACATTCCTCTGAAAAAATATATATTTGCATTTATCTTCAAACTGGAGGTCGAACTGCAGTCGGCTTTTACCGGTAGCTTGTCACACAGCGCCCGGAAACATTTTCTGCTCCCGGAGAGAAAAACAGCTTTTTAGTGTCTGTTATTAAATTCACCCTCAGCTTAGTGGCCTTTCAGTTCTTTTCAGGCTCAGCTTTGGACTGTAGAGTTCAGTCTGTGGAAAAGCCAAAGCTGTAAAAAGCTCGCACAGGTTCTGAGCTGTGAAGCTCACAAAGAAACGACACAGAAGGAGAGAACATGTCAGAGATGGAAGGAACGGCCACAGCATCCCCAAATCCAAAGGAATGATATAATACTTTATTTAACCTCAAGGAAAAAAATGTATTCATGAATTTAATACATTTTAAAGAAGAAAAAAAATAAAAACTTCATATTTCAAATATATATACATATATATATATATATATATATATATATATATATATATATATATATATATATATATATATATATATATATATATATATATGGAGAGAGAGAGAGAGAATTAAAGTAGAAAAACATGCAAATCTACTTTCATTTTGTAACTTAATCATTTTAATTTATAATGAAAGAAATTACAATAAATAAATCATAAATAAAATGGATGTATCAATCGCAAGGAAAACTGTAATTGTAATTCATATAAACTCTACTTGTCATTAATCATCTGTTTTGTCATTTACATTTTATGGTTTTAAAGTTTTTATTTAGTTATTCATGTTTAATTTTCAATTTTCATTGCTGCCCCCCATAGGTATGCTTTATTCTATTCTATTCTATTCTATTCTATTCTATTCTATTCTATTCTATTCTATTCTATTCTACAGTCATTTTGCAGATGCTTTCATTCAAAGCGACTTACATATGAGTGAGAACAACACAAGCACGAAATCAAACAGTAGAGGACATCGTAGGAAGATGCTAGTGGACTGTCCACTTGGATGCAGGTCCTTCCATAAAGTGCTACAGGCTTTTTTATTTTTATTTTTTTTTGTTTTGTTTTGTTTTTTGTTTACTCCCTTCCCATCCCATCATATCACCTATGTTATAACACAAAGAATTAATACCATAAAGTTTGTTGCAAAGAACTGGGCTAAGTTCTCCAACTTTCCAATAAATATAGCTATACTAAGTGTTGAAGTGCTCCTTGAAGAGCTGAGTCTTCAGCTTCCAGTTAAAAGTAGACAGGGACTATGCAGAGCGGACAGAGTTTGGGAAACCATTCCACCATCGTGGCACAACAGAGGAAAAGGGTCTAGCTAGTGATTTAGTCCCACGTTGTGGTGGTAACAAATGGCGTTTTTCACTGGTGGAACATAGCTGTCGAGAGGGAGTGTAGGCCTGGAATAGAGAGGAAAGGTAGACGGGAGCCGTTTCAATCATTGTTTTGTAAGCCAGAAGCAAAGCTTTAAATTTGATTAGCTGTAAGCTAGTGAAGAGCGATTAGTAGCGGAGTGACATGAGCTTGTTTGGGTTGGTTGAAAACCAGATGCGCTGCAGCATTCTGGATCATCTGCAAAGGTTTAACAGAGCACACAGGCAGACCTGCCAGTAGGGAATTGCAGTAATTGATGTGTGAGATGACCAGAGCGTGAACCAACAGCTGAGTCGTGTGTTCCGTCAGGTACGGTCTGATTCTCTTGATGTTGTAGAGAGCATTTCGGTAGGTACGGGCAACCGAGGCAACATGGACCTAAAAGGTCAACTGGTCATCAACCATGACCCACCCAAGATTCTGGGCAGCAGGCGTAGGAACAAGTGTGACAGAGTCAAGCTTCACACTTAATTGCAGATGTAAGGAAGGATTGGCTGGGCAGACAATGAGCTCTGTCTTGGACAGATTGAGCTGAAGGTGGCGAGCTTTCATCCATGCCGAGATATCAGCAAGGCAAGCTGATATTTTCATTGAGACGGTTGTGTCATCTGGAGGAAAGGAGAGTAAAAGCTGAGTGTCATCAGCATAACAGTGATAGGAGAAGCCGTGAGAGCTTATGACTGCACCAAGTGAGGAGGTGTATAGTGAGAAGAGGGCTGAGCACCGACCCTTGAGGCACCCCTGTTTTCAACTCATACGAGCTGTATATACTGTATATTTATTTGTTTACACATTTTAATATGATTTCAAAATGTGAATTTCAGTGCGTTTAATCCATGTTGGTGAAATATTCTTTAAAAAAATATTTTTTGAGTCTGAATTTGTAAAAATTTATTTGCCATAAATCTTTTCAATAAGCTGCAAATCATCTTCAGTCTGAAACGCCACTAAACAAGAGCCTCAATGAAGGCCGGGGAGCTCTCCAAGTCGTTGTAGAGATTCTATCATAGAAAATATCTTATTTTTTAAAATATATCATGGAACTCCTCTAAATCCATTATCACAAACTAGACAGACTATGGCGCCAACAAACCTGCTGAGAGATGTTCATCCATCAAAACTCCCAGAAAAAGATACCAAAGGAAACAGTGAATGATGTGGAAACACAGCAGCAGATACTGGACCCATCTACACACCCACTACCAGCTGGAGGCTCCATAGAGTCGGAAGACTGAGCAGAATATGCACTGCTTCCAGAAAAGCTGACCAAAGAATAACAAGGGCATTCCAACAAGAAGCATGGTGGTGGCAGCATCATGGTCTGTCAATAGGAAGTGATTGACTGGAAACTGAGAGGGATGTTTCTGTTCCTTTATTATTTAGTAGAGTTCCTAAAACAAATTATAAACAAGACAATGAATCAGGCATTATCTGGTTTCAAGACTTTGGAAAACCAGAACCGGAGACACAAAGGCAGCAAACGGTGTGGTCAACAGGTGGCGCTAGGTTACAGTAGATGCTTAGCAGACACTATATTTAAAAAGAAAATCTTATTTATATGTCACATGTCAGAAGTTACTGTGATAACTGTAAACAGCAGAAGATGAACGAAGCGGTAAAAGTGGATTTTTGTGCCAACATGTGCCTCAGTTTTCAGCATTACATAACAAACATTCAACAGCAGCTGCATTTATATATTCATCAGATATGGATTTATATTCAGCTGCAATAAAGATAGGACAAGCTGCTTTAATAACTGATGCAGTTCCTCTTTAACATGTGAAGCAGAGGACGAGCAGGACATTGTCAGTGTTTTAATGAAAGATAAAAAAGACCTAAATGATTAAATATCTGCAAGAATCTGAGCAAAGGTGAATGAACAGGATGAATCATACAGCAACGCTCTTTCCAATGCGGCTGACTCAGAGAATCCCCAATATTTCACCTTTGACCAACCATGGAGGGAAGAAGCGGGAGAAATATCAGCTGTTCGGATGCAGACACCTGAAATAATCAGTCAGGAAACATTCAGAGAGCTGAGAATCAACAACTTCCTCACAAAATCTTTGGCAACGTGTTCATTTCTAATGATGACAAGCACACTGCACGCCTTGGAACACATCTGTTCTGACTTCAGGATGTTGATTTATCTACACATCAGGGCAGCTGGACAGAGAAACATCTATCTGAATATTAATCTGACAATTCTGCAGGAGAAAAACCTGAAATCAGCTAGAACAGAGCAGAGCTGCCATGATAACAACGCAAGACTTGTCCTCCGAATCACGGCTCAATCACGGCTCAATCAAAGCACGTAAAGGACAGTTCCACAGATTATCTGACACCTTCATACCAGGTCCTCTTCAAAAACTACAGTACTTTGACTCTAGACCTCGACAACATTATTCCAGTAGAGCTACAGCCTCATTAAGGCGACTTGTGAAAGTAAAACAACCTGAATTTTCTTATTTTAGATAAGCTGCCTTTAAGGTTATGTGTAGGAGGTCTACGTCCAAAGATTAAAAGTTGAGGGTTCAATTTCTCAGACTACATGTAAACATGTAAATGCTCATTTAGGCGGAGCGTTTAGTTCGCATATGGACAGATTCTTCTGCTCATCGCCTGCCTATATTATTTCAATCCATTTTCAGAGTCTGCACATGTGAATTCTTGGGCTGACATTCTATACAGAGAACTTTTGTATGTTTTTTCCAGGTACCAAGAATAAAACAGTTTGTTTTGACCCTTCACACTGTATGTTAAACTTTATCTGCGTGGGGTCTAGGTTTTGCATGAGGTGTTGTCTTTATTCTCATCTAACACATCTGCTGTATAGAATAAGCAGAATTAACAACCGTCTGCTTCTTGCTTTAACACATTAACAACGCCCACTTCAAATCTCTCACCAATCAGGCAGCAGCTACTGGACCCCACACAGGGAAAAGTTCTATCCAGGTGATGTGTCAAAAAGGTGCTGCGAAAACTTTCAAACCAGAGCTGAAAGAAGGGAATGACACCACCTGAAAACCAAGAACAACAAATTCCCAGAGGGCTGTATGGCAGCATGTGGCGCTCGATGCGTGAGTAGGGGGTCAGTTCTAGTTTACTGTGTGGAAGTAAACTGGATCCTTGTGTGGCTAGCTCCACTTTGACCTCTACTGGGCTGCTGATGATGGGGCTGAGGTTTGTCTTTGCCTTATCTCTGTCCTTCTCCCTTTCTCGTTATTGTTCTGTCATAAATCCAACTGGTTCCATTTCTTCCCATTTTCATGCTGTAGCTCAGAGGTGCACAAGTCCAGTACTTGAGACCTACTATCCTGGAACTTTTAGATGCATCCCTTCTCCAACACATCTGAATCAAAAGGCTGAATTCCTACAACAGCATGTTTTTCATCTCTACAGAGGCATGACAACAAGACATTCATTTAATTGAGGTGTGTTGGAGAAGAGGCATGTTTTAACGGCATGTTCACACTGATGCGGTTCGGTTTGCTTTGAACGGACTCTGGTCTGCTTCCAGTATGAACACTGACCACACTCTGATGCAGACCAAAGAAGCAAACTCTGTTCCGTTTGGAAAAAGGCGGGGACCTCGGTTTTCTGGCAAACAGATGATCCAGAGACCAAATCGAAAGCGACTATACCAGCTACAATGAAGCATCAAGAAGCAGAAGGACGTGATGCAGACAATTGTTTGGGGAGGAAAAAAGACAATCCAACAGCATGCGCTCAAAAACAGATAATCTACACACCTCAGTAAAATTACCAAGAGTCCTGCAGGTCCGATTTTTCCAACCAGAACAACTCCAGTCCATTATGATGACCAAACCTGATCTGTTGAAATCTGGATCAGATGTGACCTACATGCCACCATATCGAGTTATTGTAATACACCCCAGTCCCTGGCATTACTTTTCTGTATTAGTTCTTATATTTACAGTGATTAATGTTTTGTTGTTTTCATTGAAAATACAAATAACAGTAAATATTTTGAAAGTTGATCTTATGATTTTTATAATTTGCACAATTTCACACTGAAGAACTACACTTCCTCCCTATAGTCTGTTACTTTGCTAACTGGGTTAAAAAGAAATGGTATGCTTGAGTTTAGTGCAGTTTGAACACAAACCAAGCTAAAGTAAATCCCCGCCCAATCAGGCAAGGTCCACCAGACTGTCCTGGTGTGAAAGGTCCCCAAAAAGTGAAGGGCAGTAGATCTCCAGAACTGGACTACAGCACTCCTGCTATGACTACTTATTTTAAATTAACCAGCATCCTTGCTAGCCTCTTGTTTGCTTGGTCGGCACTACGCCATGTGGACACTGAGCTACTCTGAACATTTTTTATAGATTATTTTCAGCTCCAATGTGAAAACCTTCATTAACTGAGTTCTATATGTGTAGTCCGTAATCCACTCACTAAACACCAAATATGTTGCGGTTTCGCACATTATCTTAAAACTAATTTAGTCCCAGCATATAACTAGATTAAAACAGCTACTTCTCTTTGGCCATAACTTTTAGAAATATCAACTTCCACTGCTATGTGGAAGACACCCAGCTCCACTTCTCAGCCTGATTCTACCCTCCCACCTTCATCCTTTTTCACTTTCAGTTTTTCTCAAGTAAAACAATCATAAAACACAGATGTTACATTTGGCACTAAATCCACTTCAGCAATTCCCCCATTTTCACATCTTCCATCTATTCTGCCATGCCTCCCTCCCTCCCTCTAGGCGGGGAAAGCCTAGGGGTCGTCCTCAACAGCACACTCTCTCTCATCTCATAATAAAAACATAATGGTGTTTTACTGGTTTGGTGATACTGGTGACCCATCAGGTCTGAAAAGAGTCCCTGTCTTCCTCTTTTAGTGATTTGCTGCTCTCCTAAGGTCTTTCATAGGGTATCCAATCAGATTTCAGAGGTGGCCAGCACCACCCCACACTTTCTAACTCCACCCCTGTGAGTGCCCCTTGTTTATGTTCGCCCCTGTACAGCTCTACATATTATTGTGAAGTATTAAGAGTGTGTTACTGGTGGAAATTGGCTTTGAATGGGCAGGAAAACCATTTAAACATCTTCAGTCTTGTAGTTGCTGAGTAGGACCTGATCTAACGTGGTCCAAGTCCACAGAACAGCAGTGGAATTGCCCTTTATGTAGATCTGTTCCACCTTAACAAGTCCAACACACATCCGGGAGGTTCCCTCCACTATCACCACGCGCCAACACAAAAACCTGCAGCATGCAACGTCCAGAAGCAGCGCAACGCAACGTGAGGGAGGGGGTTGACATGCTGATGAGGACCCGTACCTGGAAGAGGCGCAGGATGTTGGCCACCATGATGGACACGGAGCTGGCTGACGCTCCGATCACACCAACAACTTTCTCAGGCTTCACGAACACCGGCGGCTCGCCGTTGGTGCACCTCACATCCGACGTGTCCTTCTGGATGAGCGCCTGCACGAACGTCAGAGACTGTTCCAGCGCGTACGTGTCCCGCGAACAGGTGTCCAGTATCCGCGCGCCCAGCGTGACGTTGGGCAGCAGCTCTTCGTCGCCGTTGATCTGGTCCAGGGCATACATCATCGCCTCCAGCCGGTGGATGCCGTTCTCCTTCTTAATGTCCCCACATGGCATCCCCGGGACCCCCCTGGCGTGCACAGGGAAAAGCCCCCCCAGCGTCACGTCGCCTTCAACCCGGATCGAGTGCGGCGCGTAAATCTCCTGAGAGCCGGTCAGATCAAGGAGAGCCTGAACGGTCCACAGGACCCGGAACATGAGGCCGGGTTTCAGCTGGGGGGCCCCGTTCGAGCACCTGCCCATGACTGGATCCGCTCCCTCCCCCCCGCCCCCCCGGAAAGAAATAAATCCTGGTAACCTAAAAAGAAGAAAACACCTGAAGGCACGAAACACTTTTTTTCAGATAGTTAGAAGATTCCAGCAGCCGCGTTCATTCAGACAGGCGCAGGTGTCCAGGAGGGTCGCTCCGAGGTAATCCCACCGTAATCCCGCAAGTAGAGCCCCGAAATCCACCGAATCAGAACCGTGTTATCCCCGCAAAGTGTGCGCAGAGCTGCCGCCTGCGCGGCCGCCGCTTGTTGCTCCAGCATCCATCCCAGAATCAGGGACGCGGCTCCGTTTCAGAAGGGAGGGAAAGAAAAAGGACTCCTTCAACTCCGGCACGCTCTCTGTGTGTGTTCAGAACCCAGGCGGATCCGGTCCGGCACCGACACCATGGTACAGATGCTGAAGAGGAGGAGGGGGGCTTCGTCTCAGTTTCCACAAACCAGAAAAAAAAAAAATTAGAAAACAAATAGAAATGTGAAGCGGCTCCGCACGCGCTCACACCACCAAATAACTGCGCTCTGCTGAGAGCAGAAAAGTGCGCGTGTGCATGTGCGTGTGTGTGTGCGTGCGACAAACCCCCTCCTCTCTCCCCCCTCAGAGCCTCAGTCGGTCACCTGTCCGTCTGCTGCGGCTGGAGGAACCGAACTGTCGGAGTCCAGAGCCGCGGAATGTGGAGTCCTCACGAGCCGTAGGAGCAAAGCTGCGCGCGCTCTCTCTCCCTCTCTCTGTCACTCTCACTCTCACACACACAAATACACACACGCGCTTATTCCCACCTACGCGCGCCTGTGTAATTATAAGTGTAAGATTCTCATTGCCAAAACAAAGACAAAAGAAAAAAAACAAAAAAACAAAAAAACATATTTTTATTCAAATATGGTCGTGTGCAGATTAACCGGGAAAAAAATAGAATAGAATAGAATATATTCTATGGAATATAATGTGTTTCACATGTCTTTATGTCAGAATTCATGACCGGATTCTTAAGTGGATAAAAATGAGAAGTACATTGGACTCCAGCGGTATTTCTACCAGACTGGTCCAGATGCATCGTAATGTAGATGATTTTGCATCCATACAGCAGTATGACAGAAAAGGCAGTCCAAATTGATGATCATTCTGTCTCATAGTGATGTTAAAAAAAAAAAAAAAGATCTCATGGATTTTACTTCCATATTAGACTGCTGTAATTCCTGATGATTATTTTGTGTCAAATTTTCTGAAAAGTCTCCATCTGATCCAAAAGTCTGCAGCAGAGGTTCGGATAAGAATTATCAGTAGAGATAATGTTTCCCCAGCTTCATTTTCTCTTCCTTGTCTCCCTATTAGATCCAGGTGAGAATATAAAAGTCTTCTCCTCACATATAAAGCTCCATATGATCTTAAAGATCTCCCATTTCCAGAATATTCATCCGAGCATATTTCAGGCCATTTTCTGTACCCAACGACAGCAAACGGTGTAGCACCATCAAAAATCCCGGGTGGCAGTCTTGTGCAGTACAGCTCATGTTTGACCTGCAAAAGAAACAAAGAAGAAGAAAAACAAAATGGTTGAACTTTCTACAGAGATGCTGTACAAATGTGTACAAAACTACAAATACAAATGTTTCCTAGCCTGGGCGTGAATACAGAGAACTTTAAAAGAATATTTTGCCGGAGATAAAAGTGACCTCTGAACCCGGCACTGCCCCCTAGTGGACAGACTGACTAACAACCATACCAATGTAAAGGACACATGGGGAGGATGTGGGCAGTGACGTTTGACCATTTATTTTTCATCTCTTGGTGAATTAGATTATGTTAAACTATTTCTAAAGCAGTCCAAGAAGGCTTTGTTGTAAATTACTGACATATCAATAAAACTGGCCCTGCGATAGACTGGCGAGCTGTCCAGGGTTTACCCTGCCTTTCGCCTGAAGACTGCTGGGATCAGCTCTAGCTTCCCCACGACCTTTCATTGGATTAAGTGGTTAAAATAATGAAAGAATGAATGAATAAATAAAACTAAACTTGAATTTTGGGTTGAATTTAATTTGTTTTTACAGGTTCGGACACAGAAAAGGTTATTCTCGTCATCCCTGACTGAGGTTGCATCCAGTAACCAACAGACTGGTCATCAGCAGATAACATCTGATTCCAAAAGCCATCCCACCATCCCCACGGCCAACTAGGTCTGGTCCGGAACCAGTGATGTTGGTGTTGGTTTTCTGTGTTGTTGGAGTTTATCCCTGTTCCTGAATAAAGTAAGCCTGCAAGCTAAAACAATCTGTTAGTACCAGATCTGTTTTGGCATTGCAGAGAGGCGTATATTTGTGACATTATGAGATTAGCAATGCTAAATATGAGCTACATAAACACACAGTCAGTAAAAGTCTTCATCCTGGAAGTAATTCTCCTAAATGACATTTTTAATAGTCCATGTAGACAAGAGGCTCAGACACAAAAGGAACTGTCATCAGAAAGACATAAATGTCCAGATCAGTAAATCCAGCTGGATGAAAAGCGCAGATCCATAATCAGATCAGAGTCTTCTTTCAGTCTGATCCGTCTTGTCTTGTCTTGTTGTTGTTTTCTTTTTTTTTCCAGGATTGAAGGAAGAGTGGGAGGCAGAGCAGGGAAAGTGGTGGAACGAGGGAAAACAGCAAAACTGTCGAAATACAAAACAAGTCCAAACAGAGGAGACAAGCAAACACAAACGACTAGAAGAAAATGATCATAGAGGATTTGCATGAGGTGTGTGTGCGCTGTGATTAAGAGTCAGATCTCCGACTTTGTTCTGACATCTCTGAACAACTCTCTGCCGTGAGCAGAAGGTTGACATGTTTTAACATTATAAACCATATTCTAATGACATTGTGTGTAATAAAGCAGTGTTGGTGTGTGTTTCTCCGCAGTCTGACTTGGTCTAACTTTCCAGCTTTGCTTTCCGTTACGGAGCCCATCTTTACTTCAGTTCAAACAACCATTTTACATCTCACAGTTACTCATTTAATCTGGTTGTTTTTTTTAATGCACACATCCACCTTTGTGTTTTCTCTCCTGCTTGCTGCCACTACTGCTGTTGCAGGGATGAGTACGGGTCACCAAGTCAGCCCTGACTAGAAGATTAATAGAAAAGGAACCTTTGAAGACTGGTCTTGGAGGTAGCGAGGTTGACTGCTTCCTGAAGCCAAACTGGGAGCTGGTTTCACAGAACAAGAGAAGGTTCTGCCTCCTGTTCTACTTTTAAAGACTCCAGGAACCACAAGTAAACCTGCAGTCTGAAAGTGAAAAGCTCTGTTGGAAAAATGTGGAAATGAGTTTTAAAACTCTGAGTTCCAGACAGGTTTTAATGGCACAGTGATGTTTGTTTTGTGCATTTCTGGAGCTGTTGCTATCCAGCAGCGTCCTGAGGCAGAGACACTGCACTCCACAGCGTTTTCTTCTTGTGCGGCAGGAGAGAGCTTACAGTACAGGTAGGATCCAAGATGGATGCCTAGCTGTTGATTGGAAGCACTTGCCTGAGAGAATTTGTCAAAGTTCCACTTTTGAAACCACAATTAAACCATTTCTAAGCATTTGTTAATTCCATTTCAACATTTAAAGGTAGAGAGTGTAAGAATTACTGACATCTAGTGGTAAACGTGTGTAGAAAAACTTCCAATATTAATCACAGCTGTAAATGGACAGTGGTCTTTATTGGCTTTCAATGGACAGCACTCCAGTAACTTCTGCAACATGTGTACTGTCTTCTTCTATGGTGCTTTTAATTACTTTACCTATCCCAAACGGTGCTCTAGCATCTATCAAATTGCAGCTTAAAAGCTCAGAGGGTTCTCACTTCTCACAGTTTGTCCAGTCAGAGACCCCGTAGTAAAGAATGGTGTCACAACTATGGCAGCTGCTGCGTATGTGGTACCACTGCAAGCAGATGTTAGTGGTTCATTCTAAAAGAGGAGTGTCCAGCTCCGGTCCTCAAGGGCCACAATCCTACGAGTTGTCTCCCTGAACCACCTGATACCTCACCGCAACAGCTTGTTGTCAAATTCTTGTCAGGGGGAAAATAAGAGGACCCAATCACGGATGAGTAAGCTTGGTTGACAAAGACAGTTTATTTACAAAAAGGTGGCGAGTGGAGTCAGCGGTGCAAGTTGGCAGGCAGGGATGGCAGCTGAGGAATGGAATGGCTGGTTGGCGGAAGATTTTCTAAAACAACAAGGCAAAGTTCCTTCAAAAACACAAGGACCGGGGTCACACACACTCTATCATAGAGACCAGACATTAACAGAGAAGTTTACGCAACGATCCGGCGGAGAGTAGCGCTCAAATCAGGGTAGATATACTGCAGCCATGAAACAAGATGATTGCCTTCAGCTGTGAGGAATATCTGCCAAGAACAAAGGCTCCACCTAAAAACAACAACAACACACACACACACACACACACCAGGGCCCTCAGACAATTCTGCCCGATGAGGTGGACACAGTGATCTGATTCAGATGTTCTGCAGCAGGAAAAATCCAAGAACTGCAGGACAGAAGCCTCCGAAGACCCACCTTGGACACCCCAGGTCTAAAAGAATAAAAACATGAGTTGTTTAGTAGAATGATAAGAAACCAAAACAGACATGGTTTTTGATAAAATATTATATTTTACTCTCTCTAACCTCTGATTTTGTTGCACACTGCGCCTCCATATGAAAAAAGGCCTTTTTTTTTTTTCTTTTTTTTAGTTTTTCATTTATTTATTTCAAATGAAAAATAAATGGTCAGGTTTTCTTTTCTCCTCTGGAAAGAAAAGGACTAAAACGCTGACCCGTTTGCCTGAAAGCACACTGAAATTTCTGAACAGATGAAATGATATCTGCAGGAAAATGAGTGTGTATGTCCTGTAGAGCTCACATCATGAAAACACAACAAACAGGATGAAACAGCACTCGCTTCCAGAAGATCTCTCCATGAGACAGAAACGCTCACGTTCACAAATCGCTTCATAACGTTGTGAAGTGTTCAGAGTACATGTCGGTCCAGCATCAGTGAAGCAGCGCGGCGGTAAGTGCCGACATCATGAACGACGTCTCGGTTGGTTAGCCCCGCAGATTAAATAAATATACAGATGTAGCTGATTCTGCTGCACGTTGGCCTCCCTGCAGGCCCTCAGGGAGCAGCTGGTTCTGCTTATCAGCTCTAACAAGGTGTCGTTGGCTAAATTCTTCCCCGACAGATGTGGAGGGTTTGTTTTGTTTTAACGCCAACTTGGTTCTGGTGGATTTCAGCAGATGACAGAAAGGAAACAAGCTGCTGATAATTCCTGCATTACAGCTTCAGATGGCACCTTAAAGGTAATTCTGCTTTAAAACAAGATATTTATTGGGTGTAATAACTTTGTTCCAGTTCAACTTCATATTCTTTGGAAGATTTATCAAATAACTCAGAGTAAGAACAAAGTTTCAGAGCGATGGGATGCATAGATTTTACTATCCATCCCTGTCAATGCAGACATGCTCTCCTCCATGGAGCAATACAGTTGCATTCATTTGCTCTCTGGCTGCTAATTGACGGTGTCAGACTCCTGACAAACCACGTAGAGCTCAAACAATTCAAGCAGACAGAGGCTGACTGATCAAACAGTTTGCGTCACCTCATTTTGCTCCGCGTTATCAGTTCCAAGTTGCACTTGAACACATCACAGAGACATCTGACGGTCTGATCTGACTGAGTAAGAGCAAATGTTGTCCTCGTTCTGCGTTTGTCTGAGAGAAAACCCGGAGAGACTCGAAGACAAAAAGGCTGGGAGTGACGCTGAAAGCTCTGATTCCTGACTGTAAATACCTCTGCAGGATTACAACCACGCAGCAGAACGTGCACCTCCTCTGCTCTGCGAGAGGTAATCACATTACTCATTGATGTAAATGTATGACAAACATTTTGACAAAAGAAAAATACCTTTTTTAAAAGCGTCACAAGCAGGTGAAACATCCATTGAACTGTTTTTTGTAAATGCAGAAGAACTTAATAGAAAACAACAGTGGAAGTCATGTGATTCACCAGATCAGAAATGGAGAAAAGAAAGGATTTTACTGCAGCTGCAAACAAAAACTAAAGGAAAAAAATCAGGCAGATTTAATTTAACATTGAATTTCATCTCTGAATCAGTGATGAAGCTGGAGAGGTTTCACTCTTATCAAATCAAATATTTATAAAGCACATTTACAACGAACGCAGCTCTGTACACAACCTAACAAACAATAATAAAGTTTACTCCCTTCGTACTGCTCCAGTTTGATCCAAACCGCTGGTTTCCATAGATCGGTAATTATCTTTTATGACGTATGTGTACCCAACTAAAACCTGGAAAACTGTGGATCATAAAATAGATTTGCTTTATTTAAAATGGGACTACAATGAATTGGATAGAACTGAGCGGTGTAAATGATGACTCTGTTGTGAAGTTATGCTGTACTAATGAAACTGTTTAAAGCACCAAAAAAAAAAAGCACACAAATACAGATAAAAAGAAGCGAAATGAATAATAAATATAAAACGTTCAACTAGAAAAGCACTGGGGGAGCGCAAACTTCCGCCAAGGCCTTTAAAAAGTTCCTGGATCCAAACGGTGATCCGGATCTCCACCAAAGTTAAATCAGTTTTTCCCTTTTAATATTTTCAACTCCTGAAAATTTCACAAAAATCCGTCCATAATTTCTTTAGTTATCTTGAACACAAACAGAAAAACAAACAGGTAAACACCTGTAAAAACAAAACCTCCTGAATGAAGTAAAAATTCTTCATGTAGAAACATTTCTTCAGCTGTGTTTTACAACTCTTAGTAGAAACCTGGTAAGAAGTTTGTTCCACAGTTTAGGTTGTTTTTTTTTTTCTGTCTACATCAATGATTTACTAAACCCATAGTCTACAGTAACGTTAAATTCCAAATGTATGCCGATGATGTCATTATCTTCACACCCCGGGTACATCAGCAACATCTGAAATCCATGACTGGCTCAGTAAACCTTGTCTATTATTAAAAACTAGTAAACATGATATTCAGCAAACTACGAGTGGAAGGACCACTGGAGCCACCAAGAGAGGGGACTATGTGGTCCTCCACAGATGCACAACTCTTTCTGTGCTTTATGTAGTTTGAACCTTTCTGACTTGAACATGTGAATGATGATAAGTGATTTTCTATCTGCAAAGCAGAGATGATGTTACTCATTCCAGTCTTATGAACAATCTAGCAGACTTTCAACAAATCCCTGCTTCCACATACCTGAATGAAATTAAATAGATCTAAAACCGTATCAAGTTCTGCCCCATGGCTCATTAATTTGTATCAGGTATGTTGGAGCAGGGACACATTAAAAAACTGCAGGATTGCAGCTCTCACAGACCAGAAGGAGTAACTCCGACATGAAGTCTAAACTTACTATATCTTTGTAAGTTTCTCTACACTAAATGTATAATGCAAGAACCCGCTCACGGGTAACGTAGTTGTACCATTTCTTGAGTGTTTTATTGAATTATGATCATAACACAAACACAAAAATAAACATTCTGCAATATAAATGACCCTGATTATCCAAACTCAAAGTAAAAACAAACATATTCATCTTGTTCCTGATGTATTTTTATTTGTATTTATTATGTACACTACCAGTCAAAAGTTTGGACATGCTTTCCCATCGGTTTTAATGGGAAACCATCTCCAAACTTTTGACTGGTATTGTAATATAAACGTATTTGACTTAAAGAAAATAGTTGTGTTAATCTGGACAGGCAACATTTAACTTTGTTTTCATTCACAGAAGCTTTTTTTTTTGGCAACATTGATACAAAAGCAAGACTGAGAAGAGAAGTAAGGCATCCAGAAAATGCTGGAGGTCATAACACACATACCAGAGGTGTGGCATGTGTGCTCCTTTAGGCTGCTTATTTTACCCCAAAATGATCATTTAGCGTCTCTGTTGCTGTACTATGTTTAGTTTTGATAATTGTTTGTGGTCAAGATTTATTATTAAAACATAAACATACTGAAACAACAGAAACTGTATCACATCTGGACTTTTCTAAATGAAAACAGAGTGGATAACTGGTCATGTTGGGGGAAAAATGCTCTGGTTTCCTGTAAAGAAAAGAAAAGGCACATTTTCACTTTGTGTTTTTATTTCACAGCCATAACCTTGAAGGATGCAAATTAGATTAAATATAAATGAAAAGAACTGATGTCTTATCTTTGCTTAGTCACAGCCCAACCAACCTCTTTCAGTGGTTCAGATAGCTTCATAAACTTTTCCAACATGAAGCAGAACAAACGTCTATGTCTGCAGGGAAAAATCTCTCCACTCCTGTATTATCACATTTTCCGGTATTGATTCTTATTTTACAGGACAGATTAATATTTCAGAACATTACAGCTTATAAATGTTTGAACAACATCCTAAATAATGCAGAGATGCAGTGTGAGAAGTTGCACGGTCAAACAGGCCTGTGTTGGCGAGGACAGAATGGAGTAGCAAACAACATTCCCCTTCCATTAAAGTATTCATGAAGCGGCTACAGAGGACTCTGCTGTGAGGGCTGATGTGGTGCTGGAGGATGGAGGTGATCGACTGTCACCTCAGGAAAAGTCTTGTGGTGCGGTTGCGAGCAGTAATGACCCTGCTGTGATACCACACAGCCTTTTGTGTCTGCTGTAAATGAGACGATAAGAACTGATGTTCCCACTGGAGACTCATTTTGATGCTTCGTGATAACTGAGAGTATGAACATCATTGTGTCTGAGTGTGATCAGCGGCCTTTCAAACTGGAGTGATTTCTTCTTTCCAAATGGAAAATTTGACTGTATAATGAGGCATGCAGACGGGTGAGAAATTAAAGAAAGAAATCCAACTTAAATTGCTCACATCTGACACCACCGTGTCAGAACAGACTCACATGGTTTGTGGAACTCAAATGTTGCACTATGGATGATATGAACGATATGTCATCAGCAGATAAAATATATATTTTGAGTTTTAAAATCAGCTTTTTTCTCACAGCAAACCATTGTCGAGATGTGGAACTGGATTGATATGTTCCCTTTTTGTGGTCTTTGATAGGACACAAGCTGCTGCATTCTGGGTTAGTTGGACTGCAGATTTCCACCCAATGTCCCAATCAGCTAAATAGGATATTATGGTGGACTGTGTCAAAAGCAGCAGAACCAAAAATGAGCTTCTGCTGATGACGACTGAAAGGCAACAGGAAGTCCATCCAAAGTATGCAAAATAGTATCTCTGAACACACAACATGTCCAACCTTGAAGCAGATGGAAGCTGCTGTGAAGAGCATTTTTAGGTCCAGGTGTACGCCAGTGGGTCTGGAGCTGTTCTGCTGCTGGAGGATGAGAACGGCACTGATGGACCTGCTTGCTATTTCTCAGGAGAATTCAACCATATCAGGTAAATTATCCAGTCATTGAGAAAAGCCTTTGCTTTGATTTGGGCTTTGATGTGTATCAATTCTCTGGAATTAAGCATGTGGTGGTGTATTCACATCACAATGCTTTGACCTGATTGAACTTGCAGTTATTTCCACCAATAGCTGCTCATCTTGTGTTCTGCTCAGGCATATTTATTGGAAATTACACACATTAAATAACGAGACAACATTGCCATGGATATTTCGTCCCGTGCACCTATAAAACTGCATTGTAACAGATTGGACATTTCCAACTCATGCCTGTTTCCTTCTGCTACGTCTCTTTAAGTGCTTCTCTGATCCAGCTGCAGGGACTTGAGGAGGATAACTATACCCATGTCAATAAAGTGCCTTTTGTGCATTAGTCAACAACGCACTTAAGGAACCCTTTTGTGGACCCTTTTCTTTTTGAGGGGATTATGACAACCCCGTCTTCACTTTGGGTATTTTGGTAGTAATGTTGCTTATTGGTTCGCCTACCAGTTAGGGTTGATGTTTTAGGTGACTGGGAACAGATTGGACCAGTGATTATGGTCTTTAAATCTCTGCAGCTGCATTAAGATTCTCTTTGCAATTGGGAACCTGTGGGGTGAATTATTTTTTGTTTGGTTCTTGGCTCAGTTCAACGCCTACACATGACTCCTTTGTCATACACATGATACACAACTAATTTTCAAGCCTTTCACATGCCATCTGCTTATTTTGAATTCATTCATTCACTTTTCGAACAGCTTAGTCCGATTAAGGGTCGCAGGGAAGCTGGAGCCTATCTCAGCAATCTTTGGGCGAGAGGCAGGGTACACCCTGGACAGGTTGCCAACCCATCGCAGGGCCTTTTCTTGAATTGTGGTTAATTCATAACATTTTTTGTTTGGCTACTGAAATAAGTTCATCTCTGCTTTTGTCAAACCTCATAAGCCCAGTTGGGACACCAAGTCTGAAATGACCTGTGCAGAAGGGAAAAACCCCACCAGGGAGGGAAAAACAATAAAATCCCACCATGAAATAATAGAATATCAGATCTAAGTCTATACTTACAATAGTTAAGTTTGTTTGAAAAGTTACTGAAGACAACATGACCTGCTCGCCATCTTCTCTTGGCCACCATCAAACTATCCGTGTCCTTATACCCGCATCTTCGTAAGGTTTAATTGCAGCTGCACTATGATGCAGCAGTTTGGATGGTTTGGTTTGGTAAACTATGATGTCTGTTGTATTGCCAAAGCCAACCATATCCTTACTTGGTAGGTGATGCAGGATTGTGACAGATGTGTCACGTAATAGTGCAACTATTCATAAACAAATAGCCAAAGCTACATAACAGCATGATGCACTTTCCTATAAAATTTAAGTCAGACATGACACCTTTCTTGAATTATAGTAAAGAATAAAGCTACACAAATAAAAGACTACAATGGTGGACATACTGCAGTTCATGTTCTCTTTTTGGCATGTGGCTTTATAAACACAAGAAAATCCACCTTAAATTAAAACATGGATCTGTTCCAACTTTGTCTTAGCTGCTGAGTCAGTTTGGAAGCAATCGTTCCTTTGACCAATCAAGGATTTCAGTGTGTCAGCCTCAACCTTTTAAGCTTAAGACCAAAACGGTAGAGTCCCAAAATCAAAGGATGAGTCAGAGCAGATATTCTGGCTCCCTTCCCAGTTTATGTCTGTGGGAAAGGAAGAAAAAAAAAAAAAAAAAAAAAAAGCATACCGTTCCATTCCATGCCAAGCCAGATGGGACGGGACTTATGTGAAAAATTATCCAATGGAGCTGGTTGGCTACAAGAACATGAAAAAGGATGAATATTCTGGGCCTTACAAGACCCTGCTGTGTGAAATTGATACATGGTAAAGAGAATGTAAAGCTTTTATCATCACCAGCTGTTTTTTTTTCCCCAACAGTGTTGTGTTCAAAGCAGACTTGTCAGCAGAAACACCTCTAAGCTGTGATTCCTCTGAAGGGAAACTGTGAAGGAAGTGTCTTTAAAGCCAGAGACAATACAGATAAATTCCATTGTGTGTGGAAAACTTTACACAACATGTTATCACACTTCTTGTTTCATAATGAGACGTCTGGATCAAACATGTTCTCATTGTTAAAATGAACAAAACAAGTTGAGTTGTAAAGAGATGTGGCTTGTAAAGACGGCAAGACTTCAATTCCTTTTTGGATTAAACAAACTGCGTACACTGAAAGAAAATAATTTAACATTGGGTGTGTAATAAACCATGTAAAGGCCATGTTGTGGTCAAACATAAATTCATAAAAGGAACCAGAACACTGTGGTCTCAAAGAACAAGTCACTACATTACATCTGGTTACACACAGTTTAAAGTTGTAATCCTCAAAGGAAAATTATAATGCTGAAAGGAGGCTTTTGTTGTTTCCTTTTGTTATTTTAACTATAAATTGTTAGAAAAAAAAACCAAAAAAAAAAACGCATGTGTGTTAAGGTCCATGTCTGAGCTTCAGAGGTATGACAGGCAAGACGTGAGCTCATTGAGGGTGTGTGGTGTAACTGAAGGCAGGGGGGATGTTGATGGACTTTGTTTTGAACTGAACCTATTGAAGCGCCTCATTGTCCCTATCCAGACTGCCATCAGTCTGACCGCCCTTGAATTTAAAGATCTTTTTAGTTCTTGACCATACATTCTTGACCCTTTTTAACGAAGCTGATGTCTTAATTTGAATGTAAATCATAACTGTTGCCTTATTTTGTGGTTGCTGTCTACTGTCTTAAAGAGCAAGAACTATTTTTTAACATTATACTGTATTTGCTATTATTCAAAGTGCTAATAATGGTACTTATACATTCAACAAGTTCAGGCCTAATGACATTTTGCACATCACACATTTCTGTATTCCAGTTAATGTTATCTGATTACCAATTTCATATTGAACATGTGTAGCACGCACAAAAAGGGGAAGAGGGGCTGTGTCCCCCTTAAGCTTCCCCTATAAGGACACCCCTGGTCAGAGCACCTCAGCGGGCCAAGCAAGACAGGATAAATAGACAGATTAAAAAGGTTTATTGTCTCCTGTGTATTACAAAATGTAGTCCATAGCTACCACCTGCAGTGGTTCTGGGCTTTAATCCCAGACTGGTAAAAACACAAACAACGCTAATAACAAAGAAAGTGAAAACACTAAAACCACATGCAATAAAACCATTAAAATATAATCAAAATCTAAAATTATACCCGACCACCAGGCAGGTGGAGCAACTCTGTACAACAGGAGACCACTAAAAGGGAACAGATAAAAGCAGTTAAAATGCAAAAATCACTAAAAACCAATGTACAATAAAACAGACCTCCCCAAGAGCAGCCTGGGTGAGTGGCTCTTGTTTAATGGTCTTATCAAGGACCCAAAATAAATGTCAATATTACAATGACAAATAAAACTTTATACATTGCCACTCTGTGTCACTTCCCCCCTGCTTGCTCTCAGGTCAGCCCTTCCAGGGAAGCAGGACTGTCTTTTATAGTGTCACTGGTCCTGATCACCAATCGGCTGCAGCTGTGACCAGACTCAGCAGAGAGGCAGAGCAGCTCAGCCCAGGTGCCTACACATGTTTAAACTAAGGAGACACGGCTGAAGAAAGGAAAAGGTGGAGGTGTATCTGTGCCATTCTTTTCTGGGCACTGTCACGCACGATCGCCTGCTGTGCAAACTCACTCCATCATCCCGTATCGTGTGTCAGCAGGAAAGGAGAAAAAAATAGCAGGTAAAGACCTGCGTGGAATATCGCTGCGGGCCGTATGATGGAGGCGCCACGGCTGGAGCTGCACGCAATGTCTTGCCACACCGAGGACGCGTGACAATGGGAGATTGTCTGGATCGCATCATTAGTGAGAGAATTTTTTTTCTGGACAGATTGCGGCATCGGAACAAACATTCGGTGGATCTACAGCGCACAAGAAGAAGCCTTATTCATCTTGGGACCGACGCTGCTCAGGCCTGCCACGTGTCACCGGTGAACTGAATGTGTGAGTGGGTGTGTGGGGCCCATGGGTCTGTTTAAACTGTTCGATTGTTACTTGAAATCACCCGTCGACTAAAGGGTGAGTTAACTTGTTTTAAAGCAATTGCTCATTTATTTGGTTCATGAAAAGAACAACTAAATGGTATTAAAGCTGACCATTTTCATTTCCCCCCAAAGTGGTTGTCTGGTGTAATATCTGGTAGTCTGTTAGCATAGTGGGTTTTCATTACAGTAAAATCAGAGTAACAAACCGGCAAACCTTATTGATAGCTACTTTATCTAAAACGAACCCCTACCATCCCATCAGCTTGATTAAAGGAGTTAATAATCTTTCATTTTGGTTAAAAGTGTGATGGGGTGCTATATATAGGTATCACTGATGTTTATGTCCCATATTTGCATTATGTGACAAACTGACAGCAAGTCATTAAGGGAGTACCAGCACCTGTCTTGTTCCACTTAAGGCACTGGGTAAGACATGGCGTCTGTCTGCTCTTGTTGTGGTGAAAAAAAAAAGGAAATGTTCACACAGAAGTCGGTCAGATTTATTAAATATCTTTTTAGCTTTCTGGACCACCCTTTCCTGCCAGAGGGAGGTCAGATCTGCCAACTGGAGTCTGCAGATTTTCACAATACTGTTGCGACTGGGCGGATGTTGCTCAGTAAGAAGAGCAGATATCTACCAACATGAAAGTCTGTGGTATTTATATCTACCTGAAATTTACATTTTATTACTACAAATTATGCTAGGCTTTAAATGATCACATTTCTTCCTTTCTTTTGGTTTTGTAACCTTTCATAAACTCTGGTCCTGGAGCTCTGGTATCCTGCAGGTGTAGGATGTGTCTGCAGCAACAGGCCTCTTTCAAATGAACAAGTCATTAACAGACTTGTACAGAACTGGACAGCAAGCTGTTGGAAATTTGTTTTATTTAGAATTAAATGTGTTGCAGTGGTGAAACATTTAATACTTCGGGACACTGGCCCTTGAGGACTGGAGTTGGTGATCCTGAATTTAGAGACATATAGCCATCACCTTACCATTTCACAAATGCTGGCAGTTAGCAACAATGAGCATCTTCTGTCACCTGAAGTGGTCATCTAAGAATTTTACCAGATTACTGTCACTACAGGACATCCTACAACTGTTTGTGTAAATGATAAAAACAGGAAACAGAACACAGTCTTGATGAGAACTGAGCTAGGAATGCCAGTTTTAAAGTAGACCAGAGTTCTTTTCTTTGGTCCGCGCCACAGCTCCAATCAGCATTTACAGTACTCCAAAATGTTTTTTGTGTTGTTTTCAACAACTCACTCTTGGAGCATCTTCAGCTTCATCAGACCAGGTTTTAATAGCCTGTGTGATTGCTGCTGAATGATGGGATTTACAGGTGGACGTAAGAACCAGACTATGGTCTGATCTTCTTAAGGCAGGCAGGGAAGAGGAGCTGTATGCAAAATACATCATTTCATTTTCTCTGGTAGAGCAGCTGACAAACTGCTGGAATGTTGGTAATGTTGCAGAGAGGGAAAAACTGAAGTCTCCAGAGATCGCAATGAATGCATTAGGATACTGTGTTTGTATCCTAGCAACAATAGAGCTAAGGACATCACAGGCTGCAGCAGAACCAGGTATGATAAAAACCACTACCAGAATAACACTGGTAAACTCTCTGAGTAAATAAGATGGACCAACATTCATGGCTAACAGTTTGATGTCCCTTGTGAGATCTTCTCCTTTACAGTGACATGTCCATGATGGCACCAGTGGTGGTTAAAAAAGCACTGAAATCTTACCTCCCATTGAACTGCTGGTTATAGTTGTACACAGTTTAAAAGCACTCACCACCAATTTCCACTGAGTCCTTGTGCACCAATGCATCAAGTCACACCATTGTGGTGCACCAGCAAATGCAGTCTTTTAATACGTATGACCTAATGGCTCTTTACAGACAGCTTCCCCGACTGAGTAGTATGCATTAAAACATGTATTTATATTGTCTGTTGAAACATATATTAAACTCACCAAAGCTGTTAAATTCTCGGCCCTTACCTTCTTCTCCTTTTGTAAAACTTATCTATGGTGTCACATAAAATCTTAAGATTCTTCACTCCTAGGATGAAAACCTCTCAAGGGGGAAAAAAAAGACCCCCTGACAATTGACATCTAATCTGATGTCACCAGATTGTTCACCGATCACAAATCTGTAAAGGGAATTTACCGGATGCTCTATCTGGCCCTGTCTGAACTGCTGAGTTTGACGTGCTGGTAGTGTGCTCAAACATAGATCCTATGTTTAGTGGAGCGCCACGGTGAGCTGCTTCCAGGATGCTTCTGACTGACATGCATCGTGGCACTTCATGTGAACCAAACCATTGACTTAAACTGATATGATTAGCTACTGGGGCTGCAACTATGGCAAAAAACCGGCCTTTAGACTTTGGTCTCTAGAGTTCATGCAGCCATGTTACAGCAAAACATAACACTGAATCCCATGTATTCTTTTAGACACCTTATTAGGACCTCAGTCTCATCCATTTTGTTAGCAAGCAATTTCACGTATCTTTTGATTTGCTTACGATTGTTTTAATGATTAGACAAAAACAAGTTTGACTATGCCCTGCGATGGACTGGCGAGCTGTCCAGGGTGTACCCTGCCTGTCGCCCAAAGCCAGCTGGGATAGGCTCCAGCTTCCCCGCGACCCTGAATTGGAATAAGCGGTTCAGAAAATGAATGAATGAATGAAAAAGTTTGACTACATTTTTCCAGATATCGCTTGAATTTTATGTCACAATAAAAGACATTAAAACATAAGTAAATATGGCAATCTGCTGTTATATGTCTATTAGAGATGTCCCATTAAAGTGGAAATGTTGTTAAATGAAGGGTAGAATACATTTTCCAGGAGCAATTGTACTATATTGCTTAGAAAATCCCCTTCACACCCCGACTGCAGCCAAATAATTCTCTAATGCAAAAACAAAAGAAATGTAGTCACCTATGGAACAGACAGGGCCTAAACAAACATTCTATCATTTTAACCAACTTTTTCTGAATGATTGGATGGTGACATTTCTATCAAACACAACTGTCATTTGTTCGTCTACCCTCTCTGTGAACGATTTAATCGCTCTCAGAGGCTTGGAGCACTTGTAAAGCCAACGAAGCGGGAGTCAGAGCTTCGCTAGCTACATCAGCTAGCTTAGTAAGTCAAAATACATAAAACCTTTGGGAAGAAGCTTTCTGTACTTAAGAGGTGTGGCTCTGGGGAGAGTCTGAAGGAAGGGGTTTGGACTTTTGACTTGTTTATTTTTAAATTGTAATATGCATAAACCATTTTTCCAGGATCTCACGCCCTACCTTTAAATGGTCTTTATGATGAACAATCAGATTTACAGATAAACCATTCAAAATAGAGCAAACATCCCAGGTTTTTCATGTACTAAATATAGTTTTTGGGAAGTCTGTGGACTTCATCTTAACTATGAACATTTTTATTTCCTCATACACACTTTTGTTGGTTTCTTGCTGGTATTCTTAGGAAACAGTGCAGCAGTAGGAATTTCCATACATTTATGTGTAAGAATTACAGAGAGAACTGAAAAGAATTTAGTTCTTACTGCATGAATATGTGTCATTTTCTATTTCTTTCTGTTTTATCTACTGACTTCCAGTTCTTTTCTACAAGAAGCACTTATCGCTGAGTGTGTGTGCCCGAGTGTCGAGATTATTCAAATTCATTCTGTAGGAGGAGGGGAAGAGCAGATATCAGGTGCCAATTACTGCTCTCCCTGTCTTTTTGCACATAATTATACACAGATTATTCAACCCCCAGAGCCTGAATGGAAACCCGACTCAGCCTCTAACCCATCTTCCCATGGGAGAAAAAACGAGAGCGTCAGTGTGGGAAGCTCAAGCTGGTACAACATTTATTTAATCTTGAGGAGTCTGAATGAGAGTCTCAGTGTCACACCTCCCCCAACCAGTGGAGTTGAGGTTTACATCCATCCACTGCTCTGTTTTCCTCATTGAATGATGTAATTTGTTGTTGATTTCTCTGACAAATCATCTTCTCCCATTTGTCTTCTTATAGTCAGAAAATAAATTAATGTAATTTGATGAAATTTATGTTTGAATCGAAGATGAGAACAAAACTGTCTTATGTGATAAATGCGCTTTTTGACAGACAGATGAATGAACCACCTGGAAAATGTAAATCTGTATTTATTCATTAGATTCAACCTTTTTTTGTCAAACAGATTCAGTTATTTTAAATATCTTTTGTGATCAAATATTGAAATTTTTGTGAGTAAAAGGATGTGTCAGAGAAAAGTTTTCATGTGCTACATCTGTCTGTTTTTAATTCTACTTAATTTTGAAGCTGGGGATAATTAATAATTGCGGATAATTGCTGTATTTTGCAGGGAAATCATGTTGGTAACGTGATTGGATTGAATATGACCACCGCAGTCTCCTTTGACTCTTCGCGGCAGGAATAGTGGAGTTTGGCCTTTACAGACCAGATTCAGATAATTCATTCATTCATTTTATACACCACTTACTCCAATAAAGGGTTGTGGGGAAGCTGGAGCCTTGCCCAGCAATCACCAGGAGAGAGGCTGGGTACACCCTGCACAGGTCGTCAGTACATTGCAGGGGATTTAAACATCTACATATGTATGTCCATATTTATATAAACATATAGGGTTGTCAGTCTATCAACGATTTTCATTGTAATTGACTGCACAACTGTACTGAGTTAGCTCCTAATTAATTGCACATTACATAAATTTGGCTAAAAAATGGACTCGGAGAGGATGATGAAATGAATGCAATGAAAAATACTTTATTAACCCCCAAATGGAAATTCAATATTGTGGTATATAATTAACTTGAGGAGATCTTGTTACGGAGGCTGATGGCTGCTGGCAGGAATGATCTTCTGTATCTTTTAGTCTTGCATCGGACCTGAAGAAGCCTCTCACTGAACACACTTTGTTGTTTCATCACTGTGTTGTGGAGAGGGTGTGAAGAATCCTCCATTATCTTTATCAGCTTGCGCAGCATTCTTCTTTGGACAATCAGCTCCAGAGGCTCCACAGTTACTCCAAGCACAGAACCAGCTTTCTTGATCAGTTTGTTGATTCTCTTCAAGCCTCTGGTTCTGATGCTACGACCCCAGCAGATGGCTGCAAAGCTGACTGCACTCTCCACAACAGACTTATAGAAGATATGCAACATCTTGGTGCAGACGTTAAATGATCTCAGCTTCCTTAAGAAGCAGAGTCTGCTCTGACCTTTCTTATAGATGTACTCCGTGTTGCGTTTCCAGTCCAGTTTGTTGTCCAGCTGAACTCCAAGGTACTGGTATTCCTCCACCACCTCCACCTCCTCTCCCAGGATGGAAACAGTGCTTTGTTTATTCTTCTTCCTCCTGAAGTCAACAATCATCTCTTTTGTTTTGCTGGTATTTAATATAAGATGATTGTCACCACATCATTTAACAAACTGACTGACCAGTTCTCTGTACTCTGCTTCTTTTCCATCTCTGATACACCCCACAACTGCAGAGTCATCAGAGTATTTCTGCAGATGACAGGACTCAGAGTTGTACTGGAAGTCTGAGGTGTACAGTGTGAACAGGAATGGCGAGAGTACAGTTCCTTGTGGTGCACCAGTGCTGCTGACCTCCATCTCAGACACACAACCTTTCAGTCTCACAAACTTTGGTCTGTTTGTGAGGTAGTCATAGATCCAGGTGGTTGTGGAGGTATCCACCTGGAATTTATGGAGCTTCTCACATAACAAAGCAGGCTGAATGGTATTAAAAGCACTTGAGAAATTAAAGAACATGACCCTCAGAGTGCTGCCTGAATGGTCCAGATGAGTGTTCTCTCTGGAGTAGGTATATGATGGCATCCTCAACCCCAAGTCCATTACCATATGCAAACTGTAATGGGTCCTGAAAGGTGTTTACTTGCTTGTTGAGGTGAGCCAGTAAGAGCCTCTCCAGGACTTGTATGATGTGAGATGTCAGGGCAACTGGTCTGTAGACACTTGGTTCAGCTGGTTGTGTTTTTTTAGGCACTGAAACAAGGCTGGAGGTTTTCCACAGCACTGGGACTCTATTTTGAGTCTCAGACTGCTGTTGAAAAGGTGCTGGGGAATAGGACATAGTTGTTTTGAGCAGGTCTTGAGAACTCTGGGACTGACACCATCTGGACCTGCAGCTTCTGGTTCAGTTTCTCAAGTTGCTTCATAACCTGATTGCAGGATACAAGCAAGGTGGAGGTCTCAGGATGCCCTGATGTGGAAGAAGGTGAAGCTGTGTTCTGGTTCATGACTGAGCTGCAGGGTGACAGATTGGAGGTGTGACAGGAAAGCAGTGGACTTATGGAGAGTGTGTGGTCTGTTGGGCTGTAGATAGGGGGTTAACTGAACTGGTTGAAGAATATGTTCAGCTCATTAGTTCTGTCCAGACCTCCATCAGGCTGGTCCCCCTTTAACTTGAAGCCAGTGATCTTCTTCATTCCAGACCACACATCCCTCACGTTATTCTGCTGGAGCTGACTTTCTAACTTCTTCCTGTAGTCCTCCTTGCACTTCTTAGTTTGTGTTTTAAGTTGTTTTTGTGTTGCCCTCAATCACTCCCTGTCTCCATCCCTGAAGGCTTTCTTTTTGATGTTCAGCAGCTTTTTCAGGTCACTGGTGATCCAGGGTTTGTTATTGAGGAATCACCTCACTGTTCTTGTTGGGACAATTATGTCCACAAAGAAGTTTACATAATCTGTCACACACTCAGTCATGGCGTTGATGTCGTCTCCATGAGGTTCACAGAGGACGTTCCAGTCTGTAGCCTCAAAGCCTCCTCTAAGAGCATCTTCAGCTTCAGCAGACCACATTTTGATAGTCTTTCTGATGACTGGATGCTGCTGAATGATGGGCTTGTAGGTGGAGGTGAGAAGAACCAGATTATGGTCAGATCTTCCTAAAGGAGGCAGGGCAGAACAACTGTATCCATTATTCATATTTGCATAAAATAAGTCCAACATCTTATTTTCTCTGGTGGAGCAGCTGACAAACTGTTGGAATGTTGGTAGAGTTGCAGAGAGGGAGATGATGTTGAAGTCTCCAGAGATCGCCATGAATGAGTTTGGATGCTGTGTTTGTAGTCGAGCAACGATGGAGCTGAAGACGTCACAGGCTGTGTCTGGTGTGGTACCAGGTATTGTATAAACCGCTACCAGAATAACACAGGTAAACTCTCTGGGTAAATAATATGGATGGAAGCTCACAGCTAACAGTTCGATGTCCCTTGTGTATATCTTCTCCTTGACAGTAACATGTCCAGGATGACACCAACGCTGGTTAACCAGCACTGCAATCCCACCACCCTTTAGCTTTCCGCTGTGTTGTCTACTGCGGTCTGCACGGACCGTTTTAAAGCCCGGTACAGACGCATTACAGTCAGGGATGTGTTCATGCAGCCATGTCTCAGTTAAGCACATAATACTGCACTCTCTGTATTCTTTCTGAGACCTTGTTAGCATCTCAAGCTTGTCCGTTTTGTTAGCTAGCGATCTCACATTACCCATTAGGACGGTTGGTAGATAGAGTTTAAATCTCCATCGCTTTCTCCTCTGTCTCACTCCCGCTCTGCATCCTCTTGGCTTTCCTCTTTCTTTTCAATGCCATCGGAATTTGATGTGTTGTTTCGCTGATAATACTGATTTGGGAGAGGTTAATCAGTTGATCCTGATTGTAAACAAGTCTTTTGTTGCCATGGAGACTCATCATAAGTCTTGAGAGAGTCAAAAATATGCAGAAAAATCTCCCTTGCAGCACACCCTTCGAACTGGCATGAAATCCTCAGAAAAAAGACCTAATTTCACCTAATATCTATGTGAGAAGAGTTTGTACTTTTAAAAAAATCAAGATAGCAAGTCAGCACTACTCCAATTTGCTGCCATCAGACGGCACAATCTAGAATGGAATATGATATTCTACTGCCAAGTTCCTATGGTCTTTTTCAAACCCTGACATCTTTCCATCTGACAAAAATCAGGTGAGGTTTGCATGACTCCAGTCCTGCTTGTAAGAGCCAGTCTTCAACTGTTCTTACTGTGTACCTCACCAGTGTGTATGATGGTATTGATTGATGTCAGTCATGTCACACAGTAGCTTTGTTCATAGATGCAGACATAAGAGTAAATAGCAGTGGTATCCTCTATTTTTTTATTGTTCACTTAATTTTTATTTCTCTCTCATCACACACACACACACACACACACACACACATATATATATATATATATATATAACTTGAAAAAAACTTCATTTTCTGTCTCAAAAATAAAGTAATGCCATAGAGGGTTAAGTTTGAAAAAAATAACTGAGATCAAACAAAACTTGTCTGCAATAATATACAGTGTTATAGTTAATTATTAAATGGGAATATGTGCTTGACCTACTTAAATATGAATGCTGTTTGGGATGATGTTAAGAAGGGTATAAATAAACCACAACTGATTTTAGTCAAGTTGATTCTCCGAGGCGATGCAGAGTGTTGTACCAGGAGATGGGCCAGAACAACACCATTCCTTTCAACATGATATCATTAGTTGATGGCAGATTTTTTTTTTACTGTCATTATTTTAACCAATATGTTCTGTTCCTTAGGGAACACCACATGATTGGACAGAACACATTTCACTACAAGACCAATATTAAATAAGAATAAGAATTGAAGAATAAAGTGCCTAAAACGATAATCATCATCACTAATACTGTCATCATCAAAAGGACATCTGAGAGACTAACGTGTAATTGTAACGTGTAATGACACTGTAACTGTTTTCTGTTCTAAAACTCGCAGAAGTGAAAACAAATAGCATATTTTGTATGAGCATGGCGGTATGATGACATAAACCAAAGTGGTTTGCATCAATTTCTCACTCTTTCTGGTTCGTCTTTCTGTATCCCTTATCTAAACTTCTATTAATCTAACTACTCAAATTATCTTAACTCTTTAGATGCCAGTTTGATCAATTATATTACCAATGTTATAAAAAAGTTACTTTCCGTAAAATGCATAATTTTTTTTTCTTACCATGAAGAGATTTATTTTGGCTTTTCTGGGTAAGTTAAAGATGCATTATAAAAAGGAACTGGCTGTTTTGAACGTGCAACATTGCTAATTAAGCAAAGAAATACTAGAAGATTGTAAGAGAGAAAGGGACAAAACAAGAGTCATCATAAGATCGTCTTTTGCTGGCTGGAGACAGCCAACAGGTTAGGTGAGATGCAAGACAGATGCATAATTAGTCTTCGATGAAGACGCATGACGGGGAAAATGTCAAAAGATCTGTAGTGTGTCTTTAAATAAGAGGCTCTTCGCCCTAACATGCATTATATGGAATTAACTTATTTGATTTTTCTTTATTTTTGTTTTCCATTTAAAAAAGCAGTTTTAATGGGTGTGATTAAATCTGCATTTAAAAGGTTAAGATAATTTGGATAATTCCATATTCATTCGTTTTGATGAGGACTGAACTTGACAGTGACTTCAGCAGAAAAGTGGAGTAGAATATTAATCTGGAATTGCTTTATTGCAGATCTTGGAAGAGAGCTTTTTTGTCTTTTAAGGAATTGAAGGGGTAATAGTTAATTTTGTTGTCCTGTTGACCATCAAGAAATATTGTGAAAAAAAAATGCTTACAATTACAAACGAATACAAAACAACCAGGAAAAATAAGGAGAAAAAGGACAAAAAGTCCATACTGCACCTTTTAAAAATGCATTAAATTGGATATTTTGACAGGCAGAAATTGGAGAAGTGACAACACAGTGTCGATATGTCCATCAACATCTGCAGGAATGTATTACACCATCTTTAAAATAGCTGCGGTGGCTCTCTGTCTACGTTTCAGCATTGATTTTAAGTTTTTTTTTTTAATGGTTTATAAATGTCTTAATGGTTGTGGACCGTCTTATTTATCTGACCTGCTTTTAAATAAAGGTCAGAACTTACACATACAGCAAGGCTCCTTTTCGTTCTCACCCCCCTCGACTGTGGAACAGCCTGCCAGAGACCCTCAGGGCCACATGAAGACCATGCATGAATATGTGAAGCATTTTGTGTTGCTTTGGCCATAAAAAGCGCTTTATAAGTAAAGTTGGATTGATTTAATACAATTCATTCATCTACCTTCGTACTTTGTGTTTATTGATTTTATTTTTTGTTTGTTACCCCATTTTAACCAAACTGAATGCAAATCTACCTGCTCCAATGGTGTGTTTGCCGTGATGACGGAACATGAAGAGAAACACTGCATGAGAAATGGGACAGGAAGTCATGAGTTCACCAATGTCGCCTGAGGCCACGGCTCTCTGCAGCACGTGAAATCAGTCTCACATTTCACATTCAGCTCACTTGAATGATATTGTTGCATTTTTAACTGCAACTTCATAAAAATGCCATTATCGTGTGTTGTGTCATACAGGCAGACGTAACCTGGAACACAGAGTGTCTTCTGGGTTTCCGTTTGTCAACATGAATGTGTCCTCACTGACTGCCTCCATGTTCTCAGTCTTCATTTATTCATCTGAAGGAACCTTAACAGGTTTACTATTCCTGCTTGGAGATGTGACGTGTTCCCTTTGGGGGAGTCTTTAGGCTTTGGGAGCAGATTCTCGCTTTGCATTAACATCGCTCCTACAATGCACCCACACATCAGTATGAAGCTTGAACAAGAAAGAGAGGATAAAATGTAGGTAGTGGTGACAGCTCTGGTGTGTCTATGATGTTTTTCACAAACTGCAGATCACATCATTGTTTCAAACATTTTCAAAAGATGCGCTGCTGTTTTCAACAAACCGATGTGAAGCCAGAAGCTGATTGTGACATGACTGTGAGTTTAACGTGCAGTGGTAGTCACACTTTGAAGATGGTTGCCATCCAGCTGATAACAGCACCCCCCCTCAATGCTAAGGTTTTGAAGATGCGATAATGCTCCACTCATTTTTCCAAAGTTGCTTCAGTTCATTTAAGTTCTTTATGGTTTTCACTCCTTCTCGCTGTGTTCTGTTTGTTTAGCTGCCTCCCGGTCATTTTTCCTTCTCGCCCTCTCGCATACATTTATCCAACTCTACTTCTGTCCATCCTTTCTCACTTCATCTGTTCATTCTACTTTCTTATATTTTCCCTCCTTCCTTTCCTCTTCTGTTTGTTCTTCCTTCTTCTGTTTCTCCTTCACACCCTCCTCCTTTCATCTGCCCACTTCTGTTTGCTACTCCTTCCCTCTCCTTCTGTTTCCTTTGCTTTCTTCTGGTCCTTCTTTTTCCCAGCCTTTTCCATTCATTCATCTTTCCTGCCTTCTTCTACGTGTTCCTCCTTCCCATCTTATTCCGTTTATTCTGCTCCCTTTTTTCGTGCCCCCTTGTCAGGCCATCTGCCATTTTTTCATCCATTCATCTTTCCAGCACTCATCCATTCAGTAGGAAAATCGGACTTCCAGCGAATGTCACTCCATACCTGGAATCTGAGCAGTGGACAGTTGTTCTTTGAAGCTCTGATTTCTTATCTCAGCTTGTATTTTGGCCCTCTTTACCTGCTTACTGAGCTGTGCCTGATTGTTATGGTTACCATTCTTTGGTGGTAATAATGGTCCACCTAATGTCATGCACATTGTCAATGAAAGTTTGGTCTAGTTTTTCCAAAATGCAGTTTATCTACAAACTCACATTCATCTCTTACAGTTCTTCCTCTGTGCAACTCACATTTCCAACATCACAAACCTGTTGCTCAACATCTTATTTCTCTTTCCAGAAATTTGGGTTCTTGGCTTCAAAACTAGACAGACATCCAACTCAAGTTTCATTGTTCGTTTTCAACTAGACTCATGGATCACAGCACTTTCGAACACTTAACAAGAAGCCAATAGTAACCTCAATAGTTGCGTACTGTCCGCTTTTCTAACTGGCTGGGACAAAAAGTCTTATTTAGCTTCTTACCAGCTTACCTTGGAGCCTTACCTCTGCTCAATACCATGACATATACAACATTTCTTTGAATCTCCATTAGCTTGTAGCAACTAGCTGGGGCTATTCTTCCTGGGTTTTTTTTTTTTTTTTTTGTTAAAGACGCATGATGTAACTTTCTGATCTTAAAACTCTGTGTTCCTGACTTGTTTGGAGACACAGTGACATCTATCAGGTGTATTTCCTGAGCTACTGCTGCTCAGCAGTGGTCCAAGGCTGAGAAATGGAATGCTATGTGACTTTGCAGCAGAGTTCCCCTTCACAAGATCAGGAGAGAAAGGGACCAAACAAAAGTCATCGCTGAAAGGTCAGGTAGGATGCAAGAGGGATGCCAAATTTGCTGTTGATGGGAACACGCACTTCACTGGGAAAATGGCAAAAGTCCTGCAGTGTGTCTTACATAGGGTCAAGATTTACATTTACATAAATCCATCAGCAAAACATCCCCGTTAACAAAAGTCCATTAAGTTGTCTTTTATTATAATTTATTATATTCATCACCTTCCTCACCACAATCATTCAGTCTTGAAAACTTGTTTATTCCATTCAAACAAACCAGTGTCTGACATTCAGTTTCTATCACTCACTGCCATGTCCATGTTCTTTAAAGTTATTCTGAAACAAGAACTGGCATTAACCACAACCTGCCTGTTACTTACATCTGACCTTCTTCAACTGTGCATCCTCATACTGTGTTCCAACTATTCTTCTCCCCTGTTGGCCAACTTTAGAGTCAGTCTCTACTGGTCTTTGTCTGCTTCCTGTGCTCAACAAACTCACTTTACAACTCTTCCTTCCACGCACATCTATCTGACATTACTATCTACACACCAGACTGTCTATATTCAGTCCCCTGAAAAAAAAAAACTGACCAACTTGGGGTCTTACTCCAGCTCTTAAAAGGTTGTGGTTAAGTAGCCCTCTTTCAGACAGAAAGCAAACCCTCCTCATCAAAGAATACAGACGTCTAGTTCTTCCAAGTTCTTCAAAGCATCTGTGCCTTAATCACAGCATTTAAACCCAATATCTCTGTGATATCCATCAAGACCATTTCCATCTCAGCTCCAAGCACTCATACAACTTCTGAGGGGCTTGTACGCCAGGGTCACAGATAGCCGAGATGGCTCCCCCATCCCTAGTTTCCTCCACCTGGCACACCACAATGTCATCCGAGATGTCTCACCTCTACCACATTTACATTACTCATTAAATTTCTAAAATTCTCACATTGTTGTGATGTGTTGGTTCCTATTTGCAGTGTTCTGCACAGCTGTAGATGCTGCCATGTTGTTTTTAACCCTTTATGGGGCAAGTGACTATTTTTTTTATCACTTTGTTTTCTTTCATATTCAGCATGAAATTATTGTTTTTTTTTGTTAATGTAACAACAGAATGGATGACTTGGTACATACCAGAAGGACAATTTTAGCTTAAAAATTCTAATTTTAAGGTATTTCATTGAGTGCCCTATAAAGGGTTAAAGACAAGAGGCTTTGTCCTGCCGCCCTTTCAAATTGGCCATACTTGTTCAGTGTTTTTAAAATGATGCAATCATGAACATTTACCTAGCTAACTGAGACGTATCTCAGATGTAGCTCTTACATTCTTGAGTTTCTCTATGGATTTCACAGTCTGACTTTGGGCTGAACTTGCAGGGACATCCACTCCTGGGAAAACTGCAGCTGTCTGGGATGTTTCCAACTTGAATATAATCTTTCTCTCCCTAGAATTATGGACTCCATGTAGTTTGAAAATGGCCTTATATCCTTTCCAAGACTGATGACAGAAACAGTTCATAGAAAGATACATGTACAAAAAAATCCTTTTTGAAAACAACTAAAAGAAATATTAGTATCAAAACCTGTGGTGGACTAGCAATCTTTCCAGACTGTACTCTGCCTAGGTTCCAGCTGTCCCGCGACCCTGATGGATAGTATCAAATAATCATTCATTTAATGTTGCAAATATTTTATTTGTGCATGGCCCCTACAAAAAAATGTGTGAACTTAACAAGTGCAAAAACACATGTTAAAATTGTGTGAAATAGGAGGTTCACATATGTTGTATAAAACAAATTTGGTTTTGGAACATTTTCACAATCAGATGTGAAATCCATATCGTCCTGTGTGGAATACACAAAACCCATTGTTTTTCTGTAAGGGTGACATCATTCAGTGATTAAGAAGGGATTTTTTTTTTTTTTTTTTTAAAGAAAACACATCTTCATGTTTTGTCTTCACACCATGTAAAAAAGTTGTTGAAACAGTAAAACAGATGCTTGAAAAGCTCCACCCCAGATGGAAAAATGCTGCTGTGGCTCAAACACACCAGTCTGTTGTTGCTTTTTCCTTGGAGATCTCAGCTGGAGGTATGAAGGTCAGAGAAAAGTGTTTCTTTTATCCCACACAGAAGATGTTAAAGATGAGAAGGTTAAATGTGAACATTTTCTATTTTTCCATTTAAAAAAACAATTTATATCAGTTTGTTAAACAAGTGTGGCATAAAATGAAAACATGAAATGCCTGAGCTGAACTGTTATTACAATCAATAAATACAGATAAAAATAAACAGCTGTTTGCTGTGTAGCTGCGTTTCATGTTCTTCATCTGTATTGTTGATTTTAATGAATATCGAGCGGATCACAATGCAGGTTTTGGCTGGAGTTGTCCAGTTTGAGTGATGGGACTCATTAAGAATGACACTTCATGTCACCTCCATCCTTCAGCTGCTCTCTGAAGCTTCAGTTGGAAGAATAATCACATCATTATGAGCGTGCCTTTTCCTGCCTCGACGCTGATTGCAGCCGTTTGCAGTAAGTCAACAAAGATAGAGGTGGAAACAGAAAGGGATGCTTAGAAAACAGTTTCTGTTGTGCCTTCAGATTCCCACATCCCTTTGTTCCGCATAACCTCAGTCTCACCAGGTGGTTGGAAAATAAATGTTTCCTGCTGTTTTCTCATAAAAAAAACAAAACAAAGAAAAGCCCTGTGTTTTAAGAAGTGAAAAGATTTCCAACCCTTAAATTCCTTCCATAACCGAATGAAAATAAATACTTTATTAATCTGCACTGTAACAATAAAAATTCAATAGAAGATAAAGCCCTGTTGTGCAGGATGACTCTAGCACTGAACACACTATTGTATCTTCGCTGTATGGCGTCAGAACGTTGTGCAGCATTTTTCTCAAGATAATCATCTCCAGCAGCTCCAGTTATCCCGAACACATAAGCAGCCTTAATTCAGCTCTCGATCTGGATGCAAGGTGGCAGCGAACCATGGTGGGTCTGACCAAATTGTTTAATTTATTCTAAAAACAATCACCATCAAGTTCTTTTTTTGTTGTTGTTGTTGTTCTGGTTTGGATGCAGTGGTGCTCAAATGTTTTCTCTGTGTACTTTGAACTTTTTCAGTTTTCATTATGATGAGTGTCCATGGCAGGGGTGGAGTTGTCTACCAGTGGGATGAACTGATTAAACGCTCCAAAACCAAGATAATCAGCAAATTAAAACACACCAAATCCCACAGGAGTTGAGGAGATGAGGGGGTGGGGGGTTGAAGAAGATGCAATGCACTTCTCATTTTTCAAATGCATAATCATGGATACTTATGGTGCCATTTGGACCTATAAAGTTGTTTCATTGCAGTCAGTGATGCTAAAACTGCTAAAACTTGTATTCTTCATGCCTGTTAAAATCCTTGCAGCAGCATTCTGTACCAGCTGCAGGTGAGAGACTACGTTTTGGCTAATTCCAATAAAAACTGAGTCCCAATAATCATGGCGTGAGGTAATAAAAGCATTGGATCACTGTCTGTAGACGGCATGTCGATAAAAAGGGGGCTTCATTTTTGACTACTGCCTCAACTGAAAAAAGCAGGCTTTCGCCACAGTGTTGACGTGTGAGTCCAATTTTACTGGTAGCATTAATAAAACTCCTCTTCAAAGAATTTTAAAAGTTTTTCCATAAAACTGCAGTGGTGTAATGTTCTGCAGTTTGGTAGAGAACAGAAAGTTTCAGACCTTGACAAATTGAAGCCATTTAAAGCATCCATCAGCCTCTGGAAGTCACAGCTTTTCTTCTCTGCAGCTGAACAAAGATGCTTTCCAGGAGAGTGTGAGGCTTTGAAACTGGCAAATCTTTGTGCTAAAGACCCCATATGACTTTACACAAGCAGGTCAGAGCAGCCGGGGAATTCGAAACACTGTCTTGAAGACGAGGAAGTCGCATCATACGGATGATGCTTTTTGTGCAGAATAAACAATAAGAAGCTTCAATGTTTCCTTTTATCAGAACATGACGTATTGAGAAATGGTAACACAAAAGCCCCCATCTGCTTTGTGATGGCATGAAAATAGACCTAATAAGAACCAAAGTTTGGCCTCTGATGTCTTCTGATACGTTTCCCGTAGGCGTCGATGCTGCAACTGATCCAGTGGAAATTCAGATTTCAATCAGCATGAACATGAAACTCAGTCAGACGTCCGTCCTTTATGAGTCACATATTAGTCATCATAGTTTGTTGAGCAACTTCCATCATTTAATGTTGGTCCATTTGTTAAAATCTGTTTGACTCGCTGATTAAAGGAAATTAATCAGCCTGTAAATCAGCTGCTCTAACGTCATCTCACCTGCCGACTGACCTTTAATGACGGGCTGCTGTGAGGTTTGATGGTCCTCTGATTAAAAGGAATGAGAGACTGGATTAATTTGCCACTCACTGCAGTGAGGAAGGGAGGAAGGGAGGAAGGGGGGGGGGGGGGGGGTGATGAGGCTGGAATAAAATGTGGAGGAGTAACAATGAGGAAGCGAGAACACAGATGAACACATAAACAAACATAAACAATAAAAATATCTTGTTACCAACCGTCGTCCATAACAGAAGCAATAGATAGATAGATAGACAGATAGATAGAAAGATAGAAAGATAGATAGGTTGATTCCCAGTCGTATAGAAAATGGATGAATAGATAGATGTATCCCCTTGGGAAAATTCAGTTGCCCCATAGCTCATCCGTAGCTATATATGGCCACTTATGAAAGCATTCGACATTTGCAGTGTAAATAAAACCAAGTAAAATCAAGAGTAACTGGTTGTATTAACATAAAACCAATCAATAAAGGTTGAAACAATCCACTGTTAGAGAAAGTGCACCACATTGATAAAGGAATGAGTAAATAAAACAAGTAAATAAATACTTTAGTCAACAAAATGCAATAAAAAGAAAATGACCATGGCCTGGTGTTAATGGAGGTTAAAGCCTGATATCTGTGAGGACCAGAGACCTCCTGGACCGTGTTGTCTGACAACACAGTGAGAGGAGTTTCCTGCCTCGGTTGCTTCTCTGTCCAGCATGCTGTAAAGAGGATGCTTTTGTTGTCCAGAATGGCCTCTTCTCCACCGTCTCCTCCACAGTGTCCAAGCTTTTGGTGCTCCACCTTTTTGATGAACTTTTCCAGTCTGTTTTTGCCCTTGCCTTTTATGCTGCTTCCCCAGCATTCAGCAAAGAAAATGCTGCTTAGAAACACAGACAGATAAAATGTATGCAGTATTTCACTGCATGACCTGAGCCTCTGAAGAAAGAAGACCAAGCTCCCTACCTTCCAACTGGCATCCTCCATGTTTGCATCAAGCCAACCTGTTGTACAATGCACAACTGGCTATTTGTAGCATTACTTCAATGCCCTCACTTCTGATGCTGACAGCATGGAAGGGTGACTTAGACCTCCATCTCTCTGGCCTGCAATCAGACAGAGGCAGTTAGCAGCACACCGGTCACTGAAAGCCAGCAGCAAGTCCCTTTATTTCTCCTGTCCATCCCTTTATACATGCCATAATTCCTGTGTCATCAGACTGGATATGGTATGATGCAGTGTTGTGATTGAAATTAAAAGTGCACAAGATGAAGGAAGGTAGCAACAGTCACCTGTGGGGCCCTCGTACTGCTCACCGCCCTCCTGCACAGACAATGCTGAAAGATCTTCCTTGGATCTCAATACGACAATTATGCCAGAGTTGAGGCACTCCTGGAACCCAGGGTATTGGATTCCACATGCACACACTAAGACAAACGTTTAAGAATATAATATTTATAGCTATATTGCCGAAGAAAGGATACATTTGATAGTGTCTATGTTTATCCTGCTGTGAAAATCAAACAAAGGGATACCTGAAGTAACCTGAGGTTGGTTCTTCCTGATGAGAACAACTGGCATGTCCATATGTTCTGGTGAGAGGCGTGTATGAAGCCTGTTGACACCTCATCCAGCAGCAGATGAAACTCCAGTGAAGGAATGGCCACATCTTAAGAGGACGGCTGGAAGTTTGAAACAACACCCATTGCTGCCGACACATGAGCTAATTCTCATCCAGGGAGATGTACAGCGGTCAAGCTCGCCTTGATCCGTGTCACCTTGTTCAATGATTCACAGAAGATGGTGAAGGTAAAGAAAGATTCACTGCCAGACAGAAATCAGACAAGACTGCAGAGGTGACTTGTTCCATCATAATCTGTCATGTGTACAACCTGCACCTTCGCTGGTTAAATCCCAGTGGGGTTGGGCTCAGTGTGCAGACGATTACACTGTACATAATCCTTCATAATCCACACAAGTTTTAATGATGATTAGAGATCCTGAGTGCTTCGTACAACAGTCAGGAGTTTACCTTACATGTCCATGTGAAACCCCTATGCCCCCACAGTAATTAGCAACACACACCCATGAGGGATTTCAATTCCACAGATATCCACGGCAGCCAACTAGGAGCAAATAGAATTCATTATTTATGGAGTCTTTAATCCATTCATTACTGTGCACTTTTGGAGTAGATACATTTTAAAATGGACAGGAATGCTGGTACAAAGTAAACATAGTGATAAAAAGGAAAAACTTGATTTTTCTGGTTATGTATTGCGCAATTTTAAATTTTACTTTGACATGTGCGAACATCCAGATCCCATGCCTTATGGGTTCCCATTTATCATCACGCTTATCATCAAAACATCCCAGAACTAGTTAACACTGTCAAGGAGGAAAGTAGCTAAAAAATGTCCTAAAAGTTGCTAAATGACATCATCATTTAATATGCATAATAAGCCCAGTGCATGTACCTGTAATGGATACTATGATGGTGGGTCAACATTTTTGAGCCACTACCCCTAAGATAATATACATTAGTGCTTCTGACTCACACCTGCTTGTGACAACTGAGTGGTTAATTGTGTGATATCTTGAATGGGTCATCTTACATCCTGTAAATTAAGGCCAAAAAATGTCAGAATTTTTTATAAATAAGGAGGATAAAGCGTTTTTTTGGTGAATTCAGTTCACCACTGAGACACATTCAGCTTCTTTTACAGAAGTCCAATTCAGATTTTCAATATGACATGTCTCCTTTGTTGTACTAACATGTGAATGTTTTAAAAAATGAAGGGGCTAATTTCACAGACTTATCTCTGCATTAATGGTTTCATTCTGATTGCCCTGATAAAAATCCCAAAAGTATTTGATAAATGAAGGTTTTATGTTTTTTACACTCATCTGGGAAACCTATGAAATTATCTTACAACCCCCATGGGGTCCTAAACCCTTCTGCTTCAGGCAAGGAACAATTCCCAGATGTGAAACAAAGTTATTATTATTTCTAAAATGTCTTCTGTCAGAATGATAAGAAGACCTTTATGTCAGTCACTAAAATATGACTTCTCAAAATTCTGAATGTTTCATACAAAAGCCAGGACTTTACCTTACATATGGCTCAAACTGTTTCTGATCTCATCCTGAAACAACTTTACAACTCAAGCTAAACAATAATGCCAGTGAGTTTACCTGCTGAATCAGGTGATACTGACTGATGCACACCTCACCTGCAAAATGTTGTCTTTGCAGATGCTAGGAACAAGAATTTTGTTTCTGTCTGCAAATGCAAATGCCAGTTCACATAAAAAAAAAAAAGGTTGTTTTTGAAGTCAGGCCATGAGCTGGTTAGCCAGTTTGTATGCAGTCTGCTTGCTTTTGCACCATCTCCTCTGTGAGAAAGACTTTCTTCCACGTTGTTTCAGGGTGCTCCACTGTTTTCACCTGTGTTTCCTCGTCTGCATAGAGTTGACCTGTGAATCTTTCTTTCTTTTACCACTTTTTTTTTTTTGTAGTTCTCTTACTTTTAATTTGTTTTTTTTTTCTTGCTTTAGCTTTCTTTGTGTTAAATTATAAGGCTTTGCTTTTTAGGTATTTTTTGAGTTGTGTTTTTTATGTGGAGTTTAGCATAGAAATCAGTCTTACAATACAGGCAGTATGCCCTCGTAGAATCTCCAATAAAAGGCTTCAATCAGCCTTTTAATTCAGGATTTTATACCCACTCCTTTCTGTACTTTCTAGTATACAGTTTAGACTGAGACATGATGAGTTAGATAAATGTTTAGCTTGTGTCACACACACAGTGGATGAGGTGAGTAAGTGTAATTAATTATTTTGGAGAGACAGTGAAAAACCTTGCAACATATATCCTACTCTGTAAGCTAGGGCGGGATCAGTGGCAGATCTGCACATGCGCTATTCATTTTGACTGTGTACGTGCAGGTCCTCTCTGCTCCTCTGACTGGCTGCACCTGCAGCCGGAGCCAACTGTAAAACTGGCCACCTGTGAGTGCTTTAGAATGGGGAGAAGCTCCAGCTGCTCTTTCATGACCGTAACTACAGAACAATATGTGCCTTTAAGTCAGTCACCAAAACACCAGAAAAGTCTCCAGTAACTCCAGTAAAAGTCACTAGATTTATCGCTACTCGCTTTTAACAAAAGACAGTCACCAAGGGGGTTTGGAAAGTTGCCAGATTTAGTGAGAAAGTTGCCAAGTTGGCAACAGTGATGCTCTGTTGTTGCAGCCGTTAGCATCTACATGAAGCAGGCGTCCAGGACAGAAAGAGTTTATTGGATATGCCCCAGAGCATGAATGCACAGCAGTGTTTGAAGCAGCGTCACATCACTTCATATGCAAATAGTTAATTTATATTTTGGCTCAGGCCGTTGCTGCAATATGTTATCCTGTAAGCTAATATAGTAATGAAAGTATACTTTAATATTGCTCAGCAGTTTGGTTAAAAAGCTTTTCTGGTTTACAACCACCTGTTTTCTGTTGGTATGAAACCATTTTTGTATGTCGGAGGTGATAGCCTCTTCAGTGATGTTTGGTATTATAGGTGAGATAAATCAGGATCCATTTTCACACATTCAGGAAAATCTGAGCACATTTTAGTCTGGCTCTTTTGCCACACACTTTTTTCATAGATGTGTTTCACCATGAAAAATTTGCTGCTGGAGACAAGCTCTCAGTGTGAAAAGCAAGAGACAGGTCTGTGTGGTGTGCGAGAGAGATGACCTGAAGCAGAAAGTAGACCATGAAAATCAATGTTTTCTGTACAACAAGTTCAGATTGTCAGATGAGGTTTCGTGTTGTGGTGATTTCAATGCTGCATGGAGCTGGCCATATGGACAGGATGAAGCCAAAAACAGGACTACAGGAGGGAGTTGTGAGAATGAACACAAAGACAAGACACTGTGTGGACAGATTCACAAATGAATGGATTTAAAAAAAAAAAAGAGGGTAAAACATACAAATTACAGGCAGATTGATGATACCAGGTGAAACCAAAACCAACAAAGATCTGATAGAAAACAAAGGAAATCAGGCAGAAAACTGAGGCACAAAAATATGGAGGTATTATTATTGCAACAAAAAGACTCCTCGAGACGGATAAGATAAGTTTGTGTTTATTTCACCAAGTGGTATATTATGATGGCCTCACCAAACAGATGGTGAAGCAGCTCAAAGGGGTGATCCAAGAGACAGGCAAGGGTTCAAAACCAGGATGTCAAGCCACTGAGAATCCAGAGACAGGCAGGGGTCAAAACCAGGGAATCAATCCAAGAACGATCTTCAGGGTAGGTGAGTGAGTCAGAGCCTGGGAAGGGACAGAGGGAAATGGCTGCGAGCAGTTACAAGGTCCGACAGAGAATGACTAAGCCGCTAGTTTATAAAGATGGAGGATGGATAGGAAACAGGTGTGAATAATTAGTAATCAGGAGACTGGCTGCGAGAGAAGCTGGCCGGAGTGGGCGTGTCTGTGGCGAAGCCCAGGGCGGGTGTAACAGTTATCATCTACATGTCATTCTCTCAAGTCTTAGATATTTAAACTTTTTCCTTGAGGTGCGTTTGTCATGTGTGTGTTGCATAGACTGTATATGAAAGATAGACGGAGCCTCCGGTGGTTAAAAGTGAAGCCTATGGGGAAGTGGATAAAACTGCAGTTGTCCCTCCAGACAACTAGGGTCTGCTTGCAAAACAGAGCAAATCACCATAGACTTCCATGTTAAAAAGACCAACTTCACAGCAGAAATAAACATATTTACAGCCTGGTTCAAAAATCCATTTTTGTTTAGTAGGTCAGGTTTACCTTCATAACAACTGTGGGGGGAGTGAATTTTTTTCTAACTAGCCCGTTTAAAAATACTTTAATCTCAATGTTCGGCATATTTAGGGGCGTATCCTTTTGACTGACAGGTACCCGATTCCCGCTTCAAGTCTGAAGAATGTAGAACAACCACGGTTTTTAGTCGGCCAACAACGTGACTTAGCTTTAGCCCGCTTACCTCCGTTAGCTGGTTAGGTCCTGTTATCTCCAGGATAGCTCACTTAGCTCTTAGCTAAAGACAGCTCAGAGTTCGCTTGATGTCAATCATCTACCATGATACTCACAGCCCCCCTCTCAGCTCCACCTCCTTGCCCATATATGAATTTTCCGGGCGAGACGGCACGCATGCCCCTCCCAAGATGGCGATGGTAGGAACCGCCCACCGAACGCCAATTCAGCTCTTCAGAAAACTTTAGGTGACGTCACGGAGGCTCCGTCCATTTTTTTATATACAGTCTATGGTGTGTAGTGATAGGATGCTATTTATTGTGTTTAAGTTCTTCTTGTGTGTGTGTGAGGTCCAAAAGGACCTTTTATTTAGGAGGATGTAACTCCAATTGGGCTGTAGGGTTGTATGAAAACTGACTCTAATGACTGATTATTGACTTCAGCTGGGGGAAATCAGGATCAGCTCACTCCAGCAGCAGACTGGGGAGTTGATCTGAGGAGAGGATAAAATGAAAGAAAGAACAGCAAGGTGGGTCTGAACTTCTGCGACTGGGAGGAAGGCTAAAGGAGCCGCTGCGATGCAGAATTACCTGAGTGGCCGGGGAGATCCATGTTGGCAGCTTGGATGGAAGAGCTCGGCGGTACTGTAGCGATCAGCGCAGGAACTAGCTGTCCAACGCACGCTAAGTCGTTTCAGAGAAACGTGTTTAGGCTGGCCGCTAAACACAGGTATTTGGCTCCATCGGCATGACTCCAGTAAGCTCATCAACTTCGCCTGATTTATGACAGTTACCGGGTCCGTGGAGGAGGTCGACACGAGCTGCTCAGACCGTGGAGCCTGGTGGTGATGTTGCGATTGATGCAGGACTTAGATGTCCAGTGCTCCCGAAGTACTCTTTAAAGGGGTCATCGCCCGGAAACTGCCCTTTTTCAAGTTAAAACGTGTGTATTGCTGTCCTGGAAGCCTTTCTTTTGAAGACGGTCGAGTTTTTCAGTCTGGGCACTTTGTTCGCAGCAAAACTGTCCACAAGGCTGAAGTCTCGCAAACTCATTTTTATTTATTTGCCCCTGGGATTTTGTCATCCCGGGGAGAAATGATTGCAAAACCCATCACTGTTTTAGGCCAAAAACCATCCCTCTTCTATGCCTAAATACACCTGCTAGGCCTGCCTTAGTCGCAGGTATCAACAAGCTGTGAGAAGATGTGGCAACAGCGGTCCCATGTCCACTGCTCGGTTGTCTGTTGCTAAAACCAACATCGGAATGTTTTTTTTTTTTCTCCCTTCATCAGCGGACCAAAATACCAGGGATAGATGGATTACATTATCTTTTGTTGATAATGCACCTGCCTCTCTGCCAGCTGCGGCCTGCTTGTACATTTTGCAAAAATTTGGGGAAATACCAGGTGAAGTTGTCATCAGCGCTGCTACATCTGGAAAGAGAGGCATTTGCAACATTAAGCGGCTCACCATCAATGCTGTCGTTAAGTTTTGCTATTGATATAATTGCCGTGGCTGAGACGTGACTTTACCTGATCCAGATAACACGAATGCTAACGGGACAAGCCTAAAGGTTTAACCTCCTGCTGTGTACAAATGAGCCCCGTATTTTATTTTCTTATATCTGTCTTATGCTCTGCCACGTAAATGTTCGTAAAAGACTTCTATTTCTTGTTTTTCATGCCTGCTACCACACAGTAAGTACAGTTTTCATGATGGTTGGTTTATCATAATGCCTGTTTTCTTTGTGATCATTTAATCAAACACAGTGACTATCATGTTTTCTGAACCAGAACGCAAACTCTTCATTTCTGACATTTTCACGTAATGTGTGTAAAATGGGAGCTGTGCAGGATGTAAGGTTTGCGGAAAATGTTATTTGTAACACTGGGCAGAAACGAGCCTCTCCGAGGCTGAAGCAGGTGAACTGTCTGTGTTCCAGAGCCCGAAGTGTGTTTACGTGATGCCTACAAATGTAGGATCACAAATGTGATTTAATTTGTTTTGTTTTTTTTTTATTAAGAAGAAGGTATTAGCCTATCTATAATACACTTGTTTTAGGTCTGTTATTTTAGGTGTAAGATATTAGGACAGCAGAGGGTTCTGGGCCAAGGTGAGCGCAGGGTGTGGTGATCTGCTGAGAAGCAGCTCATGCTCAGACCAGAGCCTGCCTGCCAACAGATCACAGCTCACACGTGTCTTTTCCTTCCTGCAAAAATATACAGGACTCATCAGAGGCCTGTGTGCTTTATTGCTCCTGTAAAGTCTGGTGATGGAGGGTCCTGCATGTTACCGCTGAGGTGTGGAACCACCTGCTTTTATTTAGGTGGTGCTATGGCATCAGTCTCTGTGGATTTTGGTGTTGGACCTCTGGCCTGTATGGATCTGAAATATGTTTTGACGCATTTGCATCAAGCCAGATATTCATTTTATTTTTATGTATTTTTATCTACATGAAGTTTGTGGGGGGCAAAACGCTTTCTGTATATAGCAATGTGTGAAATAAAATTAGTGTTTTTAATATTGTGTTTTATATATTTTTGTGTGGAAAACCTGTTTATTTAATATTCTTTTTTTCAAAGTATGCAAAAACTTTGTGTTGCCTTTGGCAAAAAAGAGCTTTATAAAGTTTGATTTCATCTAGTGGTATTACAATATTTTGATGACTCATAAACTGCAGCTATTTACACCTACAATCTATTAATGAGATGAGCTAAGATTTTTTGAACTTCTGTTTGCAGATTTCAAGTCCAGCACATCTCGTGTCATGTGCAGCACCAGTGATCTTGAGGTAGATGTTGGTTCAGAAGTACAGGTTTGTCATTTGATTCATTTTACATACAGAAAATGATAATTAATAAAAGACAAATACATTCTTTACCTTCATATTATGTTAAGGGTCAATTTTACCTATTTCAGTTATTGTGTTGAAGAAGTGACTGTTTAGCCTTTCTTTTTCTTCATGAAAGTTTGTGACTTTTCGTCATCTGGGGTCATAAACTTTTGAGTGAAATTTGGACCCTTCAGTGTGTAGTGGAACGTCTGTGCAGTGTTTGTATACAAAGATGATGTTGGGGGTATTTTTGACCCAGACACCTTAGTGTGGGTAAGTTGCTGTTCAGAGCCAAAATAAACATCTCTTTGATGTACTATATTTTTATTGCTCACTTACGTATGTTTTGATTGCTTCTAAATAGACATTTATACAGAGACTCAGGTGTGTCTTGGGGATAAACTCTCTCGTCCTTGTCTTTGTCTTACGGCATCTCTTTGACTAACACACCAAAAATGAGCTCCAGAAAGTTTACAACTGCTTTATCACTGTTTCTTAACCTGGATTGTGATTAAGATGAAGATATTTCTGAGACAGAGGATTTTTAAGAGACCGAGGACAACATTATTGACGATCCAGATGATCAATTTTACTACATTGAGGAGAAATCAGAGGATGAGTCTGCCGTTGTCACCCCATCAGATGAAAACCAAGGAATGCAGCAAACATCCTCCACAGAGGGGACGTAGACATCTAAAGATGGTAACATAAAATGGTCAACACCACCACACCAAAGCCGAGGTAGATTATTATCTTTCAATATCATCAAAATGACTCCTGGTCCAACAAGATTTGCTGTCACACGAGTGGATGATATTTCATCATTCAGCATTTCAGCTCTTCATATCTCCATCAATAGTCATGTCCAGTATTATCCTTTCTAACTTGGAGAGGAGGCGTGCATTTCAAGAGAAATGGAATTCACTGGATGCACAGGATGTTTGATCAGACACGAGGGAGTTTGGAGCTTCATTCTTCCTCCTGAGCACCTGAGATATGAAAAAGAGACTATTTTCTGAGCACAGTAATAAATAATATCTTGCTGTGTCCCCGTTCTTTCTATTAGAAAATTTCCACATGTGCAGCTTAACAGACATAATTAGAACGTAAAAGATGGTAGGTGACACTGCATATATAAAACACGGGTCAACATAGGTCAGCAGGAAGCCTTATCAGCCACACTGTGAGCTTCATTTATACAGGATATTTAGCTTAATGTTATTTATCTATACAGTAACATGACCGCGCAGTGGCTAAATAAACCAGAGATCTGTCATGTGGAAACCATTCTCCAGGTTCCTGGCTAAAACAGCTGATCTAAATAGGCTAATTATGATGAACGCTGACCGTAATAAAATCTAAAGTAAACACGCTGCTTTGTGCAGTACCATGTTGTTAAAATGTGTGTGTGCTTATCTGGCTGTCAGTAAGTTTAGTGTGGTGTGTGTAAGTTTGTCAATATTACTTAATTTTTTGAAAAGTACATTTATAGTTTAAAAAATGGTCCAACACAGAATAAAGTTGAGACGTATTAACATGAACGACATACCTGGTTGTCAACATGCTATCTGACTTTACAGGCAAAGTGAGCTGACGTAAAAATGACAACTTTGTTGTAAACATGCTCCTTCCACCAGATTGGTATCTTCTCTCTCAGGCTCAGAGTCGGGTTCAAACATAAATGGTTGAATACAGAAAGCTGCCACTGTCAGGTTAGCTTGCTATCATTAGCTGCTGTTGTTGTTAGCATCTGATGTACTATGCCCGCCCCCCTTCCGGCGCTTGCGATCAATCAACATCAGTACTTCATTAACATTATTTAAACTAAAATCTATGTTTATCAAAATCTCGCATGTAATCTTACGAGAAAAGTTTTATTATGAATAAATGGTCAAAACAAGCACCTTTTAAACATTTTTTGGTTTAATAAGTTTTTAAAAAAATATTGAAAAACACTTAAGAGGACAGTGGAGACATGAAAAGATCAGTAACAGTATCAGAAAACAGTACTGGTCGAGGGCCCGACCAATACCGTTTTTTTTTGGACTTATTTTTTTTTCTTCTTTTAACTTGCTGCCCTGAGTTTAGCTCCACAGGAGGGTGGGCTGTTTCGCTGGACCCCCCCACCCTAGACAGCTTGCCAGTCCATCACGGGACCACACAGAGACAAACAACTACTCACACCTATGGGCAATTTATAGTAATTAATAAACCTAACATGCATGTCTTTGGACGGTGGGAGGAAGCCAGAGGTACCAGAGTGTATATTTGGACAGAGCCCAAATATACACAAGGAGAACATGCAAACGCTACACTGAAAGGGCACTGACCAACCCTAGCCCCAGCTGAGGATCAAACCAGCTACCTTCTTGCTGTGAGGCCACAGTGTTAACCACTGTGTCACCAGGCAGCCCCCAAACCAACCAAATAGAAGTCTCCTACCAGCCAGTCTACCACGGTACAACTGTGGACCTGTCCTAAAGATTATATATATATCTATATATAATATATATATATATCTATATATAATATAGATATATATATATATAAATATACAAACTGATGCTAAGTTTTCATTAAAGAACCATCAAAACCTTAAAAAAAAAAAAAAAAAAAAAAAAAAAAAAAGTTCAATTTCACCTGAAAATGCTCTTATCATATCCCTGGTCAGCCCCCACCCCAACTGAACATTTAGGGGATGAGTGCAGCACAGAACGCCGATCCACCAACCCCACTCCAGCCCACATCCAGGACTTTGGAGATCAGTGATTCTACTCTTTCAGAGTGCCTGTTTTTTTCAGCTTTTCCTTTCAGTTATGAAAAACAGTCTTTTTGTCAATGTTGGAGGTACAGAAATGAGTTGCTGAAGTAAAATGTACTGGTTGTGATTTCATAGTGTTCATCATTCATAAAGACAATGATGTATCTGTGGTTGTTGCATTAATATGGAAAACTCGCATACAGAAATGACATCATCTTCTGCTGCTTTTCTGCATCAGAGGTGGCAATCGGCAGCAGACCTCCACTTTGATAATTATTCTCCAGCATTGTATTTAAATGTTGGGATGAACAGTATGCAATTAAAGTAAGGTTATTATGAACAAGTCAAATGAATGGTGTGCCGCCTCTGCACTCTCCTTTCTGGAAGCTTATTTCATTTCCCTTCACCACGGAGACCCTCACTCTGTCATGGGTGGATTTTCTACCATTTATCAGGGATCTGAAGCAGGACAGGAGCTAAATTACTCAACAAAAGGGCAGAGAGATGTACTTTACAGGATGAGTTTTACTTTGGATTTTCAGTTGTAAAAACTGCAGTTTGACATTTTCTGAATCGACCATCAAGCCTGATGGTGCAGATGAACTGATCAGAAATATCTGATGGGAACCAAGTGATCAGACATATGACTCGACAGGACTTATTCACTTTTTGTTATTGCTGGTTTTTCATGACATTTAGGGGGTTCTGGGAATATATTATATTTTCTGGGAGTTTGACACACTGCAATGGACTGATGGATCAGAAGAATCACCACCTCTTGTGTGACTGCAATAAAAACAAAGCTGAAACAGCTCCTTGTTTAAATATACAGTGACCATTTTGTTCTTTGAAGGCACATGTCGGGAAGAAAGAATGCAAATTACTGGATGTCCATGATTCACCTCCATTGTTTCTGTGTCACACTCTTCATCTTTATAATTCCACCATGATGTTATGCTGTTGTGTAGCTCACACATCCATTACTACCCTACCCTACCAGGTAAAGGTTTGGTTGCAACAAAGACAATTTTTACTGAACCAAATGCCTGATCCCAAGCTAGATACTTTGGTGGGTGAAGGGCTTTAATCTAGGGGCACCAACTGTGACCAGTTAGGGAGCTGGTTTCCCTGGATGTCCCTCTCCCTCCTGCTCCTTCGTATCTCACACACCTGCATATAGGGCACTGTGTGGCAGGCTATGTGAGCAGGGTTGGCAAATGGGGGCCATAGAAGATTTTTTTCAGAGCCCCTTGCAATTGCCTGTCCCCATCCTTTAAAATTAGAGATAAACATACACTGAAGGCCTGTGGGAGTAAGTATACAATCACAGAATCATTGTCATATGGTCCACTTAGGTCTGCGGTGGCTTGACAAGCACCGTTAAACATATACATGCATACTGAGATGTTCCTGTGTTCATGTGCTTTGTGCTGGTTGCTGCTGCTGCTTGTGTGTTTGTACTGCTTTCTCTGCAGATCAGTTTGGTCTGATGCACTTTCTCTTATTTACTTTCTACATTTTGTTCCCCTGTCAGTTGTGGCATTAATTTATAAATTTACTGTATAGTATTCTGATGCTTGCAATGAATGTCATGGTAATTTTGATGAGTTCTACATAAATAAACACACTGATATGCTGCCATGTGATTGGCTGATTTCTATACTTCTGTTAACAGCATAGACTGTATATAAAAAGATGGATGTAGCCTCCTAGACATCACCCATAGGTTTCTGAAGAGCTGAATTGAAGCCCGGTGGGTGGTTCCTACCGTTGCCATCTTGGGAGAGGCATGCGCGCCGTCTCGCCCAGAAAATACATATATGAGCAAAGAGGTAGAGCTGAGAGGGGGGCTGTGAGTATCATGGTGGATGATTGACATCAAGCGAACTCTGAGCTGTCTTTAGCTAAGAGCTAACCTGGAGATAACAGGAGCTAACCAGCTAACAGAGGTAAGTGGGCTAAAGCTAAGTCACGTTGTTAACTGGCTAAAAACCAGGGTTGTTCTACGTTCTTCTAACTTGAAGCATGAGGTCTGGTACCTGTCAATCAAAAGGACATGCCCCTAAACATGCCAAACTTCGAGATTAAATTACTTTTAAACAGACGAGTTAGAAACAAAATCACTCCCTCCACAGTTGTCATGAAGCTAAACCTGACCTATTAACTGAAAATGGATTTTTTGTACCAGGCTGTAAACATGTTTATTTCTGCTGTGAAGTTGATCTTTTTAACATGGGAGTCTATGGGGATTTGCTGTTTTGCATCCCCTAGTGGATGAGGGGGAAACTGCAGTTTTATACACTTCGACAAAGGCTTCACTTTTAACCGCCGGAGACTCCATCCATCTTTCATATACAGTCTACGGTTAACAGTTGATGCCGATTAAAGGGATGATGAGCAGCAGTAACTTATCTGACGCAGTTTTGCCAGACTGGAAAATGATCACATACACATTCTGCAAGAAACCTTCAGGACAAAAAGATTATTGTTGACCTTAGTTGACTAACAGAAAGAAAATACATTGAAAAGATTTGCGTATAGTGATTTTCATAGAGACACTAAAGTTGCTTCCTTGTTCACCTGCAGAAAACATTGTAATGAACTTCATTAGGTCTACATAAACCATAATATTCCTGTAGATTTGCATGTTGTGTAAATTGTTCAGGGTGTTCTGTCTGCTCCTTCTCCTCTGAGAACAGATGCAGGATCCTAAAGGGAGGGGTTCATCATGCTCTGCTGCACATTAAAAGGAAGCAGAGAGCGACAACGCTGAGAGTGGAGGGCATCAAATGCATAATTAAAACTCTGAAAGGTTTTCCATTACCTCACAACACCGAGCGACTGGTGGAGTCCCGGAGATGAACTCTGTTTTAGCTTTAAACGGTCATCAAAGAAGTTTTAACAATCAGCATGAATCACAAAGATGCAACACTGCACCAGCAAGCTGACTACTTGGTAAACTGCCTTGCTCAAAAGTAAAACACTCAGTTTGATTCAAGCACACAGTAATGAAGACTTTTTTGGTTTTGGGGGGTTTATAATCAGAGTGTGGTGATTCAATTTTTCGTAAAATGTCTTAACCACGAAACAGCTCCAGATCTATGAGTCCAAACTACTCAACTCAATATAAAATCCTTGAGTAAAACTACACACAATAAAGGTTCTGGAGTATGCAAGAAGTCAGGAACATGTGGGGTGGGTTTTGTCTGAACAGATGGGCTCTAGCGTTTGATTGTGGGCAGAGGTGTTGATGAACAAATGTCCAGAAAGAAAATGCTCAAAATCATCTGATAGAGCAGCCTGAAGAGTCAGGGTTCAGCTTATTTGTCTTCCGTCACTCTCCAAAGGCAGATGTGTCCTGCCCCCTCTTATGCAGTCAGTTGAGACCGGGGGTCTTTTTCAGTAAGGAGGTCCCAGACCTCCCCTGTGCACAGTGCAGGCACTTTCCATCCGTTGGAGAGATATCTGGATATCCAGCTCAAAGGATCAACTTGTTGGAGAAAAAAATCTCCCAAAAATTTCTGAATGAACGACAGATCAGTAAGAAGGTACAAAAGTTTTACTTGCTCTAAGGAGATCACACAAGCCAACAGACCAAGTGACCCCAGCCTGTGGACAAGGTGAACCAACAATCAACAGAATTACAGCCTTATATACTCTTCTTCCCTTAACCCATCTCGGATCATCAATTATCACAGTTCTCGGTGTAGGACCCCCAGACTGAGGTTTACAAGACCGATCTCCAGCAGGGGGTTAACGATGTCCCTTGTAGATGTTTGCATTTCAGAGACACTATGAAGTACGAGATAAGAACTTCTCTCTACAAACATTATTCTGACCATCTGTCCTCTACAGAGGCTCACAATATTATAATGACAAGATTTTTCCAACAGTAGGCAGCGCTGGTCCAAACGGAACAGATTTATCAGGAGTTGTTTTATCATGCTTACAGAAATTTGGCTAATATCTGATGCTAATGTGGGGCTTCCTGGCTTTACTTTGGTTAGAGCCAATTGAGATACTGAAGCCAGCAGAAAAAGCAAATGTGGTGGCCTCACAATGCACATTAACTGCAGACAGTGCAATCCTGGTCACTTGACTGTTAAAGCCACTGTTTGCTGTAGAGACGGTGAGCTATTAGCCGTTAGCCTCAGACTTTACTACCTGCCTCAGGAGTTTACTCACGTCATTACTGTCTGAGTGTACATTCCTGCAAGGGCTAATGCAGAGGCTGCGTTTAAGACTGTGCATTCTACAGTGGCAGGGCTACAGACTCGGCACCCGGAGGTTCTTGTGGTTATCTCTGGGGATTTTAACCATGCAACTTTTAGTCTGTGTGTGAATTGCAGTACAGGTGGAGATAAAACCATTGCAAACATCCAGGACGCATACACAGCCACACCTCCCCTTCCACTAGGAAAGTCTGGTCTTCGGAGGCACATGTTCAGGACTGTTATCGGTGCACTGATTGAAATGTGCTGCTGTATCCTCATGAGGATGATATTGAAAGGGCATCTCAGTGACACAGACTCATCTCATGACCATCATTACATGACCTTTTGTAGGGGTTTGGTTGTGCCCACTAGTGCAATACATAGTTTTTCCAATAACTAGCCTTGTATCACCAGCAAGGTGAAAGACATCTGGAATAGGATGAAGAGAGCATTTAAAAATGCCGTACAGCAGAGAGCACTCAAAGTTTGCCTGAAGGAAGCAAAAGAGGCAAACAGAAGGAAGCTGGAATGAAAGTTGATGGATAAAAATATTAGGGAGGGATGGGAGGGGGTGAAGGTAATATGTTTAAGGAAATAAATTTAACTCTTTTGCTGTCATCTCCTTTTCCTCTGTCCCAACATTGTCTACGCCTTGGTCTCCACGTTGCCTCACATTACTGCACAACAGGTGGAACGGAGTGCTAAAGAGGATAAATGTGAGGAAGGCAGCTGCCTCGGATGGGGTGTGCCCCAGACTGCTAAGGGCATGCATGGAGGAGTTAGGCAACCCTCTCCAGCATATCTTTAACATGAGTCTGTGCCTCGGGAGGATTCCAGCTCTTTTGAAAACATCATGCATAATCCCTGTTTTTTAGAACAGACAATCCTGAGAACTGAACGACTTTCGTCCCATGGCCCTTACATCTCTCTTTTACCCAAATGAGGGAGGATGTGCAGTGAGGATTCTTTTCTTCAATTTTTCCAGTGCTGTTCATACCATTCATACCCTTATTGCAGGAAAAACTGACCAGCATGGAACCATACCTTGTCTCCCGGTTTAATCGACTGGCATACAGACCTCCATTTGTTTAGTTAGGCGACATGGCTATTATTGTATGTATCAGAGAAAATAAGGAGGGGGGAGTAGAGGAACTTGTTAGTCACTTCACGTAGTGGTTTGGGTGAAACCAGCTATAGCTCAATACCTCAAAAACCAAAGAGCTGGTCCTGGACTTCTGAAAACCACAGCTCTCTCTACATTCTGTCTGTATTGGAGGTTTGGATATAGAAACATTCATATCCTACAAATACCTGGGTCTCATCTTGGACAACAAGTTGGACTGGTCTCAAAAGCACTGACCACCTCTACAGGAAAGGCCAAACAAGGCTCTACTTCCTGTGGAGACAGGCATCTTTTAACATCTGCAGCCTGCTGTTGCACATTTTACCAGTCGATGGCTGCCAGCATGCTCCTTTATGCTGTGGTCTGCTGGGGGAGCTGTATCAGCAGGAGGAGCCGAAACCAGCTAAGTTAATTAAAAAGGTAGGATCGGTTGTGGGACTGAAGCTGTGAGACTGGAGGTGGTGACGGAGTAAAAAATTCTGGCCAAGTTTCATTCAGTCATGGACAATACCTTCCATCCTCTGTACTCTGTCCCTCTCTTACAGAGGAGGAGTACATTCAGCAACAATCTGATGTGTATCTATCTATCTATCTATCTATCTGTCTGTCTGTCTGTCTGTCTGTCTGTCTATGAAAAAGGAAAAAATAAAACTGCTGAAAAATAAGGAGCATCTGGGTGATTTGAAATAAAAAAGCTGAGTGCAGAGCTTTTAAAATGAAAATCATTTAATTTGATTTCTTAAAACTGATTCTTCAGTTGTTTATTTAAGTTATGATAAAACAATAGTTCTAACTTTATTTGGCGCCACTATAGTGCCACTATTTTCACTTTGTTTTATAATTCTGGTCATTGTTGTCTTCATTTTAAAGTTTTGACAGTATTAAAGAGAAATAATTTTATCCTTGCAATGAAAATATTCATGCAATGTTGAAGCAATAATCACAGTAGTATAGCTCTAAATATTCAGCTTCATAATGAGGAAATACAGGCTGACATATTCATATTTTATTGACAGTCTGACCTGAAATTTTCCTCATACCTGTCCGTGCAGAGGTTGGGATGTTGTGAATGCTCTTAGTCCCACAGTGGGAGGACTGGAGGACTCCAACAGTAACAAACAAATAAAAAATTCATTTAACAACCTCATGGAAAAATAAAGCATAAACAAGAAAAACACCAACAAAGACCAGATGAAGAACAATGCCAGGTAGAAAGTTGATAAAGGTTACTCAAACCAGATGTGAAACAGGAAGAAAAGGCTGTGAAAACACAAAATCATCGGGACTTTGTGAGAATTATCAGAAAGGGGAAAAAATGTAATGGAAATATGATAATATATTAATAAGATGTTGGCCTTGTTCCCACTCAGTCTTGTAACCTGACTTCTCGGTGTGGAGGATAAAAAGCAGGTATGTCTGCTTCATCCACCTTTAGTCCTGTTGTAGGTAAACAGAACCCTTTCACTGAAAAACACTCAATAATTGGTCTGTGATCTGTTACAAAGGGCTGCTCGTGTTTCCCCTCAGAGTCAAACCGACATCTATCAAGCTCTGCTCTGCTCTATAAAAATGAACGTGTCTGTGGAATCATTAACATTTTTTCTGCTGCAGGAGATGAATGTAATCACATCAGTTTATCCACAGCTGGCTGACAGGAGTCAAAGCAGAAATTCATGAATTTATCTGACGGATCGCAACTTGTCAGTGGGACAACCATGATGAAAATAATCTCAGGTAACGTGTAGATTTAATCATACACTCACTGTTGACAGCTCCACCTGTTCAACTGATGTTAACACAAGTTTCTAATAAGCCAATCATATGGCAGCAACTCAGTGCATTTATGAGCAAGACAACTCGCTGAAGTTGAAACTGAGCATCAGGATGAGGAAAAAAAGGACATTTTAGTGAATTTAAACATGGCATGGTTGTTGGTCTGTGTATTTGATCCACTGGGATCTTCACACTCAACCATCTCTAGAGTTTACAGAGATGTTCTGAAAAAGAGAAAATATTCAGGGAGCAGCAGTTGTTTGGACCAAAATGTCTTGTTGATGTCAGAAGTCAGAGGAGAATGGACCGATTGGCCAGAGATGATAGTATGGCATCAGGAAGTCAAAAACTTAATGGTTCCCCTCGCACTGGTGTTGTTTGCACCATGTTGAACTGGCCCATGCCCACTTCCATGCATTGTCTAATCCAGGGATCCTCAAACCAGGTCCTTGAGGCACATTTTCCAAGCGTCCCAGCTGCAACATACCTGGTTCAAATCAATGTGTATTGAGCTGACGTATAGAAAGCTCGTCTAAGTCTGAGTCTGATGTGTTCCAGCAGGGACATGAGGAAAACCTGCAGGACACTGGGCCTTGAGGACCAGGATTGAGGATCCTTGATCTAATCCATTTGGAGCAGGGTGAACGTGCATGGTGTGGATTGAAGAAGTGAACTCTGGTTTGGTTTGCAGATGTAAACATTCCATCCAATTAACCAAATAGGACAAGTGTTGTATGATGCGTTGTAGAGCAACATGAGGGATATCTCACTTCTTCTGCTGAACAGATTCTCTGTCTGAGATCAGGTTCATACCATCACACATGCCCTCTGCTATCTGGGCTTAGACAGCATCATAAGGGTGGGATAAGGAGCACCAACAGACAAAAGGGATCGTGTACCCAATATGAAATGTTTCTGATTAGATCAGCTCTATAAATTAATAGCAGAATTACACCATTGTTGACTGAAACGCAATGCATTAATACAATTTACATTCACAAATGAAAATATTAGCAATATCATTCAAAAAGTGATGAATGGAGTTGGAATAAATACGAAAGGAATAACCGGAATGGAATAAGGAACTAGTGGTTAGATGTCGGGGTGATCCAGAACGTAGAGTGGATCCAGGAATATTTTAACACTAGAAACCACCAACATTCCAAACCCCCCTTACAAGCACCAGAGACTTTAATAACTTGCTAAAATAATCAGTCGTTGAAAGAGAAATATTTTACTTACAAAATATTTATACAAACATTGGATTTTTTACTAAAACGTGTTACGAAGAATTCTAGTTTATGGAAGGATTAATAAGATTATTTTAATTAATAAGGAACACACACATGCAGTGACAAATCCTTCACATTCATCACACACGTTGTGTACACACTGCACAGACACTTCATGCATTTTGATTTTTTTTTTTTTTTTTTTTAACACTTCCCTTCTTTCCTTGACATTGTTGGCATGTTGACGCGCTTGTAATGTGTTCACTCTGGCATCAGTGCAGCTTCTAAGTTGTCCAACTCAAATGGGAGGATAAAGTAGTTGCTTGACTAACTGCCTTGTTTCTGAATTAATGTACCTGTCCATCAGAAAGCTGTCACGGCGTCAGTTTTGAAGTCCGTCTTGCTCATTGATTGTCTCCATCTGGTAAACGCTACATTGATTTAGACACTAGTTTTCTCTTCATTATTATACTAAACAAAAATATAAATGCAACACTTTTGTGTTTGCTCCCGTTTCTCATGAGTTGCATTTCAAAGATCTAAAACTTACTTACACCAAAAAAGCAACCAATCGGCATGCTGACTGCAGGAATGTCCACCAGAGCTGTTTCCCATGCTCATTTTTCAACCATAAGCCGTCTCTGAAGGTCTTTCAGACAGTTTGGCAGTACATCCAACTGGCCTAACAACCGACAGACCAGGTGTAACCACACCAGCCCAAGACCTCCACATCAAACATGTTCACTTCCATGATTGTCTAAGACCTGGACAGCTGCGGAGACAATCAGTTTGCATAACCAAATATTTTCTCCACAAACTGACAGAAACCGCCTCACAGAAGCTCATCTGCATGCTCGTCATCCTCATCAGGTGCCTCAACCTGACTGCAGTTTTTCATCGTAAGGAGCTTGAGTGGGAAAATGCTCACTTTCGATGCAGTCTGGGACGTTGGTGAGGTGTTGTCTTCACAGACGAATCCCGGTTTACACTGTCCAGGCCAGATGGCAGACAGCATGTGAGGCGATGTCAACATTGTGACTCGAGTGGCTCATATTGGTGGTGGCGTTATGGTATGGGCAGGTGTACGTTTTGGACAAAGAACTCAGTTGTATTTGATGGATGGCATTTTGAATACACAGAGATACCGTGATGAAGTTCTGTGGCCCATTGTTATGTGTAAAATATGTATTTATGAAAGCGACACTTGATTTTTTTATAAAAATTAAACACACACTGCACCTTCAATCTACCATACCTCTATTAAGAAATAAGGATTTCTAAATCAAAGGTTCTAACTCAAGAATAATGCCTACAGGGATTGGCAAAAAAAAAAGAAAAAAAAAAAAAGATCTGCACTGTTTGAGTGTTTATAGACTGTTTCTTATTTATTTATTTTTATTTTTTTTTTTACAAAAAAAAAAAAAAAAAAACTACATAAAGTTATAAATAAAGAATTTCTTACTTTTCTCTGAATGAAGCTGCAGGAACAAACCCTGCTGAGAAGAAGCTGCAGGTTTTATTGTTCAACCCATCTGACTCCTTCCTGTTCTCTGGAAGCAAACCATCCTGGAGGGCAACGTTAATGAAAAGCTCTGAATGAGCCAACATCCTGTTCCTCAAACTCCCAGCGGAGCAAAGTTTAAATGATCTTTGAATTTAAACATCTTTTAGATCAAATATTGACTCTTCTGTGTTTGAGTTCAGTGAGGAGGAGGGCAGGAGCATAAAGAAGCTCTGTGATGACACTTTTATTAACGTGATGAATTGCTTCTGGACGACACATCTTGTCCTGCCTCGTACAAGAAAACTGTGATTTATGATCACCTCCAAGTTCACTGTCAGAAAACAATACCAAGGGAATTATCGGCATTTGGGGAGCTCTGCAAAACAAATTAATGATCACATCTCACAGTTGGACTCTGTAACAACCGGCTTCCGGGTGTTAATCGATTCATGACAAAGGCGCGAGTCGGTGCCATTGAGGAAAATGTGGCAAAGTTAATAACTAGAACGGGTGTCTGGAACAGGTAATCAGACTCACAGAAAACAAGTCGGGTAAAAGTTTGGAGATAACACTGACTCACTAAGTGTCTGAGACAGAACCAGACATGTCCATCATTCAGCCTCGAAACTCAGCTCAACTCAGACCGTACATGAAAGATGGGCGGAGCCTCTGGCGGTAAAAAGTGAAGCCTATGCGGAAGTGCATAAAATTGCAGTTCCCCCTTCATCCACTAGGGGCTGCAAAACAGAGCAAATCCCCATAGACTCCCATGTTAAAAAGACCAACTTCACAGCAGAAATAAACATGTTTACAGCCTGGTTCAAAAATCCATTTTCGGTTAATAGGTCAGGTTTACCTTCATGAAAACTGTGGGGGGAGTGAATTTTTTTTCTAACTCGCCCATTTAAAAGTAATTTAATCTAAAAATTCAGCATATTTAGGGTCGTGTCCTTTTAATTGATAGGTACCTGATCTCCTGCTTCAAGTCAGAAGAACAACCCTGGTTTTTAGCCAGTAAACAATGTGACTTGGCTTTAGCCCGCTTATCTCTGTTAGCTGGTTAGCTCCTGTTATCTCCTGGTTAGCTCTTAGCTACAGAAAGCTCGGAGTTCGCTTGATGTCAATCATCCACCGCCATCACAGCCCCCCTCTCAGCTCCACCTCTTTGCCCATATTTGTATTTTCTGAGTGAGACGACACGCATGCCTCTCCCAAGATGGTGACGGTAGGAACCGCCCACCGAGCTTCAATTCAGCTCTTCGGAAACCTATGGGTGAAGTCACGGAGGCTACGTCCATCTTTTCAAATATAATCTACGCCTCAACTACAAACTTCATTTCATTTAAGCTTTTAATGTTTCCACAATCAATAAGTATACTAAGTGCTTAAGAATCTGAATGAAATGTTTCTTTACCAGAAGATTGAGCAGGCAGTTAAAGATTAATGTAACACTATGACATCACAATGCTTAATGTCATGACCTCATCTGTCAGCCTTCAGGTTTTTCTCCTCCAGCTCCTACTCTCTGCCCTCCAGCGTTTCCTCCTCTACCTCCTGCACCAAAAATATATTGGTGCATGACATGTTCATAAGGACAATTTGAGATGTAACAACCATCAATTTTGATAATATAGAGGAAAATCTTAAGTTTACGAATATCATGAGTTTGGGTGTATAAAAATCATATTTGTGTAGCTGGCATTTCTGGCCTTTTTAAAACTACTAGTCCTACAACTACTACTACTAATATTATTATTTAAAAAATAATAATTAAAAAAAAATTAAAAATAATAATAATAATAATAATAATAATAATAATAATAATAATATGTTTTATTTATCAGCACTTACAATAAAATATTACACTTTACAAATGATTGTGAGCTTTGTAAATGATGAGGAGGATCTTAAAGTGGATTTGCAGCTTTATGGAGCCAGTGAAGGTGTTGCAGGATAAGTGTAACGCATTTCTTTGAGTAACTTACACTTTGACCTTTAAAGAAGTTCCTTATGTAAAATTTGTTTGACATCCTGACTTTTCCTTATTACCAAACGCACATACACACAACATGGATGCACATACACACATGGAAACCTTTTTAAACTTAAAAGTAAATTAGACTTCTGATTTTACAATATTTCCAGCTGGCCTGACCCAGACAAAACAAACACACTACTAAAAGTAGCATGATAACAAGGACTCCAAGCTTATCTTACCAGTGCGCAAAGCAAGGTGGAGTGATAGCGTGGACAGCCAATCACACAAGAAAGCCGAACCAATAGAGGAGCTTGTCAGTGGTCCAAACTAAAGAAAACAGGCTTCACCTGACTGTCTCTGTTTACTATAGCACAGAGGTGCCCAAAGTCTGTTCCCAAGGGCCGCTATCCTGCAGGTATTTGATGGATCCGTGTTCCAATACACCTGACTTCCATTAAAGGGATCCAACAGCCAATGAGCTCTGCACAATGACTGGTTCGTTTGAGTCATGTGTGTAGGAATCGGGACAGTTACATGGAAAACCTGCAGGATTGAGACCCTTGAGGACCGGAGCTGGGAACCCCTGCTATAGCAAAACATTGTTTTTGTAAAAAGTGCAGGGGATCAAAACAGCCTCTTGAAAAAGGCTAAAATTACATCTATGCCTGCAGTCACCAGCTGTGGGTAGTGACCAAAAGAAAGAGCTATCGCCTAACTTCACTGGATCAGAGGTTGGTACATACCACACATTTACATAAAGGAGGTTCAAATGAAAAAAGAAAAGGTCTTGTTTTTCCACCATATTGCTCCATGAAGGCCATCTACCGTCACCTGACCAGGAAACCTCTCTGGTTATCTTTTAGCAGCTTCCCGACTCAGTTGATTTCATCCTTTTAGCACTCTTCTTGCTTCGCCCTCACCATCAAATCATCCCCAACACGATGGCGGCTCACATGATGAATGTAGACCCCCGCATGCTGATCCTTGTTGTCCTCATCTTCAGCTCATTGAGAACAGAGATGCCATTTGGAGGATGAAAAGTCAAAACCCCCAAACAATACTGTGTGCATCTCTGGGGTTGCCATAGTAACAGAGTCAGTGTGGACAAGGTGTGAATGGAGCTGCTGTGAGTGTCTGTAATGTCCTCCTCCTTACTCCTTGCTTACATCCTCTTCTCTCTGTTTTTACGTCTTCTGGTTTCTATTCGGAAGTGATCGTGTTCGTCTCCACTGGTTGCTGAATCAGCCAAATTACTTCATACTTTTTCTGACCATGTGGAGCACAGACTAAGTAAAACAGAAAAAGGTGGTGAAAACAAGTAGCTGCAAACAACTTCTGTAAAAAAAAAAAACTTACAGGGTGACAAAGAAAGAAGAACGGCTTCCTGTTTGAGCCGGTCTGTCGAATCAGATCTGTTCCACATGAAGACTCGTTGAGGAAAAAGAAGCTTTAATGCGCACACGTTAATAATTTGTGCAGGAACTAATAAATCCAGCTCACAGTTGTGTAACCCAGTTAACAATTCATGCACACAAATGACTTCACTCCTGCTGTGGGTTTAATACCAGATGAATCTGCTGCAGGAGGAGAGGCAGCTGGTGATGCTGGTTCAGTCAAAGAGGAAGATGAAGAGGAGTTTTATGACCTGGATGACAAACAATCACTAAATCACTGGTGGCGCAGATCATCTGGGTATTTATAAATAAGACAAAACCATAAAAAACAGAAGATAGGAATATTTTATGATTCCATTTCTAGCAATAATAAATGTTCACAGATGGCAACAATTCCCTCTTAAATTAAAAATCATACAAGATGAACTCCTATAAAGTTGGTAAAATGTGTGAAATAAATTCAAAACAGAAAACAGTGATTTGTAAATTTAATAAACCTGTTTAATTTTTAACTAGAAACGCACTCGGAGAGCGCAGACCTCCGCCATTGTGATTAACACCCAACATAACTTCAAAGTAATCCAGAATCCAGGATCTCTTCCAGATCTCTACCAAAATGTAATCATTTGTTCCTTGTGAGACCCCCGACATATCCTGAAAATGTCATCAAAATCCATCCATAACTTTTTGAGTAATGTTGCTAACAGACAACCAAACAACCAAACAAACTCTGGCGAAAACATAACCACCGTGGCGGAAGTAATTAAAGACCAAGTAAACAAAGTCCGCAGAAATACATTAACAAAAATATTGGAACCCCATGTCCCCCCCAGTGGCATGGAAACGAACAGGACTATACTAAAAGCACACATCCCACAGATTCCAAACATACCAGTTTAATGTCGCCATGACCAAGATACACTCAACCAGAGACAAAAGAAGGCTGAATTTATGCATCACGTTTGAAAAACGTCATTACATATTCTATCTTACTTTTGCTGTTTTGCCTCAAAACCAACATAAAACTGCATGTAGGAAAGCAACTACAACTACGTTTCCCACTGTGCTTCGGGAGTAGTAAGGCGGACAAAATCACAATTTTGTGCCCGACTGGACGACAACAGATGTCAGTCATTCAGAGTCACAAACATTCCCTGCATTGTCAGTGGCGATTGGTCACATTTATGTAAACATGATGACATCAGCGTGATTCTACCGTATGACACTATTAGAAAGAAGGGTAGGTCATACCATCGGCCAGTCATAGCCAAAGTTACACGCATTACGCACACGCCCACTGCATACAATGACGTGATAGTCAGTGGCGCTGCGTCTGCTTTGTACTTTTTATTTAAAAAACAGAATCCAGAATCTCTTCCGGATCTCCACCAAAATTTCATCATTTGTTCCTCGTGACAACCCCAACATATCCCGAAGATTTAATCAAAATCCATCCATAACCTTTTGAGTAATGTTGCTAACAGACAAACTGATGAAAACATAACCTTGGCGGAGGTCATAAAACATAAACAACACATCAGACGTTGAAAAGGGGACATTTTATCATTTCATGGAAAATATTAGCTCATTATGAATTTGGTGGCAGCTACACAACTGTAAATAGTTACAACTGGGGCAAAAAAAGGGTTAAAAAGTAACTGGTAAAAACTAGAAAACAACTGGAGGAGCATTTGACATCTCATTGGCTTAACTGGCAACAGGTCTATAAGATGACTGGGTATAAAAGGAGCATTACAGAGAGGCAGAGTCCCTCAGATGGAAAGATGAACAGAAATCGGAAAAATCTGAGACAAAAATTTGTGGAAAAATCTGAGAAAGATGCTCCTCAATGTAAAATTGTGACAACAAAGAATCCCACCATCTAGATGTTTTATCATCAAAAGATTCAGAGAATCAGGAGGAATCTCTGTGTGCAAGCGACTATATTAATTCTGGATGCTGGTGATCTCGGGACCTCCAGGCAGCATTTGCATTAAAACCACACATGATTCTCTATTGTAAATTACTTGATGGACTCAGGAAGACTTACTTAAACCACTGTCTAGGAAGACTGTTCACCCTGAAATCAACAGATGGTGGCGCCGTGCCTGGGAAATGATTACAGCTGTCATAAAAATACAGAAATAAAACGTAAGATGTTAAAAACATAAAAACCTCATAATGAAATAGCAATAAAATATAATGCAAGTAAAAATAATAAAAAATACAAAGTATAAAACAAAATGAAAAGCCAAGGTGGTCCCCAGAAGAGTAAGTTTAAATGAAAGGCCATGGAAAAAAGATGAGTTCTCAGTCTGGACTTAAATTGACCCACAGACTGAGAAGACCTGACAGACAGAGGAAGACTGTTCCAAAAGTCTGGTGCAGCCACAGAGAAGGCTCTGTGCCCCTTGGTTTTCAGCCTGAACTGGAGGAATTTTGTTCAAAGTGCAGATAAGCAATTCTTTCCAGTCTAAAGAGTGTTTTTATATATTGTATTCACTTGTTTCTGTTAATAGAATAGAATAGAATAGAATAAACATCTACTACGATGGAAATGGATGTTAAATGTTTAACTTTTAACATCCACTTGGACGTTTACTTTGTTGGCAATTCTGAGCGAGTGGTGACAGGAGCAGTTCTATTGCTTATTTTTTATATACATTACACTTTTTATCATGAACAGAAGCCTCATGAAGGACCTGTTATTCAGCCTGTGAATAATAAGGCATCCATTATTTGGCCATTTTCATTGTGATTTCTGGGTTAAACTGATGATGCCTTTTAATGTTTTGCTGGCTTACCCAATACAAAGTTTAGCCAGCTAATTCACAGCAGGTGTTTTAGTATGGACAGCATGTGTAAAGACATCAGAGGATTTTGCAATCTCAAACACAGGCTTATCACAACATTTGTGATAAGCCTCCTTTCTGGAATACCCCCCAGGTAGAGTCTTTACAGAAACAAAGCAAAGACAAACAACCACTGACACTGCAGTCTAAACCTCCATCCATCAACTGTTCCAGAGTAATGGTAGTGCTAAACATCAGGAAATAAAGACCAGTGTCAGACACAGAACAAAGGCATCCATCATAGATAATGATGACGGTGATGGCAAACATCTTGCAGGTGTGTGACAATTAGCAAACTAACACACTATCAAGAACTAGGAGCAAAAATGGCACCTTAAAACACAACATAATTACCAAAACATCTGCAGCTTTATAGCTTCAAACAGAAACAGAGGCAGTGCCTGACACACTCTCACCGAGGTAAGGCTTATTAAAAATAATAAATGAAAAGATTTGGCAAAAACACAAGAAAAACACTAACTCTGTGCTGCCTTGGTGAGAGAGATTTAAATATTTGTGCTGCAGGATCTCATGTTAATATTGGAAAATTAATTTTCATGGTCACAAACACACTGGGAAGGGTTTTCAAGATTCTGTAATTAACTCGCTGATTTGTGCTTTCAGCTCAAGGAGCGGCGATTTAATCTGAGACGGCTCTCCGCAGGTGAAGCATCAACATCATCAGCTGAGCAGGTTCACAGAGTTTAACTGTAATCGCCAGGAGAAACCATCAGGTTGGTTTCACGTGAAGATGTCTCACTTTAACGGCTTTTAATTAAAGATGAACCAGAAAATATTCCAGAAATATTTGACAAGAACAAAGTATGTTTAAAAAAAAAGGCTAAAAGTAAAACCAACCTACAAAAGTAGAAAAATTATTTTAAAAAAATTGAGATAGAAACAGAAATAACTGAGATGCATAAATTTAAAGTAAGAGATTTCCATGGAAACAAGTCAAATGTTTTTCCTCCTTACCACCACTCCTGTAGTGGCAGGATCCCTGCGAGTGATCCACCATGACTTCCTCGGACTTTGGGGACAGTTCCCCAGACTTTGACTGGTGGTCGCCGTCTTTAAGAAGGGGTAGTAGAGTACAATGGAGATCACGCTCCTCAGACTCTGATTATGTCTTTCCGCAGGTTGTGGAGAGCAGGTCCATCTGGTAGTGGAACCTCGGATTTCGGGGGAACAGTGTGGATTTCATCCTGGTTGTGGAACAGTGGACCAGCTCTACACGGTCTGCAGGTTCCCGACTGGATCATGTCAGTTTGGCCAACTAATCTGTATGTTTTGTGGACTTTGAGAGGGTGTTTGACCTTGGGGAGTCCAGTGGGAAGTACTTTGGGAGCATAGGGTACTGGATCCTCAGATAAGGGCTATTTACTCACTGTTTGACTGGTACCAGAACTTCGTCCCAGTTGCCAGCGTGTTGTATTAGTTTTCATTGAGGGCTGGACTCCACGATGGCGTCCTTTTATGGTCATTATGGTCAGAACTTTTAGTGACAGACTTTTTGAGGGGTCCTCCCCATGTGGGAACAGTGGTCACAGCTGCTTGGTTCTTTTTTCATTTGGATTAATTATTCAGCACCAGCCTGAGTCTCAATCCCACTGAAATATTCATGTTCAGCATTGGTTTGGTTCTTACATCCAACAGGTTGATGCAGTTAGTTATTTAGCTTGACATCATAGTTCATTTAAGCTGATCTGATCTGTAAATTAGCAGACATGTCAGAGAACAGGAAACGCTGAATGGAAAAGACATGGTGTCGGTCGGCACTTTGAGCTAAACCTTGTTTTTCTTTGCAAAAAGAAATGCAAGAACAACTTGTGTAGTTGTTGGGCGCTTCAGCGATCGTGGGGAAGCTTTTGTCACAACTTTTTTCACAAAACAACATTGTTATAAAAACCTTTTCATTTCGGACCTTTCGATTTCTAAATGAGTCGGGCATACAGCAGAACAGGATGTTAGGCAAAATCTTGCAGCACAGTAAGTTTAGCTTAAAGTAGCGCCACTCAACTCCGGCATAATTTCCCACTTTGGCATAACTACAGTTTATTCAGCCTTGGTCTGACGTGAATTCCTTTCTCTCTTTATTTTCCTCTCTTCCTCTGAGTCTTCTTTGGTTTCTTTGTTAAATCAGCCACAGCTCATATCAAAGTGGGTAGTGTGTTAATATCCAGTTGCTAGTGTCTGATGCAGTGCCAGAAAGTGATATGCTGTCGTAAAGTTATGTGGCGTTCTAAAAAAAAAACAAAACAGTTGTCAAGTGTGGTTTCTAATGCCTCTTTTCCATTAGTATCAGCTTGTCTCAACTTAACTCGCCTCAACTCGTCTCAGCTTGGTCCTGTTTCTTTTCTATTACAATTTAGTACCAGGTCTAAAATGGGCGGGGTTTGTGCGAAATCGCTGTGATGTCAGTGTTGTGCACGGCAAGCTCAATAGCAACACAGGACCTAGAGGCAATCTGCTACTACAGCTCGCCGGTCACTGACCGTAAATTGTATCCATTTGCTGGAACCACTTCCAGTATCGTCTGTTTCATCCACTCTGACCATTGTGGTCCTTGACCGGCCGATAGTCACTTTTGAGCTTTTTCAGCTTCTGCTGAAAACTCCGTTGCTAGTCGTAGCCATTGAGTTGGAAAGCTCTTGATAATTTTTTTTATTTTGTGTCGCTCTATCTAGTTCCCTCTGTATCCTTTCTTCAGCAACCAAGTAAAGAAACGTCTCCACTTCAATGTTGGACCACAGAATAGACTTTTGTTGCGCCATTGCTTGTCAAGTAATATGAACAACTTGCGAGTTGGAGTCCCTCTTCCAGCGATATCCCTCCCCGACCTCTGATTGGCCATGCCCCTGACCAATAGTGGCATGTCGGGCGACGTTACACACAACCTGATTCAGCTCACTTAGAACCTGGGCTGAGAAGTGACAAAAAAGTACTGATAAATGGACACAAAACCCTAGTGGAAAACCCTTCAAATCGAGCCAAGGCGAGATAAGTTGAGACAAGCTGATACTAATGGAAAAGGGCCATGATTTCCAGGACGGCTCAAGCAATGTACACAAGAAGTGTTACTGTGCCATCAAAACAGTTTAATAGAGCCACTTTAACAATCTGTTTTCATTGCTCTGTGACAAATATGTAGGATTAACAGCGTAACGGGTAACATTTGTGTAAGTTAAGTCCAATCAACCAACTGAGGAGTGTTTCTGATATTTCACTTAAGCTGCTTTAATTAATGTCATGTCTTTATCCTAAATCATTCACCTGTCGGCTGTGTGGAAGCTACCTGATTATAACGTTGTTAATCCATGCTGTCTCTGCAGACTCTGCAACATCATCAATGCAGTGGTGTTGGCTTTACAAGAGGAAGGAACACAACATTCAGCAGATGGACTCACATGTGCTGCAGTTACTTTGTCTCAAAAGGAAAATATTTCCATTGTAATTATGATATCAGCTGATAAATATCCAAGGGTGACAGGAGTTAAAAGAAAGCAGTGTGACCAGCAGGTGAGACTGAAGCGGTATTAAGACTCCAGAACAACTAAACCAGAAGTGATTTTTTTTGGGGATGGTCTACCTTCAGGCAGTTTTATTCCTTTTAGCTAGAAAATTTAAACAAAGAACCATTTTTTAATTGTTAACTTTTGATCAAAATAGCCTTTTGATCGTCTTTAACCTCTTAACCAGTAGTGGTTTACCCTGGGCCATTTTTATGTATTTTTTTATTATTAAGTCTTGTCTAATCTGTTAGAAGTTTCATATTTCATTAAGTACTGGTTAATTAACCATAATTCCTGAGTAGTTCCTTAGTAACTAAGCAAATTTTGTGTACCTTATTGTATAGTGTTACCTATATAATAACCGGAACTGTTTCTTATCCACATGGGTTGTCAGAAACCTTTCTTCTGGGACTTAAAAACACACAAAGAAAGAAAAAACTCTACTGTTTTTCACAAGACTGTGTCATCATCTTCAAAATGGCCCAGGGTGGGCCCTGATGGAGGAGGGGTTGAAGAAAAGGAAGGGTCACATCTGATCAGTGATTTAATTCTGACTGAATGTGCGGCTGACAAGGATAAACTCCGAGTTACTGGGTCTAAACCTGCCAGCGAACAGATCATTCTCATGGAGTATGTTACCATGGTAACTGACTAAGAGTTCAGCTGCACTCAGTGTGTGAAACAAAGAACAGTTTCCTTTAACTCTCCATAAAAATAACTTTAAGTTTTGACTAGCTGCATTCTGAAATAGGTGCCTGGTCACACTTGAAAACAAAGAAAGGGGCAAATACAACCCAAACTAAATGAAGAACTTCTCAACGATCTGCAGGTTCTTATTAATGTGAATACCCTATGGGCATGAGATCCTGTTTGGCCATTTTTATTATTATTCCGCCAAACTTTGCCGTGCTACTCCTCCTGTGCCGTTCAGGTCACTTCAGTCATTTACATCTAAAACCCTGCAGCTCCTTTGGGAGACGTGTGCCACGTCTTTTGTCGTTTCAAATCTTTGTAGTTTTAAAGATAGTTAGCATTTTGTAAAAATAAATTCAGCCTTGTGATTGGAAGAAAGTCCTTCAAACCCAATCCAGATTGGACTTTGAAAAAAATTCAGCTCGGCGATTGGTCAGTTTTTGCATAATAAGCAGAAAACAGCTTCAACGGGGGTTCGGAGCTCTGCACCAGTTTGCAGTGTCCGGTTCATCTTGGTCCCGGTCTGCATTGTCTTTTCTTGCAAAATCTTTAAAACGCTACTCCTCCTACACTGTTTGTCTCACTTAAACCATTCAAGTTTCAAACTCTTCAGCCCATTCGGGAGATATTTTCTATGACCTTTGGTCTTTGTAACATTTAAACTTTTTAAATTATTCAAGTTTTTGTCAATGTATTGAAATCTGTTCCTGTGATTAGACAAAAGGGGATTCAGCTCAGCAATTGGTCCATTTTGTGCACCGGTACAAAGGTACACATACAAGGCACAGGTTCAAATCCAGCTTTTAACATATATCTCTGTTGTCGTTTGTCAGCTGTTGCTTGTGTGATGGTGTGCAGTTCTGCAGGCTGCTCAATGTGAACTATCGATCTCAGCTGCACACTTTAAGGAGCACAGGAATTTATTTGCAAATGTCGCAGGTAAATATGGAAGATTTGTTCCAACAATGCTCGGTGCAACATTTCAACACTTTAATGAATCTTAAACAACTTAAAAAAAACTTTTTTCACATTGAACAATAAAGTCTGTCCCATCTTTACTGGAGTTTAGTTCAACCACGCATATGTTTTTGCAATCCCACTAATTACACCCTGCTGGAAGTGAAAAAAAGAGACATGCTAATTGTAAAAAATTTCAACACTTTTTCCAGTATGTAACTAAGAGTGCAAGTGGCGTAGTGAGTAAGTCAGTGTGTTTCAGTGCAGGAGTTCATTTGTTCAAATCCTGATGTGGGCCAACTAGAAAAAATGTCAGCTTTGCTTTTTTTCAATTTCTTATACTTATGCAATTTCATTTCAATCATTCAGCATAGTTCAATAAATGGGCACTCACATTTGCTATTATTTCAATAATAGCTGGTTCTAGTTAAGTTTCGCGTTAATGGGGCAACTAAGCCATCAATTTAGACTGCATGTAGGCACTATATGTTGTTGATACTTCCTGCCACGGCACACAGCTGCTTTTCTCTTCTGTCTTCATGTTTTTATTTTTGTTTTTGTAAAAAGCCATTCACATGTTGCTGTTCCTGATTTTGCTTTTTGCACAGTCTATGATAAGACCAGAAATCTAGCAGCCTAATGATCAGATTTTCACTGTGCACAAAAATAAGCTGAATGGTCCCATGAGCAAATATTTCACAGCTCACCATTAGTGAATGAATCATTTCTACATTTAAGTTTTTTGTGGAAATTAAAGTCCAAACTTTGAGAGACAAAATAACACCAAAACAAGCAGCATATCAAGCAGCAAATAAAAAATGGAACCAGGATGAAGAAAATCACAGACTTCAATAACACCATCAGCAGCTGGAGGTCCTGCAGGACTCCCCATAGTCTATTTTTCACCAGGACATAAGATTATGGTCAATTTCACAAAAACAACACCTCGGACTAAACCCATCTTCATCATGTGAGAGGAAGTTGATGCGGCAGAACAGACCTGAAAGATGAAGAGTACAAGAATATTCTTTCTTCTCAGGGATTAAATACTCCATGAGTTCAGTAAGGTCAAGGATACTTGTTTTAAATTGTAAATACACATGGTCATCATGGCTGTGTCTTGCATTTTGAAATATTTGTTCATGTCCTCAGAAATGAAGACAGGTTACAACATGTGAATAACAGCTATAGGACGTGTACGAACCACTTTGACCACATGTAAGGTCACAGGGTGAAGACGGCAGAAGACAAGACTTAGAGTGTTGGCTTTAGGGTGCCTGCATACTATCTACAATACTGGTGATATCGCTGACAAAGACAAACTTCTCCTGTTATCTTCATGGTCATCATCCTGTTTTCACCTGGCAAATTCTTTAGTGCGCCCCCTAGTGGAATCTTCTAGTAACAAGTATAGTACACAAGCATGGATGTCAACAACTTTAGTTAGGGTGGGTCTGGATGGTTACGACAACATGAGGTCAGAAATCTGGACGAGTGCATCGATACTCTGGAATCAAAATATCAATATCAGCTGTAAAATGATTAGATTTGATACCCTTTAACATCACACAGTACCACTGTGACAATACAAAATACTGCAGTGGACTGGCGCCCTGTCCAGGGTGTACCCGGCCTCTTGCCCGATGATGCTGGGATAGGTTCCAGCTTCCTGCAACCCTGAACTGCACTTAGCAGTATAGCAACTGAATGAATGGAAAATACAAAAATAAGTCACTAGTTTTCACTTCAGAGAGTTTTAGAAACTGAGAGGGAGAAACTGAAAGCAGCAAACACAGGAAGCTAACAGAAAACACCAGGAGACTCATGTAATGATCCAGCAACACTCAACTGAAACAGGCTATAAATACAGAACAAGACACAGATGAAAAGAATCAGCTAATTGAGTCCAGGTAAAAACTATGAACGGGAAAAAAGGCTACAAAGGAAAAAAGACACAACTACAAAATAAAAACAGTGAATATGAACTAAAGACCCAGGATCAACAGAAACCACTGAGATGACACTGAGATGCTGAAGAGACCTCCCAACCTGTGGAACATGCATGTTGCTCGCTGTGCATTGTGGACGATCCATCGCTCACCTCCTTCACTGCCTCATTCAGCTCCACCATCATTAAATTATTCATGCATCTCACCTTTGCTGCAGGTGAACGCAGCTCCAAACCTTACAACTTGAACGTGTGATGATGAAGCTGCTTTTCTGTCTCAGGATCAAACAGGTGACTCCAGTTTCTATTATTCTCCTACAGATTGTTTTTTCTCCCCGACTCCCAGTTTGGCTTTTTTTTTTTTTTTCTCTGCAGCCCTGTGATCTGTCAAAACAAAGCTTTGTGTGTGTGTGTGTGTGCGTGTGTGTGTGGGCATGCATGTACTAGTATGTGTGTGTGTGTGCAGTTGTGTTCGGGTGTGGTGCTTTCTCCTATCGATTACTCCTCTGCTTCTCAGCAAGCAAATATTGAATGTAGTGGAAATAAAGATGCATGAAATCCAGCAAAGAACAAGAGGAACAATAAGTGGATAGTCCATTTGAAAGGGAGGGTACCGTGCAGCACCACAGAAGTGCACTCTGGGTAATAAATCAATGTTACTGACAACTGTTTGAGCTGTATCTGTGGGAATGACACCAAGTGAGCGAAACCACCAACATCATGCAGCCGACTCGACCCTGAAGAAAATAAATTTGAAGATGTAGCATGCTGACAGCTGAGGTCAGAGAAGTGCACACATACACACACAGGCTGTTACCGTGACGACAATTGAACATGTGACTAGCGGAAGACACCTGAGGCATCACCAGAGACCTGGTAGGCAGTCCATGTTACCAGGGTGCATCATGGGAGGTCAGCTCGGTTGATGAGACGATGCTCACCTGCAGGACGACCATCCGTTTTAGATTAAACATCATTCTGAAGCTCAGTTACTGCTTCTGCACTCTGATGATGCACCTGGACTCATGATGACTTCAGCATGCTGAGCTGTTAACGCTCATGTCATGTCAATACTCCGAAAGCTTCCACACAGCAGCAGAAATTTTTGTTGACAATATCTTATCAGTGATATTGAAATCCAGCAGTAATATATGTTTACTTTCCATCTGATCAGCTCCACCTGTTCACCTGCTTGTTAACGCAGGCATCTGATCAGCCAATCACATGGCACCAACTCAACACATTCAGTCATGTCGACATGGTAAAGACAACTTGCTGAAGTTGAAACTGAGCATCAGAATGAGGTTAAAGGGGGTTTAAGTGACTTTGAAGGTAACGTGGTTGTTGGTCTGAGTGTTTCAGAAACTGCTGATGTACTGGGATTTTTAAACACAACCGTCTCCAGGGTTTAGAGAACGGTCTGAAGAAGAGAAAATAGCCCATGAGTGCCAGCTGTCTGGACTAATTTCTTGTTCATTACCAGAGGTCAGCAGGGCCGGCCTGAACCTTTAAGGGGCCTCAAGCAGAATTGGATTTTTAACATGGAGAGTGATGTAAGATTGTGGCTTTTTTTTTTTTTTTAAAGAAATAGAAAAGACCTGCAAACACGATAAGACAAAAGTTGATTAGTTTAATTGTTTTTTTGGTTTTTTTTTTGTACATTTTGAAACAGGCAAAAAACTACAAAAATGTAATGGTCCATATCTTGCCTTTTTTTTTTTTTTTTAAATTTTTTTTTTTTACCATATCATATTAAGTTTAAAACACTTAAAAAAAAACAAAAAACAACAACATAGCAGCTGATTAACGTCCTGAAGCATAAGTTTAAACAGTGCTAATGTAAATCAAAGATTAAAATGCAGAAACAGATTAAATAAAACATAAACTGCTATTTGTTACTTCATAATAGTAATAGCAGAATTTTTAGTAACATATGTACACCCTAAGGGTAAAACTGCAACACGGAGATGACAACCCACACTGTGCTGAAAGACAGGGAGTAAAAGTGTGTCTTTAAACAAGTTTTAAAAGCAGCAAGGAGCCTGTCTGACCTGCAGCTCATTCCACACTTTAGGAGCTACAACTGACAGGCTCCGTCTCCTTTGGATTTATAACTTGTCTTCCACGATCAAACAGCTTAAAACTGATGCCAACTTGTCCTTGACTTCTTGTGTTTGTAAAACTCAAATATGAGTGCTCTGCTGCTCAAGAAACTCTGCATGCACATATTTGTTTGCATGTAAACCATATTAACCCATTTGAAACTATTTCTTTGCGTACATTATCCTTTTTAATCTACGAGTCAATTATATATTTATGTTTTTTTCTTAATTATTACTATTTTTGACATAATGACCTTGCTGAAATATTGAGACATCACAGAATGTAATGCTTGTTTTAGTCAAATTTTTCTGCATCTACATTTTGTGATCCAGATGGCAGACACGTTTGATACTAATTATGACTTTTTATCATCAAGTTATGGCACTAACAGGTGTTTTGTATAAATACAATTATCACTAATAATGGATTAAAGTGATATGGTGGCATTTGCACTGATTCAAATTTTAACCACTAGTCTGATTAAGGATTACGGGGAAGCTGGAGCCTATCCCAGCAAGAGGCAAGGTACAGCCTGAACCAGTCCATGACAGGGTCATTGTGTTGCAGGAAGTCCATGTGGGCCACGTGTCGTGTTCATGTGGCTAACATTGAGCTTTGGCAACCATGGACACATGAAGTCAGCACCATTGGTCAAGGCCAAATATGGGCTGATATGGGTCATATTCAGGATAAAAATCTTGCTATTCTGGGCAAGTCCCCAGTTTAACATATTTGTTCATAAGCCATGCAAAAATGGAAACAAAAATACACATATTTATTAACTCCTGAGCTGTCTATAATCACACTGGCAGGATCTGACAATTTTTTTTTTTTTTTACAACATTGTCACATAAAAAGTGGGTCACCTGAAATGCTGCTGCCAACTTCACTAAAATGTGCAGATTTTAAATTTTCTCCTAGCTTTGTATGATACTGACAGACTATGAAAACCTGGAAATATAATCATGTAAATTTGATGGCACATAAATATTTTCTGTATTGGAGAGTGAAAAGCAAGATGGGATTATGAGGTGCTGCTTCTTATGATTCATTCATTCCTTTTTTTAAAATTTGGATTCAATGGTTTCTGTGGATGTTTGAGGATAATATGTTCATAAAGTAGGTTAAATTGAATAAATCATGATTAAATCACACTGATGAGGTTTTGCTGAAAAAAAGAGGTGACAAATATGGAGATTATACATTTTTTATATGGTTTATTTAGGCAAAATAAAAAGTGTTTGGAAACCAAAATAATTCAGTTGTGAGACTTGTGAGGGTTAGCATGTCGGCAGTGAGCTGAAAAGTCTGCAACTCAAGCTAATGTGACCTTAACTCAACCAAACATGAAATGATGCTGGTGAATGTGGGAACAGGGAGCAGATTCATATCAACCGACTTTAAAGTTTGTTGGGAGACTGGCTTGGTGCTGTCAATCACGTTGACTCCACCCACAAATCCCTGTAAAACAAAACCCAAACACCAGGAAAGGTAAATGTATTGACTGTGCCCGAATCCCTGCTTGGGTAAGTAATTATTCTCCAAGCAGAGCCACTTTAACAACCTTCCTCTTCCCGTGAGCTCCTCCAGTACATATGAACACGACGGAAAAACATCTTGAGACGAAGCACGAGTTCATCACAAATTTAAAGGTCATTGTCTCTCATGAACACGATCTTCACACAGCATTTGGTTGTTTTGTGTCTTCATGAAGATCCTGATGTCTCCGAGTGACTCTGTAATACATCAGTGGAAACCTCAAGGTTTTGTCTGATGACCTTTACACTGCTAATGGAGCTCCATCAGGTATTAAGATGCGACAAGGTTTGTGCTGCGGCTCTGTGGTGCTGAACGAGGTGTGAACACTTCACTCATGACATTTACGTGATGCTGGGGGGAAGGGGGGGGGGGGGGGGGGGGTGTCTCTGAGTCAAGGACACAGGAATCCATGTGACCGTCACAGACTGCAACCGACCTTTCAGCAGACAGTCCAATCGTCTCTGGTAGACAAAAAACAGGTTGTTGTTGACAGCGGAGGGCAGACGATGTTGAAAACAGGTTGCTGGACGGGGCTGCTGCAAGTCATTTGGGTGCCTTCAACATAACTGCTTTGTTGGGTTTCATTTCATTTTTACTTTTCACCTCTGAAACCAGCATTATTACAGGCCCATGCATAAAATTATCTCATTAAAATGAAAAACTGGGTCTTAAAATTTGTGGAGAGACATAGACTTTCTCTCTTTCTCTCTCTCTCTCTCTCTCTCACACACAACAAAATGTGCCATATACACCAAAACAGCTACAATGATAACCTGACTAAAACAATAATTTCCTGAGTGGTCAAAATGATGCACAATGTTTAGGCTAATGTTCTCTTGATAATCTCAGTGTAGCAGATCAATACCAGGAGCAGTTAGTTGTTGATTTTAGTTGTTTATGTTGTTAGCAACTGCTGATGTTGGGAATGTTAGCAGCTAATGCTAGCACTCTTAGCAGCTAATGTTACTGACGCTAGCAGCTAATGTTAGACCAATAAGCAGCTAATGTTAGACCAGCCTGGACCTGTTATTACAGCAATTAGCAGCTGGTTTTAGAGCTGTTAGCTGCTGGTTTTAGCAGTTAATATTACAGTCGGATTTGAATTATATGAACAAAACTTCTTTGTGCAGAAACTCTAAGCAGCTTTACCATATCTATCTTTTCAAAGTTATTATCAGCGTACGTCTATATGTGACTGTGATGGAATCTGTCTTGCCATTTTCAGGGACACTGAGGTCTTCATGTGGCATGAAGGGTCATGGAGTGTTGCTGTGTGGTTGACTAAATAACACCTTTACAATCCTTATTTTAGATAATTCACATCTTTCTGGCCTGTGGCATGATAAGCTTGGTGCACTGATACACATTTGTTTAGGGTTGTTCCATTCATGTGCAGAATGTGTAGAACTTGACATTGACGTGGGAGATGCACAAGCAACAATTTAACCAAATCTCCTGAGAAAAAGAGTTTTGTACTGTTAACACTTTGTGTGAACTTCCAAAGTGTGAACATAAATAAACAGCCAGCCAATCTTTTTATGAGCCAGGATAGCGAGCGTACTTGCTCCTTTATTCACCTTATGCACACACAAAGTGCATCACGGTGACAGCATTGAATTGGAGTGAAACTAAAGGAGATACAAAAAAAATACTCATGCTAAAGTCTCATCTTACTGGAACAGGTAAGTAACAGGTACATATAAATGCTCATTTAGTCAGGATAAGATAATATCTTTGTACCAGAAAAGTATGCATTATAGTTATCTGAAGTTACACAAACTTATTATTAAAGAAGAAATTTATTACATCCTGAACAAAACATTCTTGTCAACTGTGAGGGATGTACACAACTTCTGGTACTTACAGCCATTGCTTTCTGAAGGATTAACACAAAGGATGGCATTGGATTCCTTGAAGCAAAACAAATGCAGCTATGATCTTTCCGATTCAGAGCTTTTCTTATTTTCTACTTCCTGGTTTCCAACAGATGTCAAAATAAAACTCCACAACTCTAACTTCAACTTCCTTTTTCTCACATTACAAAATAAAAGTCTCTTTAGTTTTTTCCTTTTTAGTAAATAATCCCAACATAACCTTCAGCAGAACACTTGGTCACATCATAAAAATAAACTCAGGGTAGAACAAAATGGTTGGAGCACAATATTGATTACATGCTCCTGAATGGTATTTGCGTATCCATGTCCCCTTACATATATATATATATATATATATATATATATATATATATATATATATATATATATATATATATATATATATATATATATATATATATATATATATATATTTCATATACTATATATCATATATTTATAGAAGAGCCTAAATACCCAAAGTGATGCAATGGTGACCTCATCTTGTAGTACAAACTAACCAACTGTAGTCCGACTATATGCCGAAAGCAATTATTTTAAGATAAATACACTGAACGTCTTTATGGAAGCTTTTGCTTCATTATTTAACAATGTTTTGTCCATTTTGCGGAGCCAACTTAATACAATTTACACCTGTTTGCTCTTCAAGCTGGGGCGGACTTACCATTAGGCAAAACTAGGCAGTTGCCTAGGGCCCCCAGTTCTTTAGGGCCCAATAAAACTTATCATACACTTATGGTTATTTATTACTTAGTTACTTATTATTAACATAAATTATGTTTTTGATTAAAATTATTAAAACACTGTTATTCACCGTATCTATAAAGATATGATTTCACACATTATCATATTTCAGAGATACTCCAGGACTCTCATCCACCATACAGCCAGCTATATTAGTTTCTAAAAATTGTGTAGTCATTTTTTTTTCTATCATTTAATCATTACTTTCCATTCCAGATTGTAATGTCTGACACAGAGGCTCTTGATCCACTGGAAACAAAACCAGTCAACACTCCTTATAAGTAAGTGTAAAATAATTCTATTCCTCTTAGATATAATTTGAATATATTGATTAGTTTGAAAAAAATGAATGCAGACATTGAATGATGATTTTCCAACAGCAAATACACAGAACTATGTGCACCTTGTATTAAATAAGAGGACGATGAGATGGTTGATACACTTCATCAAATGCACAGCACATGGCAATGTAAACTGATACTTAAGTATTTTTTTTATGAAACAAGTAAACTGTGAAGTCTTTAATGTCCTCTAACTTTGTCACTTTTCCCATAACAGGGAATCCATAAACATCACTCTACCTGACATTCCAAACTTGTCCCATGCTATTGATCATGGAAATGTCAGTAGATTTAATATCTCAAGGACTAGTGTAAGGTATGGTGTACTTAGAGGTTTCAGGCGTCCATCATACTCTGAAACGTATGACATGCTAGTAAAATTTAATGATGATGCTGGTGTTTTGAAAGAAGGACGGGACGCAGATGGCCCAAAACGAGAATTTTTAAGTCTGCTAATGAAACATCTGAAAGGCCGTCTCATTTTGATGTCCATCAAAACATCACGTTCATCAGGTCCAGACCAGGTGTACATCCGTTCTCGGTCCACAACACAAATGTTATACATAGGCTCAGATTTTTCCTAAATATGTCATAATGTATTCTATATAATGTTCTATATAATGTACATAATGTATTTTTATAAAACCTTCCTTTTCCATGATTCTTATAGTAAGGATATGAGCATCTCCTGAGTTGGAGTCTGCATGTACGGGACCCAACTATCCAGGTTATGCTCATTGCTCTTATAGTTATGGGTTGTCAAACCATCCATTACTTATGTAGCAATGGGGATGTTACCTGATGCACTGAGAAGTACCTCGCTCTATTTCTCTAATGTATTAACGCATAAATATATGCCAATATTGCCAATATTATTTTCCGCAGGTCTTCCTGAATAGGTGCAGTTGTACATGTTGTTCTGTCTTTCCTGTCGTCTCCACCCCAACCAGTCGAGGCAGATGGCTGCCCTCCCTGAGCCGGGTTCTGCCGGAGGTTTTCTTCCTGTTAAAGGGGAGTTTTTTCCTTCCCAATGTTGCTGCGTGCAGCTCAGGATGGGGGATTGGATCGAAGTCATGACTCGATGCAATCAGTTGGTTTCCATTATAGGATATGTATGAATTGGCTCGAAATGATGTGTATGTTGATTTGTGTATGTAAAGTGCCCTGTTTTGACAGTGTTGTTAAAAATAAGTCATTGAAGGAGTAATGTCTTTTGTCCTAGAAAAAAAATCCATAAACACAATACTGTGCAATACTTTTTTATTTTTTATTTCTAGTTTATCATCCAAAACAGTGCTTTAAGTGTGCCGGTATACACTGGTATGCAGTGGTATACCGGCACTTTTCAATTCTATCCCAGCATATAGTGCATACTGGGACTTTTATTGGCTTTCCTCAGCAATCAGTATACCCTCCTACGACTTTTACCACATATTACAGCTTATATTTGTTGATTTTAATAAAAATGTTGCCTCAAAAGAATTGTATTAGGTTCTTCTGAGTGGTCTGTGTTCCAAAAAAGCTCCAATGACTGTCCACCTGAAGAGAAAAAAGATATAAATTGCACAAAATTAACTAATTTTTAAGAAGTAAGTTTCCTAAAATGTAATTTTGTTTCCATTTTTCAAATGAATTGTTTTTTAAAATTTAAACTTGAATTTAAACTTGGGCTGCATGGTGGCATCTAGGTTAGCACTGTGGCCTCACAGCAAGAAAGTTGCTGTTTCGATCCTTGGCTGGGGTGAGGTTTTGTCAGTGGCCTTTCTGTGTGGAGTTTGCATGTTCTTCCCGTGTATGCACAGGTTCTCTCCTGGTACTCCGGCTTCCTCCCACCATCCAAAGACATACATGTTAGGTTAATTGGTTACTCTAAATTGCCCATAGGAGTGAGTGTGAGTGGTTGTTTGTCTCTGTGGGGCCCTGCAATGGCGTGGCGAGCTGTCTAGGGTGTACCCTGCCTTTCGCCCAAAGCCAGCTGGGATAGGCTCCAGGTTCCCCGTGACCCTGAATTGGATTAAGCGGTTTAGAAAATGAATGATTGAAAATTTAAACTTGGTTTTTTAGTTTGACTTTTTTAGTAAAACTCTGAAACGGTTTCATAATGTCATTTTGTTTTCAAATTTTGAAATGTGTCATTTGAATTTTTAATTTGTTTTACATTTTTATTTGTTTTGCACTTCCCAGCTAACGTACGGAACAGTCCTACAATGTTCCAAGGATTCATGCATAGAGTAGATGGTGGTTGTGCCTTTTTATTTAATACTTGGCATTCCCATCTCCAGTGCTTTTATTTTGTACACTGTTTGATAGGCTGGTGAAGGTGCAGCTTACCATCAACCTTAAAAAGTGCAAGTTATTGTGCAGATAGGTTATCTTAACGAACTGAAATAAATATAGAGTGAACCTTTTAGAGCAACATTCTGGTTATTTAAGTTGTTATCTATCTGGTCAATAGGCTGGTGATGTTAGAAACCCAAAGCAGCTGGTGGGGATGTGTGTGTGGACAGAAATGCCTGCAGCTTATTGTTGGATCTCCAGTTGTTCTGGATGTGTGTTAGCATTGGAGAAGTTAATAACTCGCATCCCCAAATTTCAAAGAGGATTATTAGAAAACTATGCTAAAGCTGGCATGCAAATGATAACATAAGTGCTCTTAAGGACATATGTTCTGTTTACTGAAAGAGTGTGTGACTTACTGTTGCAGTTAACTCGATCATGTCACTGTTTAAAGAGGTAACCCATCTTAAATGCTGCTCTCTTACAGAATGTGTGCAATTGTGTACTTCTCTTTCATTTAACAAGTAGTGTGATGAAACCAACCTCAGTAAAAACAAAAACAGAACTGTATGTCCGTTGTTTATTTTAGATTACTTGCAATTGCAGAAAAAAAGATCAGATCACTGTTTACCTAAATGTAATGTTCATTTTTATTACCTGGTCTAAATAAAGATACATTTGTTTGGAAAACAAAGGTGCCTTAATGTTATTTTGACACAACTATACACAAACACATAAATGAGCATTAAGTTATTGGCTGTCAACCATTGTTATATCACATGGCCCATACTGCCAGCGATTTGGAGCTTATTGGCTCATCTTTTAGGACCCAATAAATATTGAGTTATGGGACTACAGATTTGGAGGGCTGACAAGGCGTCTTCAAGGTGTGCACTCGCAGCGTGATCACAAAGTGTTGGGTGCATTTTGGGGACGTTTTAACGAATGCATCTTGCCAAACTGACTTTCCAAAAGCAGAAAATAAAAAACTGGAAAAGACATCATTTTGCTTTTTTTTTTTTTGCCATCTCTGGCATTAAACGTTCCGATTCAAACAAGATGTCAAAAGACATCTTTGGCAGCCAATCAGTTTCCACTTTTCCCTCAAAAGCTGTGGAGTCTTTTCCTTTACTGTCCATGAACTAACACATTTCCTTAATGAGCTCAAACATTATATTGAGAACTTTTAGACTTAGCCAACGCACTTGTGTATAATAAGGAATGTCTGCAGATTCTGAATCTATTTTCTGCATAAAAGCCAGAAATTGCCAGTGATTTTGAATCTTTAGCTCGGACAAAGTTTGTAGTTTGCATTACAGCGCTCCATTTTTTGTATGATGCAGTAATATGCTGCTAACTGCATCTTCACTCACATCCTTCCCACTTTTTTCACCTCACACTGTTGGCGCTGCATCTGTTGTAAATCCAATAAGTTTGCCCCCTGACAGTTTCATGTGGGTTACACTTTGACATATATTATTGTTAGACATCCTGGTTTCCAGACAAACAAAAATACCTTTAGTTGTACCAGCCTAAATGAACATGAACTTTTGGTGAACAAGGCTGGTGTAACATTTTTCTCTGTGGCTGTATGACCTAGAAACTGAGTTGGTACTGTTATAATGTAATCACGTCTGCTCAGACTGGCCACTCCAAACGAATGAGGCACGCTCCATGCTCTGAGGAAAGCTCAACTCTGAAGTTTAGTCCACTCCAACCAGTGTTTTCTTCACTTGTTTACATGCTTTCCATGGTAACATCGATTTGTTTACTTCATTCTCTACTGATTTTTTATTTTATAAGGCTTGTTCATGTGACCCTGAGACAGACTTTAGTTGTAGCTTGCTCTCAGCTCAGAATGCTCGATGACGTCCCATGATGCACCGAGGACCTTTCCTCCTCCTCGCTGTTTGAGTTTACATCCTGTTGTTTTCTGTCCCTGCAGGTATTTCTGTCTGGATGTTTGATTTGTTCTTGACCCGGGCAGCTGTGAGTTACTGTTATTGTCTCTGTTTCTGTCTCCCCACTGTCAACCAAGTGAAGCGAGATCAGATGGAAGATCTCTGACATTGTTAGACAAATGTTCTGGCAGCTTGTCCCTGTTTCCTTAATATAAAATTCAGGGATTCTCTTTTTCTGGAAAGGTGTAAATATCTTACATTTTCTTGCAGATACACACCATTTATTGCAGCTGAAGTGTTTGTAGCTCGCACAGGCACAATAAAACCCTAATGCCAAACAAAAAAAGGCAAAAATTATGCAGATTTATTTTGGAGACAAATAACACCAATTGCCTCTAAAAGTTAATTAATAAAAGTAAATCTCAACATGAATCAAAGAAAAGTGGTAGCATATAAAACTAATTTAGTTGTTATATCACTCTGAATGGGCTGTTTTTCCTTTTATATGTTACAGATATATATGGTCTTTGGCTGTATTGCATGTGATAGTGTACTGATCTCCATCCATCTCTTGCTCTTTTGACTTATGACTGGAGAGTTTTCCACTTTTCCTTAGTTTTAGCTGACAATGTGCAGGGTTCTGATCTGAGGTGACACAGACTGCTAATGTTAACAGTTTTATCTGGACATCATCTTGAAGCTGGGGTAGGTAATGTTAGGAAGCTACAGCAAACTTTGAAAGTGGCACCCTGTTTTGGCTCCTCCCTCTCTGGTTTTGTTCATTGCATGATCCAAGGATTTTTTTATTCGCAGCTTTTTCCACCAATGATTTTCTCTTTCTCGGCTGTTTAGCAGGAGGCTAATAAACTGAGCCAGGTTGGAGAAATCCTTCTTGAATTTTCTCAGCCATCAATGCCTTCTGAGTTTCTTCACTACTTTGTATTCTCATCCTAACACACTATTTATATGCAGGGTGTGGCTATCAGGTATGCACTGTGGGAGGGGGAGGAGGGGAGCCGGGAGAAGAAGCTTACGGAATATAAGAAATGAACAATTCCATTTTAGTCCGAACGTTTTGATTGGTCAGAGTTTTTACAGATTTACTGTAAACTGAGGGGTGTAACTATATTTCTTATTGCTCATGATTACAAAATGTACAGACTAGTATCAGGACGAGGAACCACTTAACCCAGAGGAAAAAAAAATGTCTTTGAGCAAGATCACCTACCCCTCCTTTCAGGAAATTGTTTGGTCCACATCCAACCCTTTAAACCAAAGTGTCTCCAGACAACTTATCATCATATTCAACTTTAACAGTGCTAAATATTATTATTATTATTATTATTATTATTATTATTATTATTATTATTATTATTGTTTTTTTTTAACTTTCTCATTCCATTTTTACAGCTCAATATCTCTGGTATCACAGCTGCTCTTCCCTGCCAAGGCATGTTCCCAAGGTTGTTTAGGCTGTTCAAACCTACAAAATTCGGATTAGTTTGCACCATTTTCTGTGTATGCTATTGCCATAGAAACAACGAAATAAATGGTACATGTTGTGATACAAGGTTGCACAAAAACATACTGGAACCAAAAAGGCATAAGGACTAGGGCTGGGCAATATGACGATAAATATCGTTTGGATGATAGAAAATGCCTATCGTTTCATATAAGGCTCTATCTACGCCACAATAAATTACTTCACTGCTGTATTTTATGTCAAGATGCGCTTTAGGGCATGCAATATCTCAACAAACATGGAGGAAGACGGTAGCAGATGTGTTTCAGAGCAGGGTAATTCACTAAAAGATGACCAACCAAACTGATGAGCTTGTTCGTAAAAGAGGGGTAATTTCTGTCGCATGGATGCAGTTTGGAGATAAAAAGTTCAATGTGGAACCAATAACAGACTAGCTCATAGTCCCAACAATGGACTCCAACACTACCAACTCGTTTTATCACCTGCACAAGAATCAGGATAAAGAATACAGAATAAAGAATAGAGTCAACGAGCAAAAGCCGCAAAAGCAGCGTCAAGTGGTGGCGAAAGCACGAACATAATCTCCAGACTCAAACGCTGCAGCAGTTATTTACCTGTGAAACGTCATACAGCCACAGTTCCCGCAGACGGAAAGAGATCACTGAGGCTGTTGCCAAGCACATCTGACACATAACTGATGACTGACACAAAATTACACAAACAATTGTATATCGTTATGGGGATATAAAATGAGCTGTATTGCCCAGCCCTAATAAGGACTCAGTCTACAATTGTCATGAGAATCCTTCGCTACGAGACCAAGCAGTATATCCCTCCAGAATAGAACAAAGGTAACACCAATTTAATCATGTGGTACCTATACCACTGATGCTAAAATAACTATGCATGATAAGGACAGAAAGATTGTTAAATGTAGATCTGATTAAGTTAGTAAGCACCATTGATGAAGACAACCCAGCATGGATTCAGCATCCACTGCAGGATGCCATCACCCTGCTGCTGCTTCATGTCCGTAACACCACTGAATCTGACTCTGCTGTGACACCGGACAAGGCTATGCTAACATGTGGAAAAGAAAAGCCTTAAAAGCAGGAAGCCCTTAATGAGAAAGGATTTGGTTTTTTTTTTTTTTGCAAAGATCACGACTTAAAGTATGTTTAAAAGCAGAAAGTTCCTGTTGAAACTGAGTCGAATGCTGAGGGAAGATAAGAAAAAGGAGGAGCGGGCAGATGGAGGAGGAAGTACAGAGGCACAAAGAGAATCCCAGAGGAGAAGGATGGATGATGCTGTGAATCCACAGCCTTGCTTCTTTTGTATTTCTCTTTTTCTGCAGTGCAACTTTACTGTTGGCTTGGTGACGGTCCCTTCCTGCCCTCAGCGGGACACTAGCCTTGAAGAGATGAGGCTGGAGGCAGCAGAAGGTGGGCAACCATAGAGGAATGGGAAGAAAACAGCAGACCAGAGAAAATGGCAGTATAAAGTAGAGAAGGATGGATGGATGTGGTGCAGAATGGAACGGGAAGCAATGTCATATTTGGAAAGATGAATGAAAGAAAGAAGCCAGAGTGGGGGAGAGCTGAGACGTGTGAGAAAGGAAGGAGAGGAGGTGTAAGAGCGGGCTGAGAGGGAATGAATGATTTTGTGTTAACTAGCAAAGCCTGAGCTGCTGAGGTGTGAATGAAAGGAAAGAGCAGGAGGAGGATGAAGAGGAGGAGGCCTGCTGTGAGTGATGCATGTGAGAATCCTGTAGAGCCTCCAGACGGAGGGTGAATTCCTCCATCCTGCAGCCCACTGCCATGGCAACGATTGGCAGAGACTGGATGTTAGCGTGCTAACCCATCCAGCGTCCTCCAACCGTTTTATTGCTGAAAACCTCCCCAGGAAGAGCCTCTGAGGAATCGACGTGTCGCTGCTCGGACTGACGAAATCTGAGTCTTTACCATGTTGTTAACATGATCAATACAACTGATCAGGGTGTAATCAGCTGGACCAGCTCTTCCTGATCCCTCATCACATCCACATTATTCTTCAGAGAGATGTGTTTGGGGGTGTTACTGGCTACTTCGTCACGCCTGGCAGTAAATGGAAGTGATTGATGAGCCATATGGATGAGCTGGGCCGGGAGCTTCGTTTGTTATCGTGACTCATGGCTGTTTTCTTCTGTCAGTTTGTTGGAATAACAGACCTGGAGAGGATTCTGATCTCCAGCTAATTCAGTAAATACGTGTGTATTGGCTTCTGATACCAGAATACTGCTTATTGTTGCTTTGATTGCAGAACTAGTCTGCAGGGTTATCCTGACAACGTAGCTCTGTTCCTTCTGTGCTCTGTCCAGCAACCAAAATGGTGACGGCGAAAAGGCAAGCTTGGAGTTTTATCAAGCAAAATCACCTGACATTTAATCTAATTATTATTTATTGTAGTTATAATTAATAATGATTTATAGTACAGTTAGTACAACACACTCTCAATATTATGGCATGCACTTAAAATTGTATAGTATATTGTAATTACTGAACTATATGATACTATATTATGTAGTAGTATATATATCATGCTATAGTGGACTAACTATCTGCACACCATATGTGTCAGATAGATAGATAGATAGATAGATAGATAGATAGATAGATAGATAGATAGATAGATAGATAGATAGATAGATAGATAGATAGATAGATACAGCTGTGCTCATATGTATTCATACCCTTTCATTTAAAAATTTACAACAGTCACTCAAATAACTGGAAACAATAGCTAAAAATTAGCAAAAATATAATCTAGTAACATAAGACACTGTTTTTTTCATTTAATTGAGTTGAAGAAAGAAAAAAACAAACAAACAAATTGGTCCTGGACAAATTAGAGCACTTTTCTGTTGAACAGTGGGACAAAATACCTGTCAACAGGTGCAGAAGTCTGACTGAGAGGAACAGAAAACACCTGACTGGAGCGAAAACATTAAAGGATTGTTCAACAAAATATTAATTTATGAGTGATGTAATATGTAATAAATTATCTTATATGTTTGCTTTTTTTTTTTTAAAAATTCTATTAAACCAGAATTATAAAACAATGTAATGATTTTCATAAAAGTTGTATTTATTATTCCTTTAGTTAATTTCAGCTTATTTTACAGGCAGCAGTTTTTTTTTCCTTCTTTAATGAAAGGGTATGAATAAATATGAGCAAAACTGTATGTGATAGATAGATAGATAGAGAGATAGATAGATAGATAGATAGATAGATAGATAGATAGATAGATAGATAGATAGATAGATAGATAGATAGATAGATAGACAGGAATAGAAAGGTGCGTTTGAAAAGGGCATCTACAATATTTACAATTTGTTTGCTGATTGTTTCTCAGTTTTCGGTCAGATTTTTAGTCTTTGCTGTTTTCAGACATTTCAGAGTATATCTGCCATCAAATCCAATCAGGTTTGGTTTATTTTATTGTTCTTGTAAGAAATAAAAATACTATCCTCATATTCCCCTGAATGCATTTACACTTTCAGTGCTCCTTTCACGTTCAATCAACAAATAGCTGAACTTTCAGTATGATGGTGAAAAATGTATAAGAAATTAATATAAATAAATTTGATTTCAGGACGTATTTGTCTGCAATTTAGGGCCTTCCTGAGCTTTTCTCAGAACCACTGATGCTTTGACCTGCAGCTGCCACTTCCTGTTTGCAGGTCCTGAACCTCCAACACAGCATCTGCTGTCAGGGAGCATCTGCTCGGCCAAACTGACCTCTCAGCCCTGCCAGGTGCTGCAAATGAACCTGCTCTCAGATCAGATCCAACAGGTTGCTCTGGAGGGATCAAGAATGAACTGCATACATGTTTATTTATTTATTGTTTTTTATCCTTTGTCTTTTTGCATATTAGAAAAAAAATGCAAAAAGATACAACAGGTACAAAAAAAACCAGTGATGAACTGTATGTATACTATATACATAACTATACAGTATGTGTACACTTTTCAGTCTCTGTGCTCGTTTTGTACATTAATTGTACATTAACAGAGTTAAAAAAGTAAAACTCTTTGTTTTGAATTGATGCAAATTATTTGAAGAATCATTATGGCTTCTACAACCTCCAGAAAAGTTGTTATGTTGCATAAAATGTAAAATTGAAATGAATGATTTCCATATCTCATCAACCCATATTTTATTCCCAGTAAAGCATAAAAAACATGCAACATTTTGAAACTGAGACATTTTACCAGTTCTGAGAAAATATATCTCTCATTTTAAATTTGATGGCAGAAAAACCTTTAAAACTGGTGTCTGTCATCTAGACCAGTAGTTCTCACACTGGAGGATGAAAAAATGTTTCAGGAGGTTGCAAGGTAATTGTAAAAAAAAAAAAAAAAAAACAGTTTACAATCACTGATTAAATTTGGGATTTTTAGCAGGGCTCTCAAAATGAAACCATTAATGTAAGATAAACCTGAACTCTATCTCTGCATCTCAGCACCTTTGCTTTTCAACACACAGACTAAAAGTCTGAATTTAGCATTATCTCCACAAGAGCAGCTGATTTGTGGCATGTATGTGCCTAATCACAGCTGTGGACCGAATCCACCATAAAACCATTTTTTTCCTCCTTCTGACCGTTTTTTCCAGCCTTACATTTAGAGGATACTGCAAGATTTCCTAATGAATCACTCAGCTGTCACATGGAAGTCATGGACATCAACACCAACAAATGCTGTCCTGAGGGTTGTGGCAGAATAGGCTGGAGATCTATTCAAACTGCAGGTCCTGGTTTGTTTATACCGAGCAAGTGTAGCAACAACACTATAAAAACACCAAAATGCACACTTACAGCAGAGTTGTTGCCTTTTTGATGCTTTCAGCACAAGTGATTACAAGTTATACGAAGTATAATTTACAGTAAAAAAAAAAGTATTAGATTTATAAAGTGCTTTTCAAGACACCCAAAGTGCTTCAAAGTGAATCCATTATTTATTCACACCGCATTCATGCTTGGTGGTAAGCTGCATGTGTAGCCACGACATCCCGGGGCAGAGTGCAGAAACGTGACAGCCTAATTTCCCCCAACAGCCTCGCCGAGATAGATCCAGGTCTTTGCTGCTGCATCAAATGATGGGATACATTTATTTCTTCTTTCATAAAATATCCTCCTTAAGGATGCATCTGAGCTTCTTTGCTCTGATACCTTCAGGTCACTGACATGAAAAGTCTGGCTGTGAATGGATTCGCTGACTGGTTTCTGTGACTGTTTACATCTTTAATGTCAGGATTTGGTTTACTTCTGTTCTCTAAATGTCTGGGGCAGCTGTGTTCGCTTATGTGTGTTTAATTGCTACGTTTGTGACAGTTTTGACATTTAAATATCTGCTTCAAGGGACGGAATACTAGTTGAATGTCACGGTCCCTGGCATCTATGATCAGGAATACCATAACAAACAGAGGGCAAAGGGAATGGCGGGTTAAGGGAGGCTGTTTTGTTTGTAAATAATTTTACTGTTAATCATGAGATCTTTTAATCATGGAGCCTGGATTTATTTTCCCTGACTGCTATGTGGGGGAGATGGAAATATGTTGTACTAATCTTATTTTAGAATAAAATATTCAATTTTTTAAAGTTTCTTTAAAATCTTTCAGTATTATAATAGCACTCTTTCCTGTGTTTAAACATTTCAATTTCCAAATATTTTATATGTTATTTTGGTATACATACAAGGGGCTGGGCTCAGTTAAAAAAAAAAAAAAATATATATAAAATGATTAATTATGATAAGATGGGGCTTCATAGCTGCTGCTATGAAGAAGGGAAAACTGCACCCTCATACCACCAGAAAAGGACGCTAGACTTGTTGATGCTCCTTTTGTCTTTAAATAAACTCACTAAAGGGTCTGAAATAGCTCTAAATAGGCACCAATGTTTTGTTTTTGGGCACATTTAACATTTAACATTTAACATTGTTTGGCCATGTATTTTGGTCATGTCCTATTCGTGCACTGCTTTTGCTTGGAATTAAAAAGCAAGACAAAAAAAGAATAAAAAAAACAAGACAAAGAATAGAGTGCGAATAGAATGGTGGATTCATGAACACTTGGACTGATCAGTCATGTTATTCAGGTAAACTAAAGAGACTCCAACGTATTTGTCCTTTTTCTTTTTGGAGCATTTTTTTTCCTAACTGGGGATACTGACATTAATGTCCTTTTGTTTCAGATTTTTAGCACCCTTTCCCTTTTTAATAACTCCTCCATTAATGAGCTCTGCTGCTCGAGCAAGACAATCACTCCCTTTCTGTCAGAGGTAAACAATTCTTTGAGGATTATGAAGCAGAATACACGTCACGTCTCAGTGCTTCTGTTGTACAGGCTCATTTTAATCACAAAAAATAAAATAAGTAAAATCCGTTACACAGTTGGCACACATGCAACAGTAATTACACGGTGCTAAGCAGTTTACTGAAAAATCCCAAACAAAGACGGCAATTTATGACTTTACTGGCTGTGTTCAAGAGGCATGATGGAGGATGGCATGTGTGCGGTTGGCATAGAAACAGAAAACATGCTCCATTTCACACAACACATTAATTACATGCTATTTGGTTGTAATACAGTTTTGTGGCACCGAAGATGAAAACACGAGTTCAGAGTGACTCCAGTATGCAGGTCTATGAGCGCAGAGCGTGAGGAGAGGGTCGGTGTCATAGATCACATGCACTCCCAGTTATACAGCATTAATCCCCACAGGGCCAAAGGGATTTAGGAAACTGACCCCAGTTCAGCTCCTAAATGACACCTGAGGTTTTGTGTTAATACTCACAATTCCTTGCACCTACAGTCTGGTCACTGAGATGCTCTGGTTTGTTTGTTTTTCATATAATATTCATATAAACTCAGAGCTGCTGCAGCCGACAGGAAAACCAGGCAAATGCTTGGGGCCCCGAGCTACAAGGGTGCCATGGTTGGGAGTTTTTGTGTAATCTTTAATTCTGATTTCCTGTTTTAATTTTGTAGTTTTCCTGTCTAGCTTTGTGAAATCAAAACACAGCAGTGGCTGGAACACTGACAGATCATATTATTTCAACCTCTTCCTCCTCACCACCTGATCCATCTTCTACCATTCTTGCCTTGCACCCTGCCAATGGGAATGCCTTTAGCCTGTTCCACTGGAGTGCAAAGCTTTTCAAATCAACCTGCATATTTTCTTTGCTTACCTTGCTGTCAAATCCTTGCAAGCACTTCCTTAAGTCTTAAAGAGCAGACTGGTGAAGGGCACTGGGGTAGGGCTGAGGGAAGTTTCTGGGATCCAGACATGCCAATGGTTATAAAGTGCCTATGAATGGCTTCAACTGCTGTGTCTATGATTTAATTATGCACATTCACCTCACAGGATTTTTCTTCATCATCTAGGGTCTCATCCTGAACCATTTCTCCAGACAAGACTTTCTTCATCTTCTTCATCTTTTGCTGCAGTGTGGCCTCCATGTCAATGTCTGTAATCTCTCTCTTGGATATCCATGCTTGTCCAGTTGAGCAATGACACTGCATGTCCATGACACAGATACTTGGTCTCACTGTTGCCTGATTTTGTATAGCTGATGTCCACAGCTCTTCCACATACAGACCATCTTCTGGCTTTCCAAAGGAACAAAAAACCTTCTTCAGGATCCCATGCTTTGCCCACCAGCGTGTTTACCCATAGAAGCAAGGTGTCTACATCTTCTATTTGACTCTTCCCACACCTTCATCTTTTGATATGACTCTTAGATGAATACTGCAATGGCATTGAGGAGTGCAAACAGGGACCCACTCTCAATAACAGTCTGGGTTGTGTTTGCAAGCAATAGATTTAATACGTGTGCAGCACCATACATGGACCTGATTTGGCGATTGCGCTGACAATAGTGAGTGTCCAACTGGACAGTCCACTAGCACCTTCCTACGATCTCCTCTACTTTTTGATTTTGTGCTTGTGTTGTTCTCACTGTATGTAAGTCACTTTGGATAAAAGTGTCTGCTAAATGACTGTAGAATAGAATAGAATAGAATAGAATAGAATAGAATAGAATAGAATAGCCTCTCTTCATTGGCTGCCTGTTGAATCTAGAATAGAATTTAAAATCCTTCTCCTTACATATAAAGCCCGCCACAACCAGGCACCACTATATATCAAAGACCTCATTGTTCCTTATATACCAAGCAGAGTACTTCGTTCGCAGACTGCAGGCTTACTTGTGGTTCCTAGAGTCTCAAAGAGCCGAGCAGGAGGCAGAGCCTTTGGTTATCAGGCCCCTCTCTTATGGAATAAGCTCCCAGTTAGTGTTAGGGAAGCAGACACCCTCCCCACCTTTAAGACTAGGCTGAAGACTTATCTTTTTGATAAGTCCTATAGCTAGGGATGGTTAGCATCCCTTAGTTATGCTGCTATAGGTTTAGACTGCTGAGGGACATTTCCTGATACACTGAGCTTCTTTCTTTTTCTCTTTATCTCTTTCTTTTACCCCCCCCCCCATAACAGTGTTGCATCATTAACATGTATGTCTCCTGTCTCAGCAGGTCGCCCTGGCCGGGAGTAGCAGTTCCTGTTGTCTGTTGTCTTTCTGTCCTCTTCCCCCCACACAGCAGAGGCAGATGGCTGCCTGTCCTGAGCCAGGTTCTGCCGGAGGTTTCCTTCCTGTTAAAAGGGAGTTTTTTCCTTCCCACTGTCGCCAGTGTGCTTGCTCAGGATGGGAGATTGAGTTGGACTCAACTCAATCTGTTGGTTTCCTTATATAGGCTATTATGAATTGGCCTTCATTATGTTTTCCCCTCTGTCTGTAAAGCGTCTTGAGATGGCATTGCCGTGATTTGAAGCTATATGAATAAAGTTGAATAGAATAGAATAGAATAGAATAGAATAGAATAGAATAGAATAGGAGAATCATTTGTACTTGCCTTGCAAGTTTGATGCCCCAACAGTTGCATTTCCAATGCACATGGTCTTTCTGAGGGCCATTTTGTCCAGAACGTCTTACAACATGTCAACAAAGGCCTGTCCAGTGGATGAAATGCACTTCAGCTGCTATCACTTAGTTTTGAAGAGTAAAGTTACAAGGGAGCCTCCGCCTCTTGTGCCACCAGACAAAGGCAGCTTTTCGCTTTCAAGGTGCTCTTTTAAACACAAATCATACCTCCTCAGTGGACGTATGAGTTCAAAGAGTTACTATGATTAACTTTGTGGTGTTCCAGGGTATGTTGTCTCATTTTCTGACCTCCTGTATGCAAGTTCCCTCTTCCCAAGAACCTTGATGACATTTATGGTGCACTCCAAAACTGACCTGCTCTTTGTACGTTGACATCCGACTGCCACCAAACACACTGCTGATATCAACACTGGCATCTTTCAAAAGGTAAGCTTCAGCTCAGTTTCTGTTTGCACTGCTTCTCTCACACTCCTCTCTGCGCTGATGTATATGCCTCCAATTTGACATTCCACTGATGAACAGACTGGTATCATTTATCTTACCAAATGCCATGCAGATGAAACAATAAGCATGTGATGCTCTGGGCAGGACATCATCCACTTTTTCTGGTGCTGTCTGCTACAATCCAGTGGATTGCTACTTTTTTGATGAGGAAGGTTATTTAAAAATGACTGAAGATTTTTATGACCGGGTTGTGAAAAAAATCAGATATTTGATTGGCAAACCCATGGTGCTCAACAACTGTTTTCCTCTCAGGCAATCCTCTCTTTATGCACATACTACTCCCTCTTTACAGCCTTTTCCCTTAGCCCTTCAACTCTGGGCTAAAATGTCCACCAGTTTTCAGTTATTTTAGCCACATCACGTTCAAAGTAAAAGACCTTTTCCACTTTGTTTTTGACATGTGGACTGTAGAATAGAACATGTCTCAAAATGTAGGCTAGGAAGCCGAAGGCTAATGTTATTTACCAGTATGTCTCCACTCGCTCGTCTCCTGGTGCAGCAGCACCTGGTAGGGTGGTGACCCAACTAAATAGGCCTGTCAGTTTTGAACATTTAGAAGCTTCCACCTCAAGAGACTTCAGCTTTTTCAGTAGCAGTTTTTCAGCGCCACCAGGGCGTTTCCTATGCTTATTCATTTTCCACTTGGCAGCAGCCAGCTCAGTGACACTGGGCAATGCCATGAGGTCCCACCCACTCTGGTTTGCGTTGCAACTGACAGCACTGTCAGGGCTCTCTGAGCCTGTCAGCCTACGATTGATTGACAATGACAAACATAGACCAATGTGTCAATGCTGGCAACACATCGCCAGCCTTCTGTAGCCAATTGGCATGTTCAATTAGAACAAATTGAGAGGAAGAGAGAGAAAAAAAAACATAGTGGACTCAACGGCCCACATTGGGTCAATGGCCCACCCAGTATGCCAGAAGTCTAATCCACCCCTGAGCAGATGTCTCAGAGCAAGATGGCTGCCGAAAATACCTAACTTCAACCGTAGTTGCAGCATCACTGGTATTCATCTTACTCAGGCCTACCATCTGCTGAAGCAAAAAAAGCACCAAAGAGACCATGACTCTAAAACAGGTTTACAAAGTCCAAAACCAACAGCCATCATCCAGCATCTGATATCAGCCTCACACAACAAGTGGTGAGGATATTTTTTATGCCACCAACCTGTACAACTCCTGAAGACAAGGGGACCACAGCTCATCGTTTTAAAGATGATTTATTAAAACAGTGCTCACTCACCAAGATCTCCAAATTGTGTTAAAATCTCAAAAAATTATGACAGACATGTTACAATTAAAAGTTAAAACCAGACTCAAAACTGTACTACTGCTTGCATAGACTCATTTTCCATACTGTTACTGTAAGCGAGTAGGGTCCTTGAATATCTGATACTGTTGAGTTCTTGTGATTTGTGTACTGTTGGGTCCCAGTTTCTGTTGGGTAGAGGGAGCTATGTTCTAAGACATATCCATAAAATAGGCCAGCAGCCCACTCACAATCACAGCTTACTAATGTTTGTACGATCCTTTTGACTCATGTTGATCTGCTCATTTCCTTCTCCACTTTGGTTTGCAGCACACTGCAGTCTGTGGGCAGCCCATGTCCTGGCATTCCATAGACCCACTGCCAAACACCTACATTTTGGCTTTTGTTTCCTGGATCCCTGGCTCCTCTCCATCTGCTTCTGATTCATAAGTGGGAAACATTGAAGACAGCTGCCAATCATCCCAGGAGTGGACATTCCAGCAAGTTCAGCCAAAGGTCAGACCATGCAATGCATCTCAGACCCTCCCCTGAAACACTCTAAAAGGACCACGACAGCACGGCTTTGGTTTGCAAAAGTTCATCTGAACAAACCACAAGACTTCTTTAACGATGTCATTTGGAAAGACCAGAACAAAGTAAAGATCTTTGGTCATAGCATATCACCACAAACACCTCATAGCATGGTCAGTTGGTGGCAAAATGTTGATAATATGGACTTATTCTGCAGCTACTGGACCTGGACACCTTGCATACCAAAGTACGCTATTGGGAAATAAGGCTCTATCTCTCTGATTGCGAAAGCTTGGCTGAAACTGTTGAATAGGTCTCATGAAGAAGGACAATGATCCTTATATAGCAGTTCTGATGACTGATATGCTATTGCATGTTTATCTGAAAATGGATTTATTATGTGGGGACACTGTGAAATACTGAAACATCTGATTATGCTTGCCAACAAAACTTGATGAAAGAAACACAAAATTAACATAATTCTGTCTCTACCACACAGAAATGAGTCACTATAAAGCACAGATGAACATTCATACATCAGACATCAGAACATTAATGTAGAGGTTTTACACACACAAATTGGATGCATAAAAACATTGAATCATCATCTTAATGATAAAAACTTAGCTGAAGTTAGTTATATTAAAGGTCACATGACCCTAAGCACAGTTTTAACAAAGACCATATAGATGTCTCATGGCAGCAACACAATCATCATTGTTGTCTTCCAGAGGTCAAATGAAACAGGTATTTCCTCTAAAAATGCAACTATGAGCTCAATCATAAAAAGACAATAACAACTTTAACTCTATTTCTTTTCCCTAGTACTTTTTCCAGTAATTTTTAAAACGTGTTTATTCCATCAGTAGTTACCAAGAGATAAAAAAAAAACAAAAACAAAAAAAAACAATATATATATATATATATATATATATATATATATATATATATATATATATATATATATATATATATATATATATATACATAAATATATATATATAAAATATATGTTTCCTAAAAATGTAAATGTAATCCCCATATATATATATATATATATATATATATATATATATATATATATATATATATATATATATATATATATATATATATATATATATATATATATATATACAGTGGTACAGTGGTACAGTGCTAACCACTGTACCAGCCCTAACAATATATATATATATATATATATATATATATATATATATATATATATATATATATATATATATATATACAGTGGTTAGTGGTACAGTGGTTAGCACTGTGGCCTCACAGCAAGATTCAATGGTTCAATCTTTGGCTGGTCAGTGGCCTTTCTGTGTGTAGTTTGCATGTTCTCCCCGTGTATGCGTGCGTTCTGTCCGGGTTCTCCGGCTTCCTCCCACCGTCCACAGACATGCATGCTAGGTTAATTAGTTACTCTAAAATTGCCCATAGGAGTGAGTGTGAGTAGTTGTTTGTCTCTGTGTAGCCCTGCGATAGACTGGTGAGCTGTCCAGGGTGTACCCTGCCTGTCGCCCAAAGCCAGCTGGGATAGGCTCCAGCTTCCCCGCAACCCTAAATTGGATTAAGCGGTTCAGAAAATGAATGAATGAATATATATATTGTTAGTAGTAGCAACGAATTCTATGTTGTGTTTTTGTGCTACAAGAAGCTGTCCGCAAAAAAAAAAAAAAAAAGTCTTAAGAATACATTAAAAGTAGAGCTGAGAGGGGGGCTGTGAGCTTCATGGTGGATGATTGACATTGAGCAAACTCCAAGCAGCCTGTACCTAAGAGCTAACCGAGCTAACCCGAAGATAACCGGAGCTAACCAGCTAAAAGAGGTAAGTGGGCTAAAGCTAAGTCACGTTGTTAACCTGCTAAAAACAGCGGTTGTTCTATGTTCTTCTTACTTGAAGCAGGAGATCGGGTACCTATCAATCAAAATGACACGTCCCTAAATGTGCTGAATTTTTAGATTAAATTACTTTTAAACGGGCAATTTAGAAAAAAAAAAAATTACTCCCCCCACAGTTGTGATGAAGGTAAACCTGACCTATTTAACCGGAAATTGATTTTTGTACCAGGCTGTAAACATGATTATTTCTGCTGTGAAGATAGCCTTTTTAACATGGGAGTCTATAGGGATTCGCTCTGCATCGAAGCCATCCCAGTACAAGAAAGTGGACCACATCAGTCCAGTTCTGAAGTCGTTACACTGGCTGCCTGTCTGTCAGAGGATAGACTTTAAAGTTCTGTCATTGGTCTATGAAGCTCTGAATGGTTTAGGACCAAAGTACATTAGAGACCTCCTGTCCCATCAAGAATGACCAGACCCCTCAGGTCATCTGCATCTGCTTTTTAATCAGTTCCTAGAGTCAAAACAGGACATGAAGAAGCTGTATTAAGCGTCCTTGCTCCTCGTGTCTGAAACAAACTTCCAGAAAGTGTAAGATTAGTTGAAACATTCAGTTTATTTAAATCAATGTTAAAGACCCTCCTCTTCTCTGTTGCATTTCAGTAGTTTTATTCAGTTATTTTGAGTTTATTTCAATTCCAAATCTGCACGTTTCTTTACTTAATGTTATTTCCTTTTCCTTGATTTCTTGTTTTTACTTTTAAATAATGCTACTTATTTTCTAATATTTTATTGCCTCTGTAAAGCACTTTGAATAACCCTGTTGTTGAATTGTGCTATATAAATAAACTTGCCTTGCCTTGATATCCACACAGATTTAGCTTTTTGGGTTGATCCAGATCACTGCCTGGATCCAGGAAATTTTTAAACAATTCTATGTTAATAGAAGATGGACGATCTAATGGCAAAGTTATCCCTAACACAGGAAATAATGCTGAGAATCACTGTAAAAAAAATTATAAGACAAGATTCTATCATGAATGAACAGCTAACCCACATTGTCACCATTGGAGAAAATACTTGTTCTTTCAATAACTTCAAGGCAGTTACAAACATTTGCTTCACTTCAGACTTTTCCTTTTCTTCTGCATCACAACATGAAATAAGTGCCAATTCTGCAGCAGAACATTTAAACACTACAAAAGGTTTTACAATAGAGGAAGAAATGGAAGGAGAACTCAACAATCCACCTGGGAATACAAACAAGGCTTTGACGTACCTGACTTAAGCAGAAAAAAAATCTTCTGGTTTAACTGAGCTGAATTTTTCATGATGAACTGAAAGAGCAGAAACATAAACAGGAATCGCAGCCCGGATGACCGAGCACGCCAAACATTCACAGTTTCACTGATTGCTCTGTCATGTCAGAATTTCCATCTCCCTGCAGATCTCTCTAAAACCTCCTGCTGGTGTAACGTCAACAGTTTGTCTCCACGTGAAGTTTCTGTAATTCCTGAGGTATGGGTTTCAGCAGATTTACCACAGAAAGACTAAATGCTTCCGGACAAAGCAGCTAATACTCAGTCTCAGATGGCATACGATTTTTTCCTTTTTATTTCCTTTAATTTAGAGATTCTTCATCTTCTGAATATATCCTACAACATTGTATTACAGACAACATGCAGTGCGAGTCTGGACCATGACATCAGGATGGAATACTGTGGGTTTTCACCTGTAATCATGTGAATGTTTCTAAAAAAAATTGACTACCTTAAATAAAAAAAAATAAAAAAAGGTCATCTGTAAGTATTGATTTGTACTATAATGAGACATTTAGTGTTAGTAGTTAAGCCAGTGGATCTAAGATATTCCAGGAGCCAAGGGCGATTCTACAATCAGATGTTTTATATAGTGTATAGTTGTGTATAGCAGTGTATAGTTTCAACACTTGTTTTTTTTTTTTTTTTTATTTTAAACTATGTTTCAAGGTACTTTGCACCCCTTGATCTAGGGGTGCTTCAGCACCCCCAAAAATGGGCTAAAAACGCCTATATCAGGAGCAGAGTATTGGTGAAATTTAGCACGAGATCATGACTGAAAACTTTCCCCCAAAACCAGCCGAGGGACTGGAGGGAAGCTGAAAGAGCGAAGCAACACCTCACAAGCAGCAACACAGGGAACCAAACCGCCGAACTCAAGCTTTACTCAGACAGCTTGCCAGAGACAAACATGGGAACCAAGGGTGAAGGACACGCCCAGGATGGACATCAGCAAGCCAAGCTCAGCCCCTTGTAAAGCAGCCAGCATCCCAAGAAGCAGAGCATGAGGCAGCCAGAGACCACATGTAAAGACAGCTTACATATGAGAATAGATGGAAGGGAAAAGATACAAGAGGAGGAAGCTAAAAGCAGGTGGAAGAGTCGGAGCAGCAGCAGGTACGACGGCCATGTTTGATAAGGCAAAACAGGTTTATTTGTAAACCACATTGCATGTACAAAGCAATTAAAAGTGCCCTAAATAAAAGATTAATAGCATTACAGTCGGGTGCAGATGAAGACGGTTTTTAACATCACAAGATGGGTGCTGACTTTAAAATTGATCTCCTTGGATCAAAACAAACAAAAAATAAATACCATTCCAGTTTTGTCTTCATTAAACTGAAGAAAATTCGAGAGAGTAAGAGAAACATGGAGACGGCAGAGTAGACCTGAAACACGTCAGCTAAATCTCCTGTTTGTTGCCTTTATTCACCATCAACAGTCGCTGATGTGCAGAGGCATGATGACGCATCAACATTCACCAGGTGCTTCTCCTCACTATGCATGGTTAAATGTGAGAGCCGTGTGTTCATTTCACCTGAACAGATGGCGTTTTGTGGATACAACATATTGTTTCCTGTTGGTGGTTTCTGGGAAGTTGCCCACCCACTGTGTGATCCTCTTATTACAAACTGAGCAACCTCACAATGAAGAAAAAGTCTCCAAAACCTAGAGGAAAGATGGTCTTAGACCTTGGAGGCCAGCAGATCAGTGCCTGAACCTATCAGAGCAGCAGAACCTGTTGATGGTCTGATTTGGTGTTATTGTTCAGCACTGCAAGTGTAACCATCATGATTATTAATGTTTGAGTCCATCCATGCATGTCTTCAGTTTCTGTCTCTGCCGAATTCGCTTGTAAAGACATTTAAAATTAATTTCAGGCCTCAGTGACTCGCAGTGATGTCTCCACCTGGGGGACTGGTGGCGCCGCCCCGGAGTCTTCGGAAGTGGGGCGAGGACGTGGATCTAACAAGATGCTCTCGCCTCTCCGGCAGGGCAGGAAAGTCGACTGCGGAGTCACGAAAACACAGGATGCAAATAACCTTACATCATCAGCTGTCGAAAGCTTCATCAGCCTTTACGTCACAGCTGACAGGCTGCAGACAGATGAAAGACAGAAAAACATCCAGCTCTCTCATTGGCTTGAATATAGAAGTCACAAACAGTTCTTTGAACTGCCGTTTGGTCATGGATAAATGTATACAAGAAGACATCACAACCTCTTTCTGTCCAGATTTGGAGGCAGATTTACTGGTTCTGATCAGCTGGAGACTGGGAGGGAAGATGGCGAGGAGAGGGATGTAGGAAGGCAAAAGTAACAGAGCAGAATTCCTGGTTTTACCTGGACTCAAGCAGGGAGGAGCAGGAGGTAGAGAGGCAGATGGGATGTGAGGTGGAAAACAATGGTTCACCAGAGTGTCTACCAGCATTCCCACTGTGAGCTGCAGACCTGCACAGCTTCCTGTCTGATTAAACATCTGATCTCTGGACTGGAAGCAGATGAGACTGAAACAGGTTGCTTCACCACAAAACAGGTGATAAGATGAAGGAAAACAGGCGTCACAGGATTCTTTCTCAGAAATCCTTCAGAGAAAATTAATATAATAACCTCAAAGTCAGCCTAAAGGACAATCAGACTGTAGGAAATCTAACACTCAATATTTTAACCTTTCTGACGTTTCTTTAAGTAGAATATTTTAAATTCCTTCCAGTGAAAATGAGCTAAAAGTCAGTGTTTTTCACCAACATAAAGCAAATTTAAATGATAAACTGCTGATACACTCTTGTGGCCGACTGGACATCTCCAACTTCAATTTATGAGCCATTATTCATTCACTCATTCCGTTTCTGAAACCACTTAGTCCAATGAAGGGTCGCGCGGAGCTGGAGCCTATCCCAGCAGTCTTTTTCATGAGTAGTAAACTTTATTTCATCAAAGCAGAACTTGCCAGAGGGAAATATCAGAACCAATAACCAACTTATGAGCAGGAATGTGCGAATCAAACTGCCCTGAACTCAAACAGCACTTAGAAAGCAGCACACCTGCTGACTGGCATTGGAACCATGAGGAAGGGCATGCCCAGGATGCAGCTTCCCTCAGCAGTGACTGCTACTTTGCACTCCCACAGTGGCCCAACAGAATATCTCAAAGGACAGAAACGTAAACCTTCTCCGTGTCCACTGCATACATGAAGCTCACGTGAACCCCTCAGTAACTCAGAGGATAAAGAAGAAGCTGCTGTTTCATATTTCTGGATGTTTCTGCACAGTTTCAAGCTGAAACCAGCAACGTTTGGACTGGAGAAACACCCCAACCTGAAAAATAAAAAAACTTTATTCACATGCTTCCATTCGATCCACAGTAACTGGATCATTCAGGTGTTGTTTCTTCTGTATTAACTGAACACAAATAAATGTTTAAACAAAGACAACAGATTGACAGTCTGTCTTCCTTGCCATAAAAATCTCCTTAAAAGGACTGTTGAGTTGGACGGATGTGATCTAAAATTAGGAGGTAACAATAGCAGGAAGATGATGGCTCACTCTTCCGTTCATTAAATTCCTGCAACGTAAACAGGGAGATGGGACCAAACAGAGACGGATTACAGGAGCAACAGTGTGGGTGTAAATCCTAAAAATGTCTGAGAATAAAAACAACAAAGAAAAAGAGGCCTGAGAGAATAAAAGAGGAGACAGGAGAGGATGGATGATGGAGGAAAGGACATGCAGGTTGGACTTTAATAACACAACATGAAGAGATCAGCCTGCTGCTTTCTGTTGGCTGCTTTCATTGGATAGATGATCCAGTAAATCCTTCCTCTGTTGCAGAAAAATCATTACCGCAGGGAGGCATCTATCCAACTCCTCTAACAAGCACACAATGACGGAGAGCTGCATGAAAGGAAGGCTCCAGAGACAACACACAATCTTTAACCAGAGAAACAACTCAGGGTTTAAAGCTGCACAAACGGTTCTGTGCAGCGGGAAGATGGGCTTTGATTCAAACCTCATTAGAAAGCTCAGAAAACAGTGATTTATAGATTTAACTGCTGGAACTTAGAGTGGACTGCTTCATCTTGAGGTGGGATTTACTTTATCAATCTGCAGGTGTCCAATCAGCCAATTACACGGCAGCAGTGCAGCTCCAGGTCATATCATCAGCTAATGGATAATTCTACAGCCAAGTTCCCCTTGGTAGTGAAGCAAAAAACCGACACCCAAATCCAAACTGTTCCCATGATTCCAACTGGTTTCCATCAATCCCACTGTAAACTAATCTGAGGTGATCGTCGTTGGAGCTGAACAGAAAACAGTTACAGCAGAGCTTCATTCTATAGACCTAAAAACCACCAACCAGGACAGAAACCTGGGTGTAGTGATGGACTCAGACCTGAATTTTGAAAAACATATGAAGGAAATAACAAAGTCAGCTAACTATCAAGAAGTAAGAATATTCATACATTCATTCATTCATTATCCTAACTGCATAGTCCGATGAAGGGTCGCGGGGAAGCTGGAGCCTATCCCAGCAGTGTTTGGGCGAAAGGCGGGGTACACCCTGGACAGGTCGCCAGTCTGTCGCAGGGTAAGTAAGAATATATCAAGGATAAAGATATGCCGTCACATTGGGAACTGGCTAAACTAGACCATGCTTTCATCTTTCATCTTTGGCTTGATTACTGTAACAGGGCCTTTAGGTTTTCCTAAAAAGTCGGTTATGTACTGTACCTGCAGCTTATTCAGAACTCTGCTCCTCGAGTCCTTTACTAAGACCAAGAAAGTGGACCACTTCAGTCCAGTTCTGAGGCTTTTACGCTGGCTGCTTGTCTGCCAGAAGATAGACTTTAAAGTTCTGTTACTGGTCTATAACGCTCTGAGTGGTTCAGGACCAAATTACACCAGAGACATCTTGATGCAGTATGAACCTCCCAGACCCCTCAGATCATCTGGATTCCATCTTTTTCAGCTTCCAGAGTCAGAACGAGACGTAACAAAGCTGCATTCAGTTTCTATCGTCCACAAGTCTGGAACAAACTTCCAGAAAGTCTCAGATCAAGTCTCAGGCAAAACACTCAAGTTTATTTAAATACAGTCCTGTTCTCAGCTGAATTTCAGCAAGTTTTATTTGAAGTTATTTAAAATTTATTTTAACTCTAAATCTGCATGTTTCTTTTTAGCTGGAATTGATCATGATTTTATCTTATGTTCTTTCCTTTTTCTTTCTTCCTTGTTTTCATTTTAAATGATGCTTCTTATTTTCTAAACTTTTACCGTCTCTGTAAAGCACTTTGAATCACCTTGTTGTTGAATTGTGGTATATAAAAAAAACGTGCTTGGAATTTATGGAATTTAGATTTTTTGATATTTACTCAGCTATTTTGGTATAATGACTTCATCATATCTGCTTAGAGACTGTAATAACCCAAAGTGGCTCAGCTTTGTCCTTGTAGTGTCATGATAGCCTTACTTGCAGTGGTGGTGCCGCTCAGAGACACCTCAGCATTGGTCTGAGAGCAACATCAACACCTGGGCAGGATTAAACTGCCTCCTGCCAGATCCTCTAAAAACTGACTCTCAGCAAGAGAGTCAGAGAAAAGTTGACGTTTTACCTCCTTCATGCGTTATGTTGGACATCTTATCTTTGATCAAGCAGTGTGTGAGTGGTTGAGTTTATGTCTCTGCTTGCATGTTTGTTGGGGTCATGATGAAAGGTGGGTTACTTAGTATATAAATTCAAAATATTTTGATTCAATATTAAAAGATTAAAAATAAGAATCTAAATGAGACTGCGCCCACACTGTATGTGGAAAAATAAGACAAATAATCTGAATAAAGAAACATTTATCTATTTTCTGTTTTGAAAAGAGTAATATTAAATCAGTTAAAAGGCTTAGCTCCCACTCTGTTTGCATAGTTTAGGGTGGATAAGCATCGGTCTACCTTCTCCACTGAGACTTCTCTGCATGTGGAGGATAAATTACATAATCAGGATAAATAAATACTTCTCTTTTTAGAGTATCATTAAATCTAAATAATTACTCAAAGTTAATTATAATAATGGCTTTAATTTATTATTACATTGCAGCTGACATCACAGACGTGCTTCACAACACTCAGACTCTAGCTGCGCCCATATTGAGTATCTGCACCAGATTCTGGTGCAACAGAGACCAATTCCCGTTGTTGGAGATGTCGTTCTAATGCTGAGCAGTTTGGTGTGACAGCAAGAAGCAGACACAGAAATTTCCTTCTATTAAATACCAAATGGCCCTGCAATGGACTGGTGAGCTGTCCAGTACCCTGCCGTTCGCCCAAAGACTGCTGAGATAGGCTCCAGCTTCCCCGCAACCCTTCATCGGACTAAGCGGATAGGATAATGAATGAATGAATGAATGATTACCAAATGAAGAGGAATTTTGTCTGAGTTGCTTCCATTGATCAGGAGAGCTGATTGGACACTGACTGCAATTAGCTGTCTGTTCAGTGTACACTTCCTATCAGGTGAATTTCACTGCAACATAGAAGAACTAGCTTTAGCTATTGCTAACTGGGTTTGATGTCTTGGACAAATGTTTCAGAAGATTGAGTGGTCAGAGTGTATCTGATTAGACACCTTGTGTAACAAAATGTAGTTTATCAGAATTTATTTTGAACATCTTGCCACAACGATAGCAGTTGTTAGCTTAGCTTAGATATCGATCTATCACATAAAGCGCTTCCTTTCCTTTATGACATATTTTAGGGTCAATGACAAGCCAGCTGTGAAATAGCAATATGCATTAGTGCTTTTCAAAGCTTCAGGCTTTCTCCTGTGTATGAAAATTATGTATGAGGTAGATGTAAATGTTGCTAAAGGAAAACTGATAGCTTATCAGTTGATGTTGGAAAACTTGTACAGGGACTCTGTACAGATCGCATCCGATAAAAGTTTTTTTTTTTTTCCAGTTCTTGTGGATTAAAATGAGAATTATCGGTAAACCTCACATCTGACTCACTTTAGCTCGAATGAAGCAGGATTTTGGTAAGAGGCTCGGTGTTCAATACTCACAATGGTGGCAGTAAAAAATAAAATGTGGAAAGAAATCACATTCCTAAGAAGCATGACTGTAGCTTTTACCATTTGTAAAAAAAAATATCTCAAATGTGTCACTGGAAGAAGCATCACCGGATGAGGCATAGGCGAAAGCTCAGAGCTAAGTGTGGTCGCACTACACACTAATCTGTTCTGGAGGTGAATACAACTTTTTAAAGAAAAACAAAACAAAATAAACAAACAAACAAAAAACAACAACAACAAAAACAACAACACATAAATAGTTTTAAAAAAAATCAAACATTTTGATGTTTTACTTATCTCCAGCTTATGATCTTGCTGGTGGTTAATGGTAGATTTCCACAGTTGTGGGGAAAACCTTTGAAGGAAGATTAACTTCTTTTTTTGTTTTAAAGCAGAAAGATGATGCAATGAAATAAATGAACTCCTACCCTGCACCTTGTCTGCAAGGGATGCGTATTCAGACCGTCTGAAGATTTAGGTTTATAGTACTGGCCACATTAATATTAGGCTGGATATTTATACAACTTCTGTATGTTGGATTTCAGTGGAGTAAATTCATCTTGCAGGTGCGGGATATCAGTACACTCCCAGCACGACTAAAACTGTGAATCGAATGTGGTAAAACTGTATCGTGTTCATCGCAAGGCTATGTTCAGCTTTTCCCAACAGAAACTGAGATGTGTATCTACTTACATCTACGCACACACAGACACAGAGCAGCTCTACAGTCAAATTATTATGACCCAGTCGCCGGTTAGAAACACTTTCTGCACAAATACAGACACAACACACTGTGAACTGAATGTGGTAAAACAGCATCATCTTTGTTTTAGCGAGGTCATGTTCATTTTTCCCTGAGTGAAAACTCAACCATGTACCTCACAATCGACACACACAGTTACAAAGTAATATTTACAGCACAGCATATGGTTGACAACATGTGCATGCAGGTCATCAGGATACACTTATAATAATGAAACTTTTCATTTGATTTGATTTGATTTTATTTGAACTTGATTTTTTATTTTCTTCTGAAAGGTTTGATTTCATATCTAAATTTACCATTTAGATTTAAACATTTTTTATTTTATTCAACCTCTAAATTTAATGTGTCATACTTAGAAACAGCGTTAACATTTTATTTAATGTAATATTTAACTTGCGTGTAATAAAACATGCTAAATAAGAATATTTATAACAGTGGCGGCCGGCCAATAGAGGGCGCTGGGGCGCCGCCCCCCCCCCTGATAAAATGGGGAGAATGTAAAATTTATTTTTCATAATATCTTCATTTTATGTTCATAAATGTTGGTTTTACCCACTAGTATATGCTTACATGCAATATGAAATGTATCAGCTACATTTGCCACCTGCTGACGTTCATTTGACAATAATTTTACACAGACGTTACCGTTGTTGGACTCTGGTCTGACTGCCCCAGCAGTGCACCCAAATAGCCAATCATGCAGTGTAACTAGGACGAATTAATACATTTATGACCAATCAGTGTAGCTGAAATTTCTCGTCTTGGGGCGCTAAAAATATTGCCTCCCCAGCAGGAAATGCCGCAATATTTAAGAGGTAAAAAAAAAAGAAAAAACGAGAGCGACAGAGAGAGGGCGTGAGAGAGAAGCTTGTGTGGTGCGGTCAGTTTGCGGAGTGATGGCGAGTTTAACGAGCGAGGAGCAACTTCCACCAAATTCGGTGAGATCCTTATTTATTTCCCCCTTTGCAAGAAAGACAATGTAGGAGAAAATCCGTGTTAAGGAATTGGGACCCGACAAGCCCGACCTTAACATCAACCAGCAGACCAAGGAGAAAGGCAAAGTTTACAACTACAGTTTTTGCAGGAGTTGATTCGAGCGGAAGTCGTGGCTTACAGGCTGTGGACTCGCCAATGCACTTTTCTGTTTTCCCTGCATTCCTTTTAAAAGTGACAGATGTGATTTAACATGGACACAGTCAGGACAAACCGACTTGAAACTCCTCTCCAAACGCATCAAGAAGCATGAACGATCAAGAGTTCATATGGAAAACTGCATCAAGCTAGCTGTGCTAGGAAAGATTAGCATAGCAACGCAGTTGGACAACGGACACCGCATTGTGATAAGAAAGCACAACGAAGACGTTGATAAGAATCGTCATATTTTATCGAAACTCATAGACTGCATTAAGTTTTGTGGTGCTTTTGAACTAGCATTGCGGGAGCATGATGAAAGGGACACTTCTGAAAACCCTGGAATTTTCAGAGGTTTAGTTGACTTAATGGTGTCCATTGACCGGGACTTGAACGACCATCTTGAAAATGCAACTGTTTTTAGAGGCACCTCAAAGACCGTGCAAAACGAGTTACTAGACTGTATGCTGGCAGTTCTGAAAGAAAAAATCATTGATGAAGTCAAAACAGCTGATTTTTTAGCCATCCAAGCTGATAAAACAACTGACATTTCCACACACTGTCAGTTAGTCCTGGTTCTAAGATACACTGACAGAAGCTACAATGTCCAGGAGCGTTTTTTTTGAGTTTATTAAGCTCTCCAATGCCAGCTCGGCCAGTGCCTTATTAGAAAGGCTGCGCATCATCCTTCCTGAGGGACAAGAAAAGAAGCTGATCACCCAGGCCTATGATGGGGCTTCAGTGATGAGGGGTGCCACTGCAGGAGTTCAGCGAAAGATCCAGGACATCTGTGGAAGCGCTTACTATGTTCACTGTTATGCCCACCAGTTAAACTTAGTAATGCAACAAGCAACATCTCACATTCCCCAGATCAGTCACTTTTTTTCTGACATTGGGGGATTTCCTTCTTTTTTTTCCAAGTCAAGCAAGAGAACGGCAGTGCTTGATGAGGTGGTCGCGCATCGCCTTCCAAGTGTATCAGCAACACGTTGGAACTTCAAGAGTCATGCTGTTAACACAGTGTATGAACACAAGGCTGATCTGGAGAGGTGTTTTGAGACCATCCGGAACAGACCTGAATTTGACAGTCTTACAAAGAGAGAGAGGCTGGAGGCTACGTGAGAATGCTTCAGGATGATGATTTTTGTTTTTTCCTGGCCCTCTTTCACAAAATAATGCCACATGTGGACATGCTGAACAATCAGCTGCAGAAAAGAAACATAGATTCTGTCTACATCTCAGGAATCATCCAGAGATTCATTGACAGCATGCAGGCTATCAGGTAAGCTTCTGTGCACAGTGTTACCCAAATGTTAATTGTCTCTGAATAGACTCTATGTAGCTTAATGTTCAAATACAGTAACTCATCATTTAATACAGTCTTAGAGTTATATATTATATGTTAACCAGTTTTCAGAAATGATTTTTGAATCATATGTACTGTTTGTGTATTATCAGAGAGGCTGTTCCTTCCCTAGTTGAGGGTCAGGAGTCCAGTGGACCTGTACAGGAACCAGCCACAAAGAAATGGCGGACATTGGGAGAAGACCGGAAACACCGTTTGGCATTGGAGGTAAACACTTACTGCTGTCACCTGGTGGACAGAAGAATAACAATTTTCACCACACTAGCTGTTTGAAATAGTGCTACTGACTAAAATATACATTGTCATGTGATGATATGAATACATAGATCAGGGGTTTCCAACTCCAGTCCTTGTGAGCTACTATCCTGCAGGCTTTAGTGTTTCCCTGCTGTGACACACCTGACCCAAATCAATGTCTCATTAACAGGCAGGTGCAGAAGATGACAACAAGTTGTTGGAGAACCTCTTCATTTGAATAAAGTGTGTTGTACCTGGGAAAAACTAAAACTTGCAGGATGGTAGCTCATAAAAACTGGAGTTGTTCAGGAAAGGAAAGGAGAATTGCAATCTGAATCATTTTTTTCAACAAGTCTTCACAAACAAACAAGTCATTTGATTCCGGTGGTTACTTGCTCTCAGTGTACATTCAATACAAAAAGTAAAAAAATAAACAAATAAATAAAGTTATAAGATATAAATAAAAATAAGAAAAATCCATTTTAAAAAAAGTATAAAGCTTATTGTTTAAAATGAAATGTCAAAATGTAGTTCTTACCTTTTTAAAATGACATATCATGTTATAGGTATGCGACACCATTATGTGCCATGCCAAGGAGAGGTTTTCCTTCACCAAACACCTGGTCAGTGCCACTCTGCTGCAAGGAGACTTGTTCCCAGAACACGACAAGAAGTTCCCAGATTCCGCGCTGGATACTGCGGTGGAAGCATATCCCTCACTGGACAAGGCCAGACTTAAAACAGAGCTGTCCTTGATCTACAGTAATGAAGCGTTCCAGAGCTGCAGTGGTGCACTGGCTCTCTTTCAGGTTCTGATGGAGAATAATCTCCAAGACACATTTACAGAAACTGTAAGTCTTCTCAACATCCTGATTACCACGCCAATGACCACATCAGAATCGGAGAGGTGCTTCTCAACGCTAAAGAGAATAAAAACGTTCCTAAGGAATACAATGGCGCAAGATCGCCTTAATGCTTTGGCTCTGCTCTCCATAGAGAAAAAACTAACACGGGACATCCCTGATTTCAACACCAGAGTCATTGAGAAATTTGCCACTCAAAAAGACAGACGAGCAAAGTTCCTGTACAAATAGAATCTGTCCATCCCCTCCACTCAGCTATCACACTATACTCACCTCAGGAACACAAACATATTCTTCTTTCTCTGATTCACTCACACACAACGTTGATATGTATAAATTCAGTTTATACCCTTTAATATTTGACTCATTATATTTGATGCTTTTTCTATAACATGCTTAGAGTATTATATTGTTGAAAACTGTTTAAGTTTCTTTATCCATGAAAATGGTGATTTGAGGAGATAAAATCATTAAAATGATTGTAAATCATGATTGTGAAATTGTAATCGTCTGACTGTTGATTTGAATTCTTACACTAGACCAGGCAAAGCAATGTATTGTCACGTCAGCCCCACCTAGAACATTTTTCACCAGCCGCCACTGATTTATAAATATATATATATATTGTCAGCTATAACAAGCTTTTATAATTGACTCTGAACCAAAATTGGCTTGATGTTTCACCACACTGAGAAGAACTCAACTCAAGCAGAAGATAATAAGTAAGAAATATTCAAACATGGCTGTCATCATGCAGGTTTGTGATCCTTTACTGAAGTTTGTCGGCTGCATGAAAAACTAACAGACTGTCCTGTGAAGGAAACAAACACCACTAAGTGATGATGATGAAGCCAGCAGAGTGCTTAGCGTCCTCAGGATGAAGACTATGAAGGCTGTTAAAAGGAGAACTCCTCTGCGGGGACTCGGTGAGTGGATATGTAAATGTTTAAGTATCTTTGAGCTGCTGTGAAAGTTTAACCTGCGTGATGTTTCTCCAACACACCGGCTTTTATATGTTTCAGTGGGATCGGAACAAAATTGTTTTTCTTCCTCTTTCCTGTAGAAACATGCAGCTCCGAGTCGCTTCCCTGCTCATTCTTTCCATAAATTATTCACGCAGAGAATCTGACTTAACACGCAAATGAACAAAATATTTTATAAGAAACAACATGTGCTATAAAGCAGCCAGATTTTTTTTTTTTTTTTTTTTTTTTTTGTTATATTTAACGGCCAATTGAAAGTATTTACGAGGTGAAATACAGCACAGCAAGGCAGTGTGACCTTTCTGCCAGCTTGGTTCTGCTCCTCGTGCTTCCGGAGCTGCTAGCTAACCTTACTAGCATGATTAGCTCCACTTTGACTTGACTTCCGTGCTTATGTTGACTTCATGGACGGGCATGGCCCCCCCAATGCCTGCCCATGCCACTGGGACTGTATAGTTTCAGCGTTTGCTCCATTATTTCTGCTTGGCTGTTGAAATGTAGAAAACCAACACAGAGCTATTATTATCGCTACCATTACTGTCACATTACGTAGTATCAGTGAATGTCCTCCTCTATCAGAGACTTCAGGGGCCTCCAACACTGTTTCTACACAAACAACGTGTTTAAACAGATTTGTTTCTTTAAAGCTCAATAAGCAGATTAAAGCTTTTCCTGTTGAGCTTGTTTACTGTTGGTGTTGTGAGAAATCTGCCTCCTCCTGAAGAACAAGCCTGGAACCAAAGAGGAAAGTCTCTCATGCTTCAAGTATCAGTATCTGGACTTACGGACCCACTATGGTTCAGAACTGGATCTCAAAGTAACAATAAACCTTTGTGGTAAATTATATTTATATTCCAAGACCAAATAAATAAAAATAAAATTATAAAAATAAATACAGAAAGAAAGAAAACAAGGGTTGAACTTTACTCATCCATTTAAAGCAGTTTCTTTCTACATTCAGACCAGATTTGAACAAAGACCTGCATAGTTGTGTCATCATAATGTGGAAGTGGAGGGAAGTTGACTGCATTACCCATAATCCTATGTGTCTATGTTCAGCCAATAAGGTGTCAGCAACACAGGACTGTACAGAAGTGGAAAAAGTTGCATGTTTGACTGCAAAGAGAATGTACAAAAGTAAAAAGTTACAACTGTACAACTGCTGAAATCAGAGGGAGAAGCTGAGCTTGGGGCACACAGCTGCTGAGGGAGACGTCAAGTGACTGAGGAGGATTTTAAGTCCTCATAGACTCCCATGTTAAAAAGGCCAACTTCACAGCAGTAATAAACATGTTTACAGCCTGGTACAAGTCCGTACTCCATGAGTAAGTTCTTCTCATACAGTAAGGTATAAAAAAGAAAAGTTTATCTGGTGATTTGTGCATTTACATTATTACCATGATATAACAGGCAATAGTGGAAAGGGTTGCAGGAAGCTGGAGCCGAAACCAGCAATCGTTGGGTGAGAAGACTTGGACAGGTTGTCAGTCCATCAAAGTCATTGAATTTTTTTTGGTTTCATTTTCACAGCGTTGCGGCCCTAAAAAACATGAAAAGATCACAATTAAACCTAAAAAATCTCTACAAGCCAACTTCGGTCACATTCAGCCTGCAACGGAAATGAATATAAAAAGCAAAATACCGAGTCCCACTGAAAACCCCAGAAAAATCCACAAGCAAGCTAGTTTTTTATTTTACTTTTTCTTCATTGACTTTAGGTGGAACATTGATTATATTTATTGACTAAACTTCAGTGGCATTTTCTGTCAAATACAAAAAGAAAACTTCTATAATTTTTTTTCTCCCTTCTGATTCATCAGCCTGTTAATGTTCATCCCGTTTCCATCCAGAGAATATAATATAAACTAGACTGTGTATTTATCTCAGAAAATTAACAGGAGTTTTCTGACATTAAACAATCCTCCCTGTGTTTGAAGATTCCTGTGAAATCAGGCAGCAGACTGATTGCAAACCATTCAGTCTCGTTTCACATCTTTAAACCGAACATTGATTTTGTTTGCAGCCGCTGTCGATTGTTTATTGGCTCCGTTTGAGCCTCCTGCTGTTGTCCATCACAGTGTTGTGCTGCAGTGGTAAAATGACCAGCGTGGGAATCGTTTTGACTTCGTTCTCTGTCTGAGGCAGTAAAATGCTCACTTTTAATCATGAGTTAGAAGCCAGCTTCATCAGTGGACGATCCTGAGTGAGCTGCAATAAAACTTGCTGAATGCAGCTTCGTGCTTTATAGACTCCTGCTTCAGGATGTTGGACTTCCCGCTGCTCCCGACACAAATCTGGACTTTAGGTACCGCAGAGTTAAAACTCAGACAGAAGCAGCTCTCTACGTTCACTAATTGGATCTTCCTGCTGGAAAATACAAGAATGATGTGTGAATCATTTGAATTATCATACATAATAAAACAATTTATCCATACAAAACAATTATAACATTGTCTTCAGCCTTCACACACCAGGTTATTGAAATTTTTTTTTTGAAATACCAAAAACACTTAATCGTATTTTTTTTTTTTTTTTTTTTTTTTTTTACACAAAATCACACACACAAACTATTCCCCCCCTCTTCTACACAAACATCATTTCTAACTCTTAACTGAATGTAGGTATAAAAATAAATAAGTAAATAAGAAAAACATCTGGCTTTAATGATCTCTTAGGGATCCGCCAACACCAGGAATCAGCCCACCCATGGCCACAGAGGGCGTCACCACAGGAACCATCCAGGTCAGGGCAGGCTGGAGACTACAACATAGCCATAGGGATGCAGCTCAGGACACCCAGCCACTCAGAGAAGGAGGATCACCACGGCAACAGCCCTGCAGGCTGAGCAGGCAGAGTCCCTGATGTGAAGGATCCCCATAAAATACAGAGCTGGAGTTAGAAATGTTAAAACAGAAATTACAATAAACTTTTAAACACAGTAGGGAACCTAAAATAAAATAAAGCGAATATTCCAGCCAGAAGTTGTCCCCAAATTATTTATTTTACACATGACTGGATTTCAGGTTATAGTAAGTAAGACTTTATTGTCCCTGAAGGGAAATTCTTCTCCACAGATTCAGTCACTGGACTCCCATCACCAAGTGGGAATACAGTTCTGCACAGACTTGTGCAGAACTTTGCATCAAACTCTGCACAACTCTGCTGATTCCCCTTTGATCTGAGTCAGGTGCGTTGCAGCAGGGAAACACTTGTAGGACTGCAGCTGTCCAGCACCATTGCCCAGCCCTGGTCGAGCAGTCTTCTTTGCTTCCCCTGTCATGGTGCATGGAGCATGTGGCCGATGGAAGGTTAGGGAGAACTGAAGCTCATTGACGATAAAACAGAGAAAACACAACGGAATGAATACTACTTAAAATTACTACATTAAAATAACCATGAACTAGCAAACTGAAAGAGAAACCCATAGCGTATGTACACACTCTGGGTTTATATATATATATATATATATATATATATATATATATATATATATATATATATATATATATATATATATATATATATATATATATACACATACATAGAGGTGTGCTAATAAGCGCCAGGTAAACTAATAACAGGAAGCAGGATCAAACCAGAAAATACAAAAGAAAAAAACCTGAAAAATGATACAAGAAAATCAAACAAAGCAACAAAAACCTAAACCAACACCCAGAGACCACCATATCCCTGTTTGTTTAAATTCTTACAGCTTCATCTTCTGAACTGAAGAGATGATAAAAGATCCTCCTAGATTCTCTTTCCAGGCGAATGACAGGGTCTGATCACCAAACACACATCCTTTCAACACATTCTGTGTAAACCAGAAAAATTTCAACAGATCTCTAATTTATTGAAGTTAAAGAAGAAAGAACGGCCTTTGGGTCTAATGCTGAAAGTAAAAGGATGTCAGGAAGAGTTAAAATGTCCAGTAAACATGTAAAGATGCTGCCACCTCCAGGCATCACTGCAGCTCATAAATATTACCAGACTGTAATAAAATATCAGCTCCTGTTGTCTCTCATCACACCCCTCTAAAGGAAACACCATCCGGCGAGCAGTGCGGTCAGCCTCCGCCATCTGAAGTCATCCATTAACAGCATCGATTAAGTCCCGGCCTCATAACCATCCAGCTTCATCGATAGTCAGTCTGCCAGACTCGTGCAGCATCAATAACCTGCAATCTGTTGACACTGTAAGTCAATATTTCCACATTATTAAAAAGCAACAAGCGTGGCAGTTTAGCTGTAGTTATTGATGATGAATTCTGCTGTTATTGATGATCGTTGCTGCCGTACACTAATGAAGCGATATCAGGAATGTGACCTTTCGCAGCTGCTGATGACGCAAAGCATTCATCATTCCAAACATTTCTGTGAGAGGAAAATGTGCATCTGTAACTCCGCCATATTGATTTAACAGACGAGATTTCCCATGTTGATGTGTTTGGTCCTGTTGTAGCAGACACACAAACTCATCTCATCTCTTCATGGTTGACAAGAACCAATTTACCTTTTTCTGCACACACTTCCTCTTCCTGCATTTAGAATCTGATCGGATGTTTGTTGCCTCAAAAAAAAACAAAAAAAAAAAACCCTTTTTCTGTACTGAACTCTGTTCATATAATATCTTCCTTCAAAGAACTTTTTGTGGACTCGTGTTCCCAAATGGTGTTAGAGATCTTGACCACAGTTTTCATTACACAGCTGTTAAACTGCTTCATGTACACTAAAAGGGTCTCTGCTGGTTTTACTTTCTGTCTTGTTGTTAAACTTTTGCAGCTGCTTGCCTGAAGCACAAACGACTGTCATGTTTTAGTTGCCTGGGAAACAAGCTGGCTTCCTCAATATGGAAAAAAACATGAATACAAAAAGTACAGTATCAAGGACTGATATTTGATTAATTTATAATTTATTGGCAAACTAAACACTGTTGCTATGATGCAGTGTCATATCGGTGTTACGTCAGTGTATGATCAACAGGTATTTCAATCCTGAAACTGTTCAGTTATTTTCTGTGTAATGTTAATTTTATGACAGAAATAAAATAAATGTGCCTAAATTAGTAAATAAAATAATATGACTTTTTTTTTTCATGTTTATATAGATTTGCATTTCCAGCAGAGAAGAACCTGAGTTCATGACTTGGTCAGTTTTTTTTTTTTTTTTTTTTTTTTTTTTTTTTTTTTTTTTTTTTTTGTATCATTAGTCATTTCAAGCTGCTTTAAAATTTAATTACTACAACTTTTTTTTTTTCTTTTTCTTGTGGACCATTTGGCCATGCTCTTTACACTAAGGGGAAACATTGTATAAACTGTTTGGAAATGTTTTCTTAAAAATCTCTGTGTTCTTTTTGTCAACATTAAAACTTCTTTCATTTTGTCTGAATAAATTTCATCCTACAAGATTTACAAATACACTAACAAAACTTGTCCAGTGGAGTGAGAGCCAGTTTAAGCTGATCAGTACAAAATGCTGTTAAATTAAGTGGAAGTATGCATTTTATTTTCCTTGGATCATGTCTTAAAGCAAAGCAGACAGCAGGTTACTTTTTACAACTGAAAGTAGTTTGACAACTGACATGTACTTGCAAAAAATTCAACAATTATCATTAAAGCATCGAATGATTCGCTGAAAAACTCATGTTCTGTGTTTCACTTAATAAACATAAACACAGCAGATTGGGTCAACACCGTCTTCCATAAGGACAATGAAATTAAGGCATCACATTAGTTTTCATTTGCCCAGAAGGAGAACTGTCATTTTTCACTGGTCCAAAGAGAGACTGTCGCCCCGAGCAACGGTTAACATCACACTTCTAGAGAAGTGTTTCATGTACTTTAATACGTGATAAAAAACAAACCACAATCATGGCAGATGGGGAAATTGCATTGACATGAGCCCATCAGTACATTTCTGTCCTGATCTTGGACAAATGTAAAGTGTCAGTTCTGCCCAAAGTGTTTGATGATGATGATGAAAAAAAAGCAAAGAGGAACAGCATTCATACATCAGTGATACTAGCCAGACAGCAGACCAGTCTGGGTTGAATCCGGGCTACTTTTGGAACCTGCTGCTCACTTACAGCACCGGCAAGTGTGGTGTGGCCCAGAAGTGGACCAAATATCATTTGCAAGCCTGAGCAGCGCAGTTCCCGCTCTTCCGATTTAATGTAAATGAAAGGATGCACTTCTTCAGATCTTTCAAGTTAGGAGTATGTGAAAAACTGCTACAGATAAATCCCTCCTCACCTATGACACCAGTAGGTTTGTGCAAAAGTTACTGGACACATGAATGATGTGAGAGTTATTTAAGTTCCTGTTAATAAAACTGGACAGCGGGATAAATCCACTCTCCAGCTCTGTCTGTGGCATGACTCGACTGTGGACACTCAGGTTTTGATAAGACACCACATCTCTAGTTCACACATGAAAGCTGTGACCAGTCATAGGGCTTCCAGGTTGGATCCACACATTTAACTAAGTAGAAGATGATGTTCAACATCTGCTTTGTTGAAGTATGAGAGACAAGTTCACCCAACCCCTGAACTATTCATGTAAACTGTGGCTGTTTTGAAGTCAGCCTGACGGTTTCTACGTTTACTTGGGAGTTTTAATTCCTGTTTAATTCCGATTAAAAGTTAATTCCGCCTTGAACTGATGGAAAATGACCATGTAAACACTTAATTCCTAATGCAAATTTCTATTCGGAATTAAACTTAATTCTTACACAAGTGGCTGGTTTAATCGCATATTAATTCTGAAATATTTAATTCCTCTGTTAAGGTTAAAAGTTAATTCCGGTCGCTCTGAGCATGCTCGTTACCTTGTCCTGTCCCGATGACGCGCGTTGTTTTGCCTCCCGTGTTTGGTGGTGTAATTTCTTCTTCTTCTCAGTTGCTGAAAAGAGTGAAGTAGTATCCTTGTGTTGAGCTGGTACTTCAAATTTATAATAAAAACAGCGGCGAAACTGGTACTTATTACGTAGTTTTCACAAGCTACGAGTGAAAAGACGAGAAGCAGGGAGACAACTTTGTTTATTTCAGGTATACGTCATACATCACATGCACCCTCTGTCCAATCAGAACCAACCTGCTGCTCTAAAGAGGAATTAAGTGAGGACGTGTTTCATGTAAACCTCCATTCGGAATGATTATTTTCGTGTAAACTCGTAGGAGAAAACATTAATTCCAGATTATTTAATTCCGAATGATTAATTCCAAATTAAAAAACATCATGTAACCATAGCCATTGTGGCAGCCTTTTTGTGAGTAACTGGAAGAAGGCAAAGTGGAAGGAAAGAAAATCAGCCACATATCAAGGGTTGTTTAAGACAAAATATCCATTTGCCATTGCTGTAAATGTGCCAGAAGCTGTGGATATATAGCGATTTATTTTCTTGTATTTCTCCTCTGTTCCCGTCTTCCACATGAGTGCTTCCTAGAGTGGCTGACTACCTGATGAAACTCATCTGTGATGGACTGTGACTGCATGTGCTGTTAAGCCTGGATATGTTCTCCGGTTCATGCCAGTTTATCTGATTTTCATTGTGTGTTTGGCAAAATCAGCTTTGTCTTGTGTCAGTAAAGAGCTTTTTAGTCTTGGATTGAATGACATTTATTTTTCACTTCCAAGTTCACTTGAAGTAAAAGTGTTGTGGTATATTTGGACAGAGCTGGAGACTAATTGTTTTACAAGTAAGGAGAAAAAATACCAACTGCCATCCTTTTTCTGCATGACAATATTTTTATGTCTATCCTGAAAATGCAGTCTTGTGGGACGAAGATTTATGAGAATCAAAGCTGTAGCTCTATATGCTTAACATCACATTAGAAATATTGCTTTTATTTTGTGAAACAGGGTAATGGAAATGCAGGTACTGACTATCACAAAGGACTCTGACCGTCTCAGACCCTCAGCCACTAAAACCTCCCGGCACTTTGAACTACGACCAACTCACTTAGTCCTGTTAAACATTATATGTATGTCAAGCAAGCTATTTAGCAGTCCTACCATACAAAAAATTCTAATACTGTAGTTTTTGTTAAAGATAAATATAGAGAGCACTTCATTTCTACATACATTAAATAATGCTATGTAAAGTATCCCAAGATGATACTTTTAAGTGATACTGACTTTCAAATAAAAAAAAACAAAACATGACATTTAAATAAAAGATAAAGCAGTTTATGAATGCCACAGTCTTTGTTAAAAGTTCACAAGCAGGACTTTAAATATGTTTGCTTGCAAGAAAGTTTGGTAAATCAAGCTAAATGTATCTTAGAGGCATATAAAAACCAAATAAAATGGTTCTAAAACTGACCCATGTGGAACACCATAATTGACAAAAGAGAAATTACACCTAGAGTTATAGACCTAGAGTTCTAGTTATATCCTTCTGTGAAAATCATAGCCACCAAGGGAAACAGGGAAGGTCTGAAGAACCAGATTAGAGCAGAAGTTTATCATCTGCGGCCTTTAAATGTCATTTGTCATCAATTTCAATGCAGTGATGTTGAAGTGAAACTGGATTGGTTTATTAGTTTTCAGTCATGATGTAGGAAAGACACAAACTCCAGTCATTAAAAAAAAAAAAAAAAAAAAAAATTATACAACTCACTTAAAACATTTACACACTTCACACATTAGAAATTTAACAAATTTTACAAATATTGATTTAACTGGGATTGTATTAACAGATTTAACTGTGCATAGCACAGGTACTAAAGGGTGCAGTCGGATTCAGCTAGTGAAATAAATGGCAAGTGATGCTGTTGGCAAGTGATGCGGGTTGTTGGACGCAGGTGCTGGAAGTCAAAAGTGCTTCAGGAGCTGGATGAGCCTGCTGAACTTAATTTATTTGTACACCTGATGGGGAATTGATGAAAACTCCAGAGCATGTCATTTGTGGTTTGAGCTGAACATGTAAAACACCAGTTTCTACCAGACAGCTGTGGCTGGTAGCAGCTGACCAGTAAAACGCAAAGAAGAAAGAAGACAAAGGTTAATGGCTTCAGCAAAGACAGCTGAGTGCAGCTGGAACAAGAGACACCTATAATCTGTTTTAACATGATGATGCTGAGGACTGAAGGGTTTATTATGAATCATGAGGGGGGGGGGGGTTGATAAATCCTGCCAAGCTTTTTCTTTTAGGTTTTCTGTGATAAAACATGAGAATGTGGACACACTTTCCCTTTAATGGAAAGATCACACTGTTGAGAACCAGTTTGTTTTTAAATCATTCATTTCACCACATATGTCACCATGTATTCATTTGTAGTTAAGTGGGTGTCTTTTTGTTATATTTTCTCCCTCTAGGATGTGGTTTTCTAGGTGTTTTCACAGCTTAGCTTGTCTGTTGGAGGTTTCTTATGGCAAGTTGTTCGTAGTAAACACTGCTATGACACAATCCAGTGTCCTTAAGATCCTTAAAGTTGAGAATAGTTTCGTCCATCATTAAGCGTTCCTCAGTTCTGAGATTGAATTTAAGGATTAGGGTCAAATGGGCTCAATTAATAGATTATTTGACAGCTTAAAGCAGTGTGACTTGAAGTAGAGCAGGGCAGAGCAGTGGTTTCGACAGCTTGCTTTCTAGCAGTGGATCTCATCAAAGTGACTCAGGCTTCCTTGGAAACACTGTTAGAGAACAGAAATGGACTCTGCTGCTGTGGGCAGTAAAGATGGCAGATTAAGCAGAGAGAGATTGCTCAGATGAAAACAATAAATCATGAACTATTGCTGTCATCCACATGCTTGGCGAGAAGTAGCCTAGAGCCCTTCAATTAACACAAATGGGCTGTGTTGGTTTCATAATGTACTTAAAGGGCCACTTCTCTGCCACTGAGAGCTGGTCTTTACTACTCATTGATGTTTAATGTCTCAATGTTAAGATTACCACCTCTCATAGCACTTAACCCGCAGTAAGAGGAAGACATGAAGAGTCTGATGATCTGTATGAGTCAGGGAGATAATCTTAATAGTATATAAATACAGCACCAGACCAGATAATGAACTTTTATTTGTTTGGTTTATTGTTTGAAATTATTTAAATTTCATGATAGAAAACTCGGGTTAACTGGGTTCCTCTAAATCAAATAGCCACACAGTAGATGTTTATGCTACACACCCACCAATCACTTCATCCGATTCACTGTTCAACTCCTTATTAACACATGTAATCTGCTGATCACATGGCAGCGACATTTTGTGCATTTAGTCATGAAATAAGCTCCTTAAAGCAGACAAGCAGATGATCTAATGATCTTTAAAAGAAAACATTCAGTTTTACAGGAGTAGCAGCAGGACTTTCCTATCTGACGGGACTGATGGAGGTTTGACTTGTTAATGGTGTAACATCTGTTTGATTCGCTTCTGTAAATCTGAACATTTTTTTTCTTAACTTCTGCTGTTGGCGTTGTGTTCATGCTCCAGCAACAGCCAAACCCAACACTTCAAATATGTCTGTTAAGAAATATTTAATTATAATCAATGTCTGTGATGGCCTGCCTTCTTCGTTTTGTTTGTATTGATTGGTGATTAGGAGAGAATGTACTGTACCTGCAGATGTGGGAGTGAATTAACTTATAAAGCTTGCTTTTGCTTTTGACTCACTTCCTCTTCCTCTGGCTGGGCAGTATTTCTCTCCACATCATGATAATTAGGATTTGTTAAGTTTTTGGGTTGCATTTTTGCACACACAATCACACATCCATTCACAGCATTTCACTTCTGACATTTAACACATTCAGAACCCATTATGAGTTCATTTTGGTTAAGTTCTGTAAATAAAGTAAACGGTCGTTACGCTTTTCCAATGTTTGACTCCCTCTTTTGTTACCACTGTGAGCCAAGTTGGTAACAATGTCTAAATTTATGGAATATGACAAGGTTAAGCTTTAAGAAATATAGTTATTAGTGCTTTAGAAGTGTTTTGTGCAATAGAAGGCCTCCAACTTGAAACATCAGATCCTGATAAATGCCCAGCACATGTAGGTGGCGCTGTAATCAGCTTAACTTCCCAAAACTGACTCTATAGTTTTACCAGTTTTCTGATTTCTGCTTAAACTGTTCTCTTCTTTTATTTTTATTTAATTGAAACTTTTCATTTTCTATAAAAAACTATGAAACTAAGACTGTCAGAGCTGAACATCTGTCTGTCCATCCAGGCATTTTCCATACGACTCTTTGCCCCTCTAGCCATCTTTCTTTTTATCTATCATCCATTCATCATTTGTCCATTGTCTGTCCATCCATAATCCATGTATGCACTCAATTTTCATCCATTTTTTTTATCCATTCATCCATGCATTTTTGCATCCGTCCATCCATCTGCCCATCCATCATCCATCCTTTTTCCTTTAACATGTGGAGATGAAGTAGCAAGGCAATCTAGAGTCCCCAGTGGCATTTCCCAGAACTCTTAGTGGATCCCAAAGCATTCCCAAGCATGATCTGTAACTCTTGGGAATTCTGTTTGTGTACCTCTGGGTCTCCTTCCAGATGGGAATACCCAGAGATCCTCTGGTGGAAGGTTCCCAAGAGGCTTCCTCATCACATGGCTCCCTCCTCCTTTCAGAATGAGCAGATCTACTCTGAGCTCCTGCAGGAAGTTGGAGCTGCATATGAAAGATGAGCAAACTCGTTTTGGCGAGAAAATATGATCGCCCCAAGTTATCTCCTCTCTGCCACAACTCTGCAGACTGGAGAGAAATAAAAAATAAAGAATTCTGTTTAAACATTAAAGAGGAGAAAGTTGGAGCAATGAAAGCAGAAAAATCAGTCAATACTTAAAGTTCCTCACTGTGTGAAATGTTATATAAAGGGTTATATATCTGCTTTAGTATCTATACGTCATTTTAATTTTATATTTCTTATAGTTTTTTTTTCTTTTCATCTTTTCATTTCAGCAGAATTTCCCTTTTACATTTTAATTTCATGTTTTGTTCCTTAGTATCTGAAGTATTCCTTGTGCATTCCTGCTGAAAACATGAAGCACAAAGTTTGGAAATAATCCGGTCGCTAAGGAAGCTGACCACCCTCGCTCGGACCCAACATCTGGAGCTGTTACACTGTTTTACATCTAAACTGGTGAAGTCATGATTCTGACCACCATGTCTAGCCCTTTTCCATACACTGGCCCACCTCTGCTGAACAGGAACGCCACCACCGCTGCCATCTGTCTGCTGCTTCAGAGGGACCCTCTGCAACCCCGTCAGGTCTCAGCAGAATGTTAATGAGAAGGAAAGCAAACAGCCACTATGAAACGTTCACAGATGGAAGTTTCACAAATCAAGTGAAAGTCCAGCGACTATAATGGACTGAAATAATTACTGCTTCTGTATGTTCCACAGAATCAGCATACGGAAACATTGGTGCAGTTTCGTAGCTCTTACCTTCCTTTTAGCTGTTGACTACAGAAAGGAAGCCAGTTTCTTAATTTCTTAGCTGAAGATGTTTTTTTTCTTTTTAAATCCTCAGGTTTTAACTGGGAAACGGTTTGACTTTGCTGCAGTGAGATTTGACACTCAACCTGAAGGTTACAGTCTTATCACCTGGTTGCTGCTGGTTCCGAGCTTGACAGGATGAGCAATGACAAAAGGATCCACTGCAAATGCCATCACTCAAAAAGAAAATAGTTTTCTCACCATTTTAGTGGATAAAGAAAATCACACGTACTTCTATTAAAAAAGAAAAGGCACGGCTCGTCTTCTCTGGATAGTTCTATAGATTTTCTTTCAAGCACATCTAACAGCAAGCCAAATTTATTTATAAAGCACTTTGGTCAGTACAAACTATTTTTAAAGTTTTGACCAGTAATACATAAATCATTCATGCATGTATAAGTTGGTCTATGTAGATATAATTCTTTAAACTAAAAATTTAGCGGTATTGCATAACAAGTGTCAATGCATTAAAGTTGCTGAATGATTAAAGTGAAATGCAGAAAATCAAAATAATCACTGAAGGTTGAGAGGTAAAAAAAATCCAAATGTTTGAGCAGTGAAAACTAAGCAGAGATAGCGTAAAGTCATGAAGTACAGCATCAGATGTCATGTGGTGAGAGCTGCACTTTGGATATAATTTAGGAAGATGGGTTTAAACCAGCGAGCGACTGAGCCAAAACCATTTTATTTAACTACTGAACTGTCCATGTACACATCTGGGGAAGAAGAGCCAGAAGACCAGACAGGATACTTAAGCTTCAATATAATGTTTAAGCTTCATCCGCAATTTGTGTAACTGAAATTGAAAGTATGATGAGGAGCCACATCTCTTGCATTTCAGCTCCAAACTACATCAGAATTGTAGGTGCAGATGTGGTTCTCATGGGTCGGAACATGAGGGCTAAGCCCAGCAGCAAGTTTCCTAAAGAAACAGTCATTACTGTTCAGAGTGCGGCATTAGACTCTCAGAATGTTAGAGAGTTATCTCTTATGGAGTCAATATGGTCCTGAATCATGACTGGAAATGAATTTCTTACATCTGGGAGAGGAAAACTTTTCTTTTAGTTTTTTACTCATCCAGTATAAAAGCAAGCAGACTGGTGTGGCTGCTGTGTTGTGCTCATAGACTGTATATAAAAAGATGGACGGAGCCTCCGTGACGTCACTCATAGGTTTCTGAAGAGTTGAATTGAAGCTCGGTGGGCGGTTCTTACCGTCGCCGTCTTGGCACGGGCATGCGTGTCATCTCGCCAAAGGAGGTGGAGCTCGGGGTGGGGGGGGGGGGGGGGGGGGGGGGGGGGTGCAGTGAGCATCATAGTGGATGATTGACATCAAGCAAACTTCAAACTTTCTGTAGCTAAGAGCTAACCCGAAGATAACAGGAGCTAACCAGCTAACGGAGGTAAGCGGGCTAAAGCTAAGACACGTTGTTAATGGCTAACGGTTGTTCTACGTTCTTCTTACTTGAAGCGAGATTGGTACCTGTCAATCAAGAGGGCACGCCCCTAAATATGCCAAATTTTGAGATTAAATTACTTTTAAATGGGCGAGTTAGAAAAAAAATGACTCCCCCCCCCCCCCACAGTTGTCATGAAGCTAAACCTGACCTATTAAACTGAAAATGGATTTTTGAACCAGGCTGTAAACATGTTTATTTCTGCTGTGAAGTTGGTCTTTTTAACATGGGAGTCTATGGGGACTTGCGCTGTTTTGCAGCCCCTAGTGGATGAAGGGGGGACTGCAGTTCTATGCACTTCCGCATAGGGTTCACTTTTAAACGCCGGAGGCTCTGTCCATCTTTCATATACGGTCTAAGGTTGTGCTGAGCAAATTTGCTTTGCCAGGAAGAACTTTATAGATATGATGATAATCTGAGTTCTTATTTTATTTTTGAGTAAATCTTTTGGTTTTTATGGAATTTAAAGCACTGACGGACCTGCCCAGAGGGGATAGAAAAAGGATGTAAAGAACAGAAGGGGACATAGACATAAAGTGAACATGCAAACATGAGACAGACATACAGCACAGAAAACACTTCATGCAACCACAGATATCGTGTAGAAAATCTGCTACACCATACAGAAACTCAACAAAGGACATTTCTGCTCATAAAATGTGGTACACATTCTTTATACTAAGTCAGACGTAGAACCTTTACTTATTTCAACTCTGGTAAAGTCTGATTACTTTGGGAAAAGGCCAAAAGTTGATTCTGTAAACTTTGTTTCCTTGATCGATAACCACACAACTAAATTTTTCCAGAATTTGAAACTTTGTGGGCAAATTCCTCAATTGTTTTTGCTGACCATGTCCTGTCAGTAATTGCAGCTAATTTGCTTTTATTTGTTGTTGTTCTTGTTGTCATGGTTTTTACTTGATTGAGGGAAAAATCCCATGCAGTGACTTTTGTGCTGTCTGCTACAGTAAGGACCGGTATGTGAAGAGGAGGTGGCTGGTAATAAAGGGTGGTTTGTTTTATAGTTGCTCTTTTAATGCATTCTGAAACAAGACATGCTAGTTGTATTGTAGTTTAAACTTTTCTAGTTTTTATTCAAGGAATTAATGTCTCTTTCTAATTTTTTTTTTTTTTAACATTTCTATCTTTAACCTTTGACCCTCCAAATTGAACATGTCTAAACAGGAGTTGGAGTTCACCACTGCAGTAAATGAATAACAGTAAACAAAAAAAAAAAAAAAAATCTGGCTTCAGGTAGAAATGTTATAACATATTACTGAGTGAAGAAAAGTATCAGGTTTCTTGAAGATTAGCAGTTATTTAAGTCCAGCTTATTTAAATACAGTAAGGGTTTTTCATAACTTTTATATAAAAGTAATGACCCTTTCATTACCTTTATATAAAAAGTAATTTGTATAAAAGTTTTTTGCCTATATACAAAGCAAGAGTGTGAAGTAAAAAGCACAGGACAGAGTTATCAGTTACCAGAAATAATTACATTTCAGCGCCAAATAAAGTTAGGCGTGATCCTAGAGTTTGAACTTACAACTCCGGGTCACTGAACTTCTCGATCATGGCCCGCACGACTGCGGTTAATGGAAATATGGCTGTAACACCGCCACTTTCTGCTTCAGCGGTGAATTTTACATTTTCCCATGACCTCTCTGAATGTCATTTACATTTTACCTAGGCATGTTTTTACAATTTTACCAACATCGCTCCAGATGTCACTGTTTGCTCACACCTGAGGACGCAGTCAGGCTTTGGACACTCAGGACTGCGCTGTAGCCACTTATTCTCGAGGTGATGTTAGGCTCATATCCTACTACTGAATGTCTTCCAAATTCAGGGGAGAAAAATGCAGCATTTAACCTTCATCACATGACTCTGCTTTCTCCTAACTTGACAGAACCTGGATTCTTTTCCATGGCTGACAATATTATGAAAGACACATTAGAAAATCGTTTTTATCAAACTTAAGGCCTTTACACGCCAGGACAGATGCAAAGAAATGACACGAAATTGCAAGTTATTCAGAGGTAAATTATCAATATTTGTGTCGATGCACACCAGTGCAAAATTGCCAATAAATGATGAAAATGCTGAAACAAACTTTTTCATCTTCATACTGCTTATCCAGAGTCGGGTCGCGGGGGCAGCAGCTTAAGCAGGAAAGCCCAGACTTCCCTCTCCCTAGCCACATTTGCCAACTCTGCAGGGGGGATCCCGAGGCGTTCCCAGGCCAGCTGAGAGATATACATCCAGAGTGTCCTGGGTCATCCCTGGAGTCTCTTCCCAGAGGGACGTGCCTGGAACACCTCACCAGGGAGGCGTCCAGGTTCCTCTCAATGCGGAGGAGCAGCGGCTCTACTCTGATCCCCTCCCGGATGACTGAGCTCCTCAACCTATCTCTAAGGGAGAGCCCGGCCACCTTGCAGAGGAAACTCATTTCAGCCGCCTGTATACGAGATCTCGTTCATTCGGTCACGACACACAGCTCATGACCATAGGTGAGGGTAGAAATGTAGATCGACTGGTAAATCGAGAGCTTCGCCTTCTGGTTCAGCTCCTTCTTCACCACGACAGACCAGCGCAGAGTCCGCATTACTGCAGACGCCGCACCGATCCATCTGTCGATCTCGCGCTCCATCCTTCCCTCACTCGTGAACAAGAGCCCGAGATATTTAAACTCCTCCAGTTGAGGCAAACTTGCAAACTGGATTTCACATCAAACCAAAATGCCTGCATGTTGATGCTGCAAAGGAAAAGACAAAAAGTAGCACTGGTTTCATCCTTTTATGGAAAAGAGAGGAAAACTTTCGGGATTTTATTGTTTAATCCAGGAGCAGAAGGTGGACCACGGCCGTTTCAGGATGGACTTCAGGATGTCCGTGGGACAGTTTGAGGACATGCTTTGGCAGCTGCTTGCTTTAAAAAGCAGAGAAGAAAAAATAAAGATGCTCAGCCATGATGATACAAAGTTTGAATAAAAAAGCAGCAAAAGTGACACCTGCATAGCTCGCAACCGATGATCTATCAGTCACAGTAGGTGTTAAAGACCTCTTGGAAGGTTATTTACAATTTTCTTAGCAATATCTTTGCAAATATTTTTAACCCTGTATTTCACATACACTATTTTACATCTGACATGACAAATTAATATGTATTCTACATGTTATGCACCAGGTGGAGAAGTCCAGTCCTCAACATCAACGACTCAACTTTTCTGCCCAGCAACTCTTAGTTCTGGGTTGCTCAAATCGGTCCTCACATCTACAGTCCTGCAACTTTTATATGCATCCTTTCTCCAACACACCTGAACCAAATGGCTGAATTCCCTCTTCTGCATGTCATCCAGTTCCTGAGACCTGGCAGTGAGACATTCCTTTGATTCAGATGTGTTGGAAAGGGTTGGATCTAAAAGCTACAGGTTGGTAGAACTCAGTGACTGAACTTAGACACCCCTGTTTTAGATGTACCTCTCTCCAACACACCTGATGCAAACGACCGAATTCCCTCATCAACATGGTACTCAGCTCTACAGATGCTAATGAACCTTTTATTTGATTCAGGTGTGTTGGTCAAGAGTTCGTACAGCCACACTGGTGAATCTACAAGGAAACAACTTTTAAACACGTATCCGCTGTAGTGGGAACTAAGCATGAAAGGGTTAAGTTATCAGTTATACTACAGGGTTTGAAATGGTTGCGGTGGTTTTATCACACAAGTTTCTGGGTTTGTGGGGAACACCCTGACAAAAGACAGTGTTTTATGATAAATAATAATAAAAAAAAAAAAAACAATGTTAGATAACTTAATAAGTCCTAACAGGCTCTGTGATAGAAGTATTTAGAAGGAAAAGCCACTGATTCTGCCGGCCTGATCTCAGCAGCTCACCTCTGGGGTTAAACGGTATCTCAGAAACAAGCGAAAGTCCTCTGGCGGAGGACCTCAGTCCACTCACGGGCTCAAACGGTTGTAAGCGGTCAGATAAATGAGAAGTGAAAGGCCTAAAGGGCTTTAGAAATCAATAATAAGATCTTAAAATAAATTCTAAAGCATAGTAGGAGCAATGGGATGAATCCGAGGTCGTACGCTCTTTTCTCTGCTCTTATGTCTGGAAGCTGAACCATCTGGAGCTGTTTATCGATTGGTTTGGTTGAAACAAGTATCTTGGCTGTTCCAGTAGTCAAAAGGCTTGAGGAGATAACGGAGTGCTGAATGTCTTTGTGTCTGAAAAAGATGGATTGTATTTTAGAAATAAATCTTAGCAGATTTACAACAGGATTGCGCGAGCAAACTAAACAGCCAGGCTTTTAAACTGTCCATGTTCCCACAGGAAGATAGCAAGTTTTTTTTTTTGTCATTTACAATTCCCATGACCGGACTGAGAAGCTACACCAGCAGAGTTGAATCCTTCATGGTTCAGTTTTTCTTTTTTGTTTTTTTCTTTTTTTAAAAGATTTCAGACATCCAGTTTTTCAGGTCTTGAAGGCAGTGATGTAACGTAACCAGGATCTCCATTTGTTTGAATTTCACATTTGCATTTGTTCAGGTTTTACAGTGATGAGACAAAGCAAAAAAAATAAAAATAAATAAAAATCTCCACAGATTGGACAAACATTCCCAGTTCACAGCCTGGATACTGAGGTTTGATGGAATGACAAGCAGTCAGACAGGACTAAAAGGCAGGAAGAGAATCTATTATGTTCTTCACTTTCATGCAATGATGTGTAAAATATAAACAAATATAATGAAACATGTAAAACTTACAGGAAAATCGACAAAAGAAAAAGGAGATAAATGCTGAGAGTGAGACATTTTCTTATTTTCATGAAAAATCAAAAGTTTAAGACGAGTTGTCAGATCACTCAGTTCAAACTTTTTTTTTTTTTTTCCATGTCTAAACTTTCATTTAAATCTCTTATTAGAACATAATTTAATATCAAAGTGTATGGAATAATTATAAAATTAAGATTAAATCATTTTAAAATCCAAACAACATGACAGATCCATTCAGATTGTCTAGCTCCTAAATTCTAATGGAGGTCTGATAAGAATCGAATCTCTTTTATTTTGAGACTTTATTATCATTGTTTCATTAAATATCTTAGTTTTAACAAAAGTTATTTTAAAAACATTGCAGTTACAGTTACTTTAAAATTTGTTCTAAAGAAAATTGGGTTTTTTAACAATTTTTTTGTTATAAATAAAAAGCCAATCAAAGAGTTGGTTAATCATTGAAATGTTCCACATCTCCCACATATAAGTTCACTGAATCATCAAGAAAAGGTAGAAAAGTTAGCGCTGCATCGAAGGACAGAAATGATTCCTCAGAGACAAGGTGGGTCTGTCTCATGTTAAGACCGAAGGGGACAGCTCAAGTGGATTTACCGTCTGACTGAAAGCTCATGTTGTTTCAACAACATCACTTCAGCTACATCTTGTTCGGAGAGAGCAGTGATATCTCACCTTCCACTCACCGTGTGACGGCCTTACACTCAGGTGGATTGTCATTTAGCAGATGGCTGCCCTCCTTTTACATTCGTAACTGACCGGTTCCCTCCTGAGGCTGAATGTCTGGTTTCAGACCACAACGCCGTCTCTGGCTGCGAATGTCAGTCTGGAATTTGGGGAAGCAGTCGATCCACTGCTCACAGCGCATGCAGACTAAACGATGTAGCAGATCATCTGAATTGTAGCTGTAAAGACTGTTTTATAAAGCGATCAAATCAATACATGTTGTTAAAAGAGCTGCTCAAAACCATCACTTCTCAGCTCCTGGGTGGAACAAATCCTCCATCTGCCGCTCTGTAGCATGTGTTTTCTGTCATACAGTCCTCATCCAGACTCTTTTATTTCCCCTTCAACAGCTGCAACATGGTTTATTAAACCATGTTTAAATGTAAATTTAGTTTAAGAGGCTAAAACAAACTTAGTCCAGATGTACATGAACAGTACACTTCTCCAGGAGGACTTTCTAAAGTGCACCTGTTGAAGGTTTTTCCCACTCTGACACCATATTTAGTCATAAGTTTCCAGTTTCCTCAATTGGTGCACTCATAATTAAAAATGTTTTTTTTTTTCTTCATTTAACTTGATATTAAAAACTGTCATTGGACATGATTAATTGCTAATTTTTAAACTAAACCCAGCTATTCTTCAATGTAAGAATACTTCTCCAGGCATGTTGAAGGACTTTCCAAAGGTCTTGTGATTAGGAGTGTTTAATCTGTGTGTGAAGCCTTGATTTTTCTGATTAAGGTTTTGCCCAACAGCAGATAGATCAGCTGAAGGCTCAGATAGATCTCTCGGGACGTATTCCCAGTTACACCATCACACTATGAAGTCATCATTTCTCTTGTTGTTATGAGGAAGAGATAAAGTAGTTATCAACAATGTCTGATTATCAGTGGAAGAGGATTATTTGGAAAATGTTGAGTTTTTTCTTAAGTGAGCAGATTTAAACTTCAAGCAGCCCGTTGCCACGGAAACAGTAGCACATAGAGGTCTGTTTTGTAGACTTGACATTTTAGAAACTGAATCAGTTTCTCTTTGTTAAGACGTCTGGCCCATCTGGCTTTGATGGAGGCTGTAAGGAGAAAGGAGTCAGGATAGACCTGTTTCATTCAGACAGACCTACAAACTCACTGGTCTGACCCCTCAAGTCTCTTCATGTAAATTTTCCTCCTGAAATAAATTATTGTGCTTTTTGTTAACATATTAAACTGGAAAAATAGAATCTGTTTAAAAGATCTGTGATTAGATTCAATGTCATCTTTAATAATAGCTCTACGTTCACTATGGCAAATTTTAGTATAGAGAATTAATAATAATAATAATGGTGAGAGCCTTGAAATAAAACAAAGATAAAAGATGTTCCTCAGAACTGAGGTCGATCTGTTGCCTTAAAATCTCCAACAGATTAGACATTTAGAATTAGAAGTAACTCCCTTTTTATTTCAGAATTAAAAACTATTAACTTTAAAAAGAATAATCAGGGTATCCTGATTAAGTAAACCTGCTTAGAATTTACTTCTCACGATACACATTAAAAAATACATTTAAAAAATGACAATTTGCGGCCCCTAAATTCAGAATGCTGTGTAAAATGTAAAATAAAGACTGTGATGATTTATTCATTCATTTTTTAACCGCTTAGTCTAATGAAGAATCACAGGAAGCGGAACCAGCAATTATTTACAAATCTGATAAACACATTTTATTTTCAATAGAGCATGATCAATTTATCAGAAGCTGAAACTGTTACATTTTACATTTCATGAACAAATAGGCTCATTTTATATGTTGATGTTAGCAAGGCATCTCCAAAAAGTGATGTCTGGGTAGTAATGCTGTTTATACTGTGTTTTCAGATTCATCTCCTCTCTTCTTTTAACTGTCTGTAAATGTCTGGGAAGTGAAAAGACCAGTTGCTGGAGTATTAGGGGAGGAATGTTGTCCCGTTCTGGTCTGATGCAGGATTCTACAGTCCTGGATACTTTCTGGTGGTTTTTTGCTGTCATAATGCTCCAAATGTTTTCTGAACTGCAGGCAGGCCAGTTCGGCAGCCGGACTCTTCTCCTGTGAAGCCATGCTGCTGTGATGGATGCCGGCTGTGGTTCAGCATTGTCTTGCTGAAATCGGCAAGGTCCTTTCTAAAAGACATCATCCGTATGAGAGACGGTGTTACTCTAAAACCTCTGTGCACTCTTCAGCATTGATGGAGCTTTACAGATATGCAAGCTGCTCATGTATATCATCTATAGACTCTAATGCAAGCCCATACCATCAGAGATGCAGGCTGGTAAACTATTCAGTAACAAGCTGGATGCTCTCTCTCCTCTTTAGTCTGCAGGATGGTATCCATGGTTTCACATTTTCATCCAGCTGACCTAACAACATTTTTCCGATTTTGCTTCAGAGCCTTTTTAATGAGCTGTGTGGCTGGATCTTGTTCACATATGGCTTCATCTTTGCATTAAAGCTCTTTCACTGGCATTTGTGGATTTCATTGTGAACTGTGTTAACAGACAGTCATTTCTGGAAGTTTTACTGAGTCTATGAAGTGATATCCAGTCAAGAATCATGTCTGGATTAGTTACAGTACTGCCTGAGGGCCCTATATTACGAACATCCATAATTTCTCTACAGTTTGTCTGAGATTGGTGGTGTCCACTTTTAGAATTGAGAGACTCTGTCTCTCTGAAATGCTCCTTTCATATTACTGACCTGGTAATTAGTTGTCAAACTCTCCCCCTTTAGTTTTAACATCTGATGTGGAGGTCATGTTCTGTTGGGAAGGAAATGAGATTTTCAAATCAGTGAATTCAAACTTTATATTCACGTCCAACCACATTCCGACTTTTTAAAACAGGGATTTCAAATACAATAATGTGCATTAATAGTGTAATCATCACAGTGTTGAAGGTTTTGGTTCCTTAAACTCTTAAAGATTTTTTTTTTCCTGCATAACCTTATATATATATATATATATATATATATATATACATATATATATATATATATATATATATATATATATATATATATACATATATATGTATATATATATATATATATATATATATATATATATATATATATATATATATATATATATATATATATATATGTATATATATATATATATATATATGTATATATATATATATATATATATGTATATATATATATATATATATATATATATATATATGTATATATATATATATATATATATATATATATATATATATATATATATCTATATATATATATATGTATATATATATATATATATATGTATATATATATATATATGTATAATATGACAAATATTAATTCATTGTTGTTTTCCATTCAATTCAGCTTTATATGTATGGTGCCGCTTCACAACAAAGTCATCTCGGGGCACTTCACAACTTATCAATTTGAGCCGATTCATAGCCTAGTTAATGAAAATCAACCGATTGTACTGAATTTGATTTGAATCTACTGTTTAGAAAACAAGAGGCCATAACTTAAGCATTATGAGTTGGGTCACCTGAAGGAAGGTGTGTGACAAGAGAGTGAAAACTGGTTCCCTCTAGTAGGAGAAATTATTTCCAGAAACTTAAAATACTGGTTTCTCAGGTGTAAAACAGGCAAATTGGGAAAGGTCCTGCTGTTAAATTATGGCTTCCTTGTTATTAACGACCCTTGCGATGGACTGGCGAGCTGTCCAGGGTGTACCCCGCCTTTTGCCCAAAGACTGCTGGGATAGGCTCCAGCTTCCCCGCGACCCTTCAGTGGACTAAGCGGTTAGGATAATGAACGAATGAATGGTATTAACGACACAAATTTAAAATCCAAACACGACACGGCAGCCTCAGGTAGAGACAAGACCGAATGTCAGCTGAGCTTCAATGAAAACCAAACTGGCAAAAGCTGAGTGGTGTTAGTCCAGGATATGAAACACAAGCCCTCCAGTTCTGCACGATCTGCGTTAAAATGCAGCCAATAACATTCAGGGAGCCGCCGAAGCCAAATCCAACCCGGCAGGCTCGGCCTAACAAGGACGCTCACACAGATCTGCTGCAGCAAACAAGAGCAAACAGAAATCCCAGCAGTCAAAAATAAAGGTCATCCTTGTTTTCAGAAAGGACGGTCTGTTTTCTGACTTCACACAGAAATCAAAAGGCCATGTGATGCTGCTACAGTTCCTCACACAAAGATCCCAAAGCTCCTGAGATGTTTCGATTCTGCTCTCTCAGTTCTGTTTATCGCTCGACCCACTGGGAGCCTCCTCAGGACAGCCTCCTCGCCTCCTCTCCAGACAACAGCCCGGCTATTATCTTATGCAAATTGCAGTACTTTTGTGTCCGACTGACACCAGATGAATCAATGATTAAAAAAAACAAAACAAACAAAAAAAGAACAAAAAACAAAAACAACATACACACTTGTTTTCTCTCATTTTAAGTTTGAAAGTTTTTACCATTTCAAAATCTATAAATTTACTCCATCCAGTTCATTAGAGTCCAATCACAATCTAATTCAAACAAATCCATCAATACATACTGAGACATGGGTAGAAAACAAGTCTGGCAAACAGGAAGCGCACATCAAATGAGGATGAGAGGTTTTATTGGACAATGAAACTAACACATAAAATATAAATAAAATCAATAAATAGTATTTTAAAAATGAATTCCTGAAAAGAGCAGTGGTCCAAAAAAAAAAAAAAAAGAGTTCGAGGAGGATAAAATCTTTGTACAAAAGGAAAAATTGAAAGCATTGGTGAGGGAACTGGACTGGTTTGTGTCTGGGAAGAAAAAATAAAAAAACTTCTGCCAGTCTTCTGGGTCACACACAGGAGCAGAGACAGGCTCTCTTGGACAGGAGTTGCTAAGACCAGCTCTGTGCTTACACACCAGGCAGAGCTTCCTGCCTAAGTCAGCCTTCTGTCAGAGGTGCAAGTGATTCTCCAATTACTCCAGTTGGAAGTGAGCAATCCTGGGCTTTGATTAAAACCAGTTTAACCAAAATAAAAGCCAATAAACCAAACAATACTAAAACACATGCAATACATCAAACTTAAATTAAATTAAACTTCAAACAACGATTCTCACTTCTGCCTTGTGACAAATACATTATATGAGCTGCATTAGTCCTGTTTATGACTGTTCTTATAAAACAATTGATAAATATAATTACTAAGGAAACCACCAAATTCTATAAAATATTTTCCATCCTAAGCTTTGTGAACAGATTTCATCATGTTTAGCCCACTAAATATGATCTCTGCATTCGCTGAACTTTTCTTTCCCATCTTTGTAGCAGGTTCTGCTTTCATGGTCACTTCTACAAATTTTGTGATCGCCCCTTATCTTTCCTTTAGTCAGTTTGTATTGAAGCCAAGCTGGGCTGCTGCTAGTCATCTGGGGGCCCTAAGCACAACTGCTTTATGGCCCCCGTTAAAAGTAGGAAACCAGAGTCAGGTTAGTTAATGTGTTGTTCTCACTTTTTCAGACAAAAATATCCTACAAGTCACATTTTTCTGAAAATGACTTTCACTTTCACTTTCTTCATCTCAAACACTTATATAGTACAAAACAAAGATGTACATTTGTGTAGCATTATACCTTATTTGAAAAGGAGCAGAAGGAAGCCCAAGGTTTCTTTAAATACTACTCCTTATTTACAGTCTTTAATTTACACAGTTATATGGCAACCTTTACTTACTGAAAATCATCAGAAAGCAAAATTTAAAGCAGCAAAATAAATTGTGAGTTTTCCTCTCTTTTATATTCATCCAATAACAATTTCTTGATTTAACTGGAAAGTATTATTGCATAATTTTAAATCATCAGTTAGTCCATTCCAAAAAGTTACTCCATAAATGAAAACGCATCTGCTTTTTAGGGCGGTGCGTGCGTATGGTTTCTGTAACATAACTTTACCTCTCAGATTGTACACAGCAACTCTGTCTTTAAACATCCTTTGTATATTACATGAAATCTCATTACTTTGAACTCTGAATATAAACTGAGCTATTTTAAACTAAACCAAGTCACAAAATTTGAGGCAATGTACTTAAAAAATAAATGAAATTTATTTTTAATAAATAAAATTTCATAAATAAATAATATGATCCATATAACACACATGATTGATAACCCTTATGGCTGTTTATTTGTAAAATAACTAGTCTTTGCAAAGTAGTAGTAGATGGAATCTAGTATAAATCTACATTTTGCGAGAATACCAAAACTTCTGGCTATTTTTTCACACAGGTAATCAATGTGAGGTTTCCATCTTAGTTTGTCATCAAGCACCACTCCTAAGAAAATATTTTCAGACACTATCAATTTTTATTTGATCAATTTATAAATACTTATGTACTTTTTGCGATTCCCAATTATCATAAATTTAGTTTTACTTACATTTAGGGATAATTTATTTGAATCAAACCAGGATTTTAGTTTCTCCAACTCTTCTGTTGCAGTTTCTATGACATTATTTAAGTCATCACCTGAACAGCATATATTTGTGTCATCGGCAAAAATAACATGTTTTAAAACTTCTCACTGAACATAAATTTATACATAAAATAAACAATTTTGGCCCCAGTACAAACAGCCATTACAAAACAATTATTCATTCTGTGATGTTCAGGTTTCACTGTTAAATGATGTAAATAGTAGTGTTGAAGTATCTACTTCTATGCAATTAAAACTTGGAGACTCTGTGAAGAGATACTTTTTAATAACAAATGTTTCATAGGCAAGATCCGCCTACCACCAACATATTCAACACAATGAAATTCCCGGTACAGTTGTCTTTACCTATATTTTAAGCCTGGTGGAGAAATCAAAATCTTACCTTGACACCACTCTTCAATTAGCAATGTCAAACATTAAAATAATAATAAAAAAGGGAATAAAACTGAAACCATCAGAATATAAAAAAATCTTTGCCATAACTCCTAAAAATTACAGAACTATTAATTTAGTCTTTTTATCATTTTAAATTGTTTTAAACTGAAGACTTGTATGAAATGTTCTTTCATCAGGTACTTTTGGAAAACTGAAGTCAGGTTTGACATAACCTCTCCGTACAGTTTCCACCTGATCAGAATCTAAACTGTTTGCTGGCCAAAAAGCTGGATCGGCTGGATGGGTTCTCTGTAGTGTCACTGGTTGATGGCCTGTCAGTGGCAGGACCCTCTGTGCCTTCAGAAGTCCCAGAGTCCACATAGCTGGTGGTTGGTGTTGGGAATGTAAAGATTGTAGATTGTCACACAATGCCAGGCGACAGATGCCAGGCGACAGATGCTCATCTACATCTACCTCCTGGCCCTGTGTTCCTCCTTGAACATTCTTCAGCATCAACCCTGCAATAATTTAGGAAAAAAAAGATTACAAGTACTCAAACTTAGAGAAAACAACATTGAAATACAGTTTACAGATTTAAACCTATAGTAGAAAAAATACTGCATGCATGAATTCAATATCAAATTTATTTACATCATTTGAAAACAGTTAAACATGAGAGTCAGAAAAAAAAGTCTTTCACATAACAATAAGGGTGTATTTATCAAAGTAAAACTTAATCAGCAGTTGTTACCTTTGGCCAAGAAACCTCTCATGAATGTCATCAACAATAATAAAACATGTATATATATGTATATATATATGTATATATATATATGTATATATATATATACATACATATATATATATATATATATGTATATATATATATATATATATATATATATATATATATATATATATATATATATATATATATATATATTCTATTCTAATCTTATGAGATATCCTCTTGGTCAGAAGAATGTTATAAGTTTTATGCACCTACTATCATTACCCTTTTAACTCCTGACATTACCACAATACGCCTCATCGGTCTTAAAAGGTTAATAAAAATCATGGCCTTATGACTGACCAATAAATCATTTAATCATTGGCTCTGCCTGGACAAAGTCATAATGAAGTCAAGCGGTCGAGCATCAGTTACTTGAAATAGCATTTAAGCAAAGTGTGAACATGGCTAGCCGTTAGCATGCTAACAGTAGCTACCATCGCCACCTGGCATGGAATGGCTAATGTTTCACATTTTCACACATTATACGTGCTATTTTTAACGTGGTCTTACCTGCAAGTGATGCACTCCTTCAATTCGCTATTTTTGTCTTTCTTTCTATTTTCTGCCCCCAATCCATGACTATTTACTGTTGTCTGTCAAAGTGAAGGAGGCATCCATCACAACAAAACAGGAGTTCTTTTTAATTTTCTTTTTAGGCGAGGGCGCACAGGGGAGGTGGCTTATGTTGACCTTCCTCACAAGCTGTAAATTGGTTAATGTTAGTTTTGTATTGTTGACACATTGATCCATTGATATGGAACGCTTATTTTGCCTCAACCAGATAAGTTTTGTGCCCCCCCCCCCCTCAACTCTTGGGGCCCTACATGCAGTGCTTGATGGGAATGGTGGCGCTGAAGCCCAGAGTGCCATGCTTAAAATAATTTTTCCAGCATCATTTGGACTTTGCTAGCCTTGCTTCTAGTTGAAAAGAGAGGTGAACAGCACGTGAGAAACTGATTGTTTAGTCTGAATGTTTTGCTCCAAGTTTTAGCATCAAACATCAACTCTAGTTCCAGCAGAGTCCAGGCCTGCTTAATCCCTGATGGGTAATGTGAAGGGTGTTTCCTCCAAAGCTGCAGCTTCTCCTCCTTACACCCTTCTGAGCTCAGGTTTGGAGGAAGAAAGTTTAACAGCTGTTTCTGTCTGAGTTTTTAGATAGTGGAGGCAACAGACCAGAGCATAGCAGTTAATGAAAGCCACTGAGTAACCCCCCCCCAAAATCCAGAGATATCTTTGCCTGGATACCCTCACATATGTCTCATGCAGAGTAATATCTGTCCTGGAAACTCTCAGAGCAGGACAGTTTCAGATTTCATTCCAGGAAAATATCAACTCCCGGTCTGGGATCACTTTGATACTGTATTTCAGATTTATTCCAGATACTAGCTAAAGCCCATATTTGGAGAGTATCTCCGTATTTGCTAGATATATCTTTACAGGATATTTCAAGATTCTACTCTTGTCAAATCTGTTGATTTCTGACTTTGGTAAACCCATCATATTTCTCGGACTGCGAATATGTCCGAACACAAGTGATATCTATTGTCCAGATATTTCAATATTCTATTCAAGTCTTTATTTTCTGCTAGGGTTCTGATATTTATATTTAAGTCAAGAACATTTAGATAAAAATGACAGAAAACCATTTCACAAAAAAAAAAAAAAAAAAAAAAAAAACATTCATAAATTAATTTCCAAATCAACACCCTAATTAACCAGCAAAAAAATAGAAATAACAAATAGCAGAGCAAATAAGTCTCTTAGGAGTCCACATCTTCCTCCACATAGCAGCTTTTTGAAAGACATGGATTCCAGTTTGTGAAACCAGCACAGTATCTTGCATGTTTTGTGCTCAGTTGGATTCTCTTCTCCCTGTTCTCATACAAGGCCTTGTTTGCATGCACTCATGACCCTGGTGAGCTTGTTAGAGTGCCGCTTTGGTGAGAGGTACTTATAACACGTTGTTGCCTTATTGCTTTCTGTTGATTTTAAGTTTGGGGTAGTTATTGTGTAAGTTGGTTAGAAATTATCATGTTAGTATTAAGATATGCATACAGGTTGTGGGAATTTTTCCTTTAATCTGTCTGGAAATTTGGTTCTGAGTAGGTGGATCCATTTGTTTTCTGTTTTTCTCCTTTCTGCCCCAGTCAAGTTCCAGTACTCTGTTCCTGAGATTGTGTAAGCCATGTATCATGAACCAGATGTGTGTGTCTGATGTTTAACCTGTGTGTCTGCAGTCTGGTGAGGAAGGAGTTCCTGGATTCCCCTACATGTGTCATGGTTTTGAAGAAATACTCTCGTTGCAAAGGTTCAAAAGATCCAAAGATATTTGTTAAGAAGCGATTCAGGAGGGAATTCAGGAACAGAATATAACAGACTGGTGACTGCTGTGGAGGAGTGAGCTGGCTTTAAAGGGATGGTGATGATTGTGGACAGGTGTGTTCATTCAAGTGATTAGGTGCAGTTGTGTAGAGACTTTCAATGTCCATAGTAAAGAGGAGAGATTTTGGGGTTACCTTGTGAGTGCACGTTTTGTTTAGAAAATCTGTCGTGTAATTCACGTACAGTAACTGGGGTGTTTGGTGGAGAGGGGAGTGAGAAAATGGTCCAGGTAGAGGGCTGAGCCCAATGACGCGTTGCTGCAGTCAGATACTATGGGTCTTCCTTTGGAAAGTTTGTGTGGGATAATCCACGTGTTTGGGTCCCTGTGGATTTTAGGTAGTAAGTAGAAATATCTGGGTTTCGGGGGGTTCTGTCCTTTGAGCAAGAGGAGTTGTCAGTCATTGACGTATTTGCTTTTCTTAAGGTCTGCCAGGAGGTTTTGTATGTGACGTGTCATATAAAGTAAATAGGTTCTTGTCAGTGATTGGTAGTATTCTGGGTCATTTAACTGCCTAAAGGCTTCCTGTGCATAATGGCGGTGGTTCATGGTGACTCTGGTTGAGCCCTTGTATGCTGGTTTGTTGTGATGGAGTGAAGCTGCCTGACATGTCCCTCAGCTGTCTTCTCCTCTGGGGTGAGATTGGGTCGGACTGGTTGTTGTGGAACCATTTTGACATCATGTTTGTCCTGGATGATGTGTTCTATGATTTTGGTCGTTATCTGGTGGCCGGGTGGTTCCCATAGGGATGGACCAGTGTTTGTTTGGTGTGTCAGTCCCATTGTCTTGCAAGAAACTGGCCAGTTTGACTGTGGTGGTAATTGTACAATTCCTGTTAGAACTTTTTGTGATTGATTCTGCTGGTGCAAGTATGGATGAATGACAGTCCCTTGTTGAGTAGGAAAGTATGGGCTGGGGTTAGGTTAAATGTGGAGGAGAGGTTCAGAATGGATCAGTTGTCTGTACGGGCCAGGTTCTCGTTTATTAAATAGGATTTATGTCCCACACTGAGAGGGCCGGGTGGATTTGGTCTATTCAATTCATCCAGGCAGATTAGTTCAAATGTTGGAACCAATGAGCTCACATGGCACATGATGTCGTGGCGGACCAATAGATGTTGTCCTTGGCTGTGGTAAAACTGACTTGTAGAGGGGAAGGATGATCCTAAAGGAGGACTGGCGCTCACAGATGCAGTGGTTTATGTGGTCTCGGTTGAACCATTGGTAAGTCGGTTAGAGTAGTTCCTTTTAGCTATGAAAATGTCCACATAGGGGAATGTTGCAGCTGCCACGTTGAGTAGTTGGCCTACCTGTTGTCTGATTGTGATCAGGTCCAAGGGATCCTTGTTAATGATTCCAAAGGAAAGGAGGATTTTGTGCATTTTGTTCAACAATGTGGTTTTTATGTTTGAGGATGTGGATCCCATGTTTTGGGTTAGCACCTGGAAAGCTGTATTACCCCATGATAATGATGGCTTTGTGGGGCATCAGAGTTCAATTGGCTGTCTTGTTGCCATTTTTGGTATGTACGGTCAGCAAAGTCAGCTGCAGGGGGCATGGTTTGATTTGGGCAGTGTTCTGTGGTGTGGGGGTCAGATGCGTGTTTATGATAGTTTCCCAGAGTGGAAGTCTTGAGGTGTTGGGAGCGGGTACTCTGGAATCAAAACTGTCTGTGAGGTGCATGTGAGGCTGTGACTCTTGGATAAGTCCTGCCCTGACCTTTCTCCTGTGTGTAAGGCTAAGTCTTCCTGTCCTTTTCTGTTTCCAGGTTTCCTGCTACAGTGGGGAGACTACTGCTGCAGGCCGAGTTCCAGTTGCGGTCGGCGATCATGGAGTCGCCGGTGCCTGTTCTATGCTGCTTTGTGGATGTGCAGTTTCCCCTTCAACGAGTGAGCCACTGGACTATTCTTGTTTCTTCCTGCATTAGTAAAAAAGTCAGTGAGGAAGCGTCTGGTTTCTTGGAGCGCTTATGTTAATTTCTTAAGTTTGGTTCTGACATTGATAATGTGTGAAAATAAGCTTCTGAAAAATTAACTCATAGTATTGAGATAACATCAGAATTAGATAAGCTTCTATAGATTTAGACTTGTTTATTACAATCTCTTTTTGTCAATTTGTCCTTCAATTAACTTTTTTTTATCAAGTGTCAACAATTTGATGCCCTCACCACTAAGGCCTCTGTCCCCATAAAATTGTTCAGATATTCCTCCTTTGGGACACATGAACCAGGATCAGTCACACTGTGTACACTCTCTGAGAGCCGGAGGACGAACAGAATACATGAATGAGAAGCAGCACTGCTAATTAAACAGCTTCAGGCTGTGACTCGTTACATAGACCATGTTAAAGCACTGACCTCCTGACAGGCGGGTGGGGAAGTTCAACACTCCTGATTCACAAACACGATTCTGACTTCTTGTTATAACCTCGTTTTTAACTGACATCTTGTTTTTGCTCTCATTATGCTGTCACAATATTAGTAATTTGTATTTGGAGGCAGAGACAGCATCTGAATTCTGATTAAGTCTGTCCTAATGAGCTGTGACTGGTAATGAACCAGCTGCACAAGTCATCCTTCATGCCTGTTGATTCTTGGCCTCCTTTGTTCTCTTGTTTTCAGCTTTACATTTGCTGCTGACACTGGAACACATATATAGATGTTAACAGCCGCTTTTAGAAACGACCTCTGTGTATCTGAGGTTTAATACATGTTCATTGGATCTTCATTTTGTCTCTGCATGTGAAAAAAATCAGTTTAAAGACTATGTTCTTCAAAGAAAGATTGTAGAGAAAAAAATATTGTAATCGCTGTCAGAACATCGTTAACTATTAAGTCAATCTAGAAAAAAAAAAATTAGTGTGTAAAGGATTAGGGAGCAAGTGAACACGTTTTCATTGCATTTTGTACAAATGTAACAACATTAGATGCATTTTTGGCACATTATATCTGTGAATTTTTGGCTTGGGATGGATCATTCACATAGGAAGAATTATTCAACTGGTTAGTGAGAAAATGGTCTCTACCAAACAGAATACTGATAGCTGTTACATCAAAACCTTTGCCTTTTCCCTCAGCACCACCCTTACCACAATGAACCAAGGCAAAGGCTCCGTTACTGCCTATGAGGCACCAAACCATTTTTACCCCAAATTTGCATTACTTGCAGAATATCCCATGATACTTGAACTCTGCTTCAGGCAGAAACTCGTCCCTGATTTGAAGGGAGTACTCCATCCTGTTTGTTTTAAAAGGGCCCCAGATTTCTGGCTTAAGTCAGAATCACATCTGCAAAAAATACAAATATGCAGCTCTGTGGTTCCAAAATCAAATAGTCCTTTTCTAAAGTACACTTCAAAAAAGAGCAAAAAGAGTCCGCAGGGTACAGATTTGGCTACCTGCAAGTGTTGCAGTGAAGATGTGCCAGTCTAACTGACAACGGAAGTGGAAACCCCAGCCAATAACTGACTCAAGCCATCAGTACTTCGACCCAAATGTGAAGGCATTGTTACTGCTTATGTTGATTTCTGTTCTTTCCATTATTCTATTCTACAGTCATTTAGTAGATGCTTTTATCCAAAGTGACTTACATACTCTAATAGACACATCGGGGGGGAATCTTGGGGCTCAGTGCCTTGTCCAAGGACACTTGAGAACATAGTCAGGGAATCGATCTCCCAATTTTCCACTTGAAAGACAACTGCTCTTCCTTCTGCACCACAGCCACCCTTAAAAACACCAAGGTTCCAGATATTCCTGACACTCCACCTTTCTTTTTTATTCTACAGTCCAAAGCAACTTACACACTCATACCCCGATAGGCACATCGGAGGGCAACTCAAATGTTCCTTTCATCACAAGAGCATTTAAATAAAATGTTTACACTGTTTACCTGGCCTGCTATATGGGACTAGATACCCGATGAAGGTGAGCTGCATACCATAGCAGGAGTTTGTTACGAGCTACGCAAATTCTGTTAATTAACAAAAATAATTAGATTTTAAACTCCACATTATATAACTTTTCTAGGGAAAGTTTTATTCTTTATCGACAAATGTCAAAAGTCAAGTGACCAGTTTGTCTGGCTACTAGCATAGCTTACAAAAACCACAAGTTATAAACCATCCCCATGTTGGATAAGTAACACTATAAAACAGCCACACTTACCAGATTCAATGTTGTTGATTTGAGGACTCGAGTGTGACAGGGTTCAAGGCGCGTTGTCACAGCAGGGAAAAACTGCCACACTAGGTTGGACCCAAAATGCAGACGGTGAGTGAGAAATCAGCACAATTTATTGCATCCATATGTTGAATTGTTTGGTTGTTCTCTGTCCAGCTTGCATCTCTCTGAGGAGAAGATAATTAGCGGAGTCCAAACAAATGAAGTCTCTGAGAAAATGGTTCTTGCAACAATGAGGCTTCCTGTGACCTGGGGTGGTTGATTGGCTGGAGGGGAGTAGTCAAGTTCTCAGGAGTGGTGAGCAAGATGGCAGGGCGAGCAGGCAAGTGGATTGGCTGGTAATAACTCTGGGATCGGTGGAGTAGATCCAGATGAGGCAAGGCAGGTGTAGCAAGAAGGAGCAAAAACAATGGTTACAAAACGCTTTGAGAACATGGAAAACCTCAAGGAGCCGGATTTACCACAGGTATTGTGAGATAATCTGGCGGAGACTGGAGCTTTTGCAGGTGCTTAAATAGCCAGTGTTCCATTAGCACACCAGACTCCACCCTGAGCCTCCAGGAAGCCTGATCAGCCCCACCTACAAACTCAGGAAAAACAAACCACTGCCAGGCGCAACCCATGACACGCTGGTTTGCCGGCTGGTCACCAAGAACAGAATTCAGGATCTGGAAATGTGGGTTTCCTTTGGTCGTCCGTTGCTGCTGCGTCCCAGCATCTTTTTCTGGTCTCCATAAATCTTCTCTTACATTTGTTAAACTAATTTATGGACCAGTGGTCAGTGCTCAGTTTATAGCCAGCTTCAGCTATTTCCTGTTGCAGCTGCTTGATAATAGGCTTTGTCCAATTTACCCTGTCCAATTTACCTTGGGTCTCAGCGGTCGATCATAGAGCGAGGAAACATCGAGTCGTCTCCTCTGACTAGTTCTGCTTGTTCTTCTAATTTTATTGGCTGGTATGAAGATGTCGGTCCAACTTTCAATGCTCATATTTTGGCCAGGTAACCCTGCCTCCAGCTGCTGATGCACACAATGTGAAGCAGTTCTTAACTCTGGCCCAGCAAAGAGTTGTTGTCAGGATAGGATCGGTTTTGAGAACCGGGAGCCGGTTCTTAGGTAGTCCAAAACCATGGAACCAGTGCTAAGTCTGGCTTTGGCTCTGAACCAGCTCTGGAACCATCTCAGTCGAAAAGCCCCTTTTGTCTCAATTCCCAAGTAGTGGGATTTCTATCGTGTTGTGCTTGCGTGCTCAGTGGGTATTGTGGTTGCCTGTAAAGAGCTATTTTTACTACCTTGCAGAAATCTTTTCACTTGATATGGCCAAACTCATTTGTTTGCTTTGTGGAAAGGGTTTTTTTTTTTTTTTTTTTTTTTTTTTTGTTTTTTTTAAGTTTGGAAGCATGTTTGCTTCACTGATAAATGGAAACTGGTTTAAGCATCTATTTGGAGCTTTGTTGCAATAGCAGGGTGACATGTAAAATTGTCCCGTTCTATTGGGTGCCTATAATTACAATTTTAGAATTTTAGGACAATTCATCAGTGGTGAACCACAGTGTCAGCAGATGTTTTTCACCATCAGCAGGCATTTTAGCCATTTATCACCAGGGACAATATCCAAACCATCCAAACCATAGCCAGGGGTTTAGGGTTAGGGGTTAGCATTGTGATGATATGGGGTTGTATCAAGATTCTGTGATGGTGTGGGGTTGAATCAAAGTTCTGCTGGATTCACACAGAAAACTCCACTCCATGCAGTCCAAGCAGTTTTCAACAAAATGATAAAAAAAATCACATTCTGTACACATTACAGAAAAGTGGCTGAGGAAGAACAGCATATAGCAACATCTCCAGAAGGCATTACAACAAGGAAACTGTTAGAAAGTGTCTGATCTTATTTCCTTTCACTTGTTCTTTCAGTGACTGTCAGGATTTAAAATTTTCTTTCCAGTTTTATTTCATCTGGGATGTTTTCCTGTAAGGTTTAAATGTGTCATCTGTGAAACAACAGTGACTTTTGAAGCCTGGCACTAAGACAAGGAGTGTCATTCTTTCATTTAAAATCGCAGAGTGAAATTATTAAACAGACAAAACAGATGACTGATAACTTGACATTTACTTCTCATTTTGTTTCACTCCATGTCACTCTCTTTTTCCCATCTTGTTTCGTCACTTTGTGTTTGTTTTGTCTATTTCCTTCAAAGTGTTTTTTCTTTTCTTCCTGCCTTCATCATCAACTTCTGTAAGGCTTGACACCAAGGAGGGTCTTGAGGAGAAGAGGAGGATGCCTGGCCAAGGATTAGTCCAGCATGGACTTAAAACAGCACTAACAATTTACAAACAATTTACGAGTTAAGATAAATTTTAAATTAGATAACTTCCTTGGGATCCCTTTTGTCACCCAGAGTGAGGTCATGGATGGTTCTGAATCAAATCAAATCAAATTTTATTTCTTGAGCACTTTTCATACTATGGGCAACACAAAGTGCTTTATAAGATAAAATCAAGTCATAAGGTTTAAAACAAACAGTCCATAACAAGACATTTAAAACCAATAAAGAAACAAGCTCTTTCCGGACACTCGTTCACATACAAGGACATAGAGCAACCCCCCCTCCCATTTTTATATATATATATGTATGTATATATATATATATATATATATATATATATATATATATATATATATATATATATATATATATATATATATATATATGTATATATATTCTGACAATTATAAGATAGACATTCAGTCGATCTAAACATAGATAATTTAATATATCTGATCTGATGGCAGATCTACTCAGAAATGTCTGAAAGGAGTAATCAGTCGAACATAACAATGGGACTTAACAAAGAATCAAAGTCAGTTGGAAGTTATATTCTCATCTGTACATTGGAGTTCAGTCTAGATTAGTACCATTTCATTTAAAATTACATCTCAGGTGTACCACTGAAGTTGTACCACTTCAACTGTTTTCTCATCATCCAGTTTAGCTGAATCTTAGTTGCCAAAGATGTAGCCATTATTACTTCAGTTTACATAATGCCAAGACTGTCTTTAATGTGCAACCCACACAGGAGCATATCATCTGGAAATGTTTCTGCATAACCCCACTGTTCTCTGGGATTTCTATCACTGCACTACCTCCAAGACGGAAACATAGGATGAATATAAGCTGTTTATTTTGCTTTCTGTGCACTGACCACCAGAGCTCATAGAGGGGTGTGTATTCTCTATTTCCTGATCGGTGCTCTTTTGCAACAAAAACATGAAACATTCAGTGTTTAAACTTTGGCTACAAATCTAAACAGAAAGCAAAAGCAAGCCAAAATGAAATACTCCTTTGTCTCTCTGGCCACCCTGTCTCTTTAGCATCCTCACAGGAGTCTGGTTTTGCTGAAAAGTTTCTCTTCGGTCTTAATTTTAAACTAGAAAGTGTTGAGTATACACAAACTTATTGAATACCTACAATCAGGTCATAGCAAAATGAAAACCCAGTCTGATATGTTGAACACTCGATTTAGCATATTATTACCCACTGCACGATATTATTGTAATTTTCCACAAACTACATTAACTGATAAAAATATGCTCCTGGTCAGGCAGCAGGAAAAGGATTGGTATTGTTACACTCAGCCCAGCTAAAATCACCATATTTGTAGTGACTGTAATATGGGTGAAAACTTAGCAGTTGCTTTATTCATAAAAAAAAAAAGAGATGCCCTTGGGTTCATTCTTATACCAAGTGATTTTCAGATGGTCCACTTAAGTTAGACTCACAGCAGATGTTGAACATGTGTTCAGTTTCTGCATGAAGACTTATGCCCGTTAACTTTGGTTGAATCTAGGATTTCATTCATTTCACACCTGAGACCAGATGTGAAAACAATATGTCAGGGTTTTGTTTATGGTTTGTGTATTTGCTCCTGAGGTAATTTGTTTTTCCTTTTTTTTCCCCCTCTTTGTTTTAGGCTGTGCAGCAGCCCTGGGCGTGTCAGCACACCTGCATCTCATCATCGCTCCCTCCAGTACTTAAGGAGGGCTGCCTCTCTCAGTCTTTGCCAGATGGTCGTCAGTGGTGCACAGCTCTTGGGTGTGTGTGGCTGCCCAGGACTGCTGCCTGCATTGCTCCTGAGTTAGAATTTATTATTTTTCCCTAGTGTTTTTGTGAAGTTGCTCACTTTTTTTATTTTTTTTGAGCAATTAAAGGAATTATTGCCCCCCTGTAAACCTTCTGTGGTTGTGTCTCTGTCTGGCATTTTGGGTCTGGTTCCGGCAAACATGACACAATATGTATACATAAGCACAAATTCATAAACAAACTGGAAAAATGTTTTCACCTCATACACATCTTATATGTTTTCAGAATGGATCAAGTTGGCCTTGAAATAAAAATGAAAAAATATGGAGAAAAACTGTGGTGCAACATGATTTTATATGTAAATGATTAAAGCTGGAGACAAAACTTTTACTTTTGAAAAAAACATCTGTTACATTAACATGGTGATTTAGCCTGACAACAGCAGGTGAATGTTTTTGTTCTTTAAAGCCAACAGAACCACTTTAATTGCAAAAAGCAGAGACCCAATCCTGATGTTTCCAAACCAGGTTCCCTCAACACCTCAGCTGCACTTAAAAAATGCTGTCCATAAAAGTTATAAACGGAATTGGTGAGAAAGGGCAGCCTTTGCCAAGTCCAACCCTCACTGGAAACATATCCCACTTACAGCTGGCAATGATGACCATGTGCTTCCATCAGTCACACGGAGACTGGACAACGGGATCCAGTACTCTATACTTCTGGAGCATCCCCCACAGAAGTACCCAGGGAAATGGTGGATGTTCCTTTTCCAAGTCAACAAAACACATGTAGACTGATTTGGTGAAGTTCTTTTAAGTATTCCTTTCCATAACGTCCTAAGTTGAGGTTTGCAGCTCCCTCTCCTCACTCATGAGCCATCAGATGGTGGACAACAGTTTCCTTTAAGCCACTGAGAAGTCTTTCCCCATGGCCTCGGAACTTTTCCCATGCCTCAGTGTTTGCATTAGCTTTTCAATACCCATCAGCTGCCTCTAGAGTCCCACGTCCCAAAAGATGCCCCTTCCTTCAGCTTGATGGCATTCCTCATTGCTGGTGTCCACCAATGGTTTCAGGACTACTGCCATGAAACACAGCAAAGATCTTACAGCGGCTTCTACAATAGATAGTGCACATAGTCCATTCTGACTCAATATCCTCTGCCTCACTCAGAACATGTCTGAAGATCTGCCAGAGGAGGGTGTTTTCCCCAGTCACACAAGAGCCCAATCTAAGTGTTATTACACACAAAATTACCCACAGCAAAATGAAGGCGTTCCTGGAGGGAATGTCCTCCAGCACTCAGTCCTAGGACTTCAAAAAAGGGTGGATACCTTGTTCAGTGCATAAGCACAAGCAACACTCAGGACCCATCCTCCCACCTGAAGGCAGAGGGAGGCTGTACTCTCATCCACTGGGGTAAACCCCAATGTGCAGGTACAAAAGGTGGGGGGGCAATGAGTATGCCCACACATGCTTGGTGCCTCTCACCAGAAGCAAATCCAGAGTGGGAGAGTGTTCAGCCCTTTTCAAACACATGACATGCTAGTTCCAGAGCTGAAGCCATGGATCGAGGTGAATTCAACTATATCTATTAAGAACCGCTCAACCTCCTTCCCTTGCAGGAAGGTAACATTTTACATCCACAAAGCTAGCTTCTGCAGCCAGGGATTAAACTGCCATGGTCCCCACCCTCAGCTGCACAAATACTCCTACAGCCCCTTCTGTGGGCGATAAACATACAGAATGGGGGCATGTCACCCTTTACGGATGAGGCCGACCAGGTCCCATGGGCAAAGGCCTGGCCACCAGGTCTTCATGTCCATGCCCCACCCTCAGATATGGCTGTACAGGGGATCCAGGTGATTCAGGTCCAGGCACAGATTTACCTATCTCCAATGTTTGTATTCATCATTGGGGCCATGATCTCCAGCTCTCACTGAAACTATTCACAACTGAATGTGAAGTAGTTGAGATTAGAATCAGCACCTCCAAATCTGACACCATGGATCTCAGCTCAACATTATTAGGTATTCCACAACCATATGCCATCTCCGGTTATAAATTTCCATTTTTATTTGTAGTGATGCTGTCATTCGTTTAATTATACACACCCATTTCAACTTTTGTTTCTATTCAATTACAGTTGGTGGTTTAACATTCTTCCAATTCAAAGTTACAATTTTCTTAGCAACCAGTAATAATATACACAATTTATCTCTTTGGTCAGCACCGAATAGTTCGATCGGCATTACACCAAGCAAATAAAAGTATTGTAACGCCCCGTGCTCACAGGTAAATAACCAGTCGACTTGGATCTCTTTTAGCTTAGTTTATTAACCACTTAGGAACAGGAGCTGCTGTTTCAGCCACAACTCACGCTGAACTAACTCACACGGTCTCACTCTCCAAACTTTCTATTTCCGCTTCCGCGTCCCCAGAGTTTTCCAATCACAATGTGAGTCTTGCATGAACATAACCCCACATGCACAGAACAGCAGATACGATGGGCAATTAAGAACAATAACACTACAGCTATTACAGTATTTTCTAAATGTACCTTAAATATAACTAAAATATAATTTATTATTATCTCCACAGGAGATTGAGGTGGCATTGATGTAGCATGTCCACCGTTCTTATGGAGTAATGAATGATGAATCTTCACCAAAAATCCAGACCACATTCCCTCCCAGAGACAATCTAGAGTAACCAATTAGCCTATTATGCAGGACTCTGGACAATGGATGAAAGCTGGAGTACCCAGAGAGAACACACATATACATGCTAAAATCATGCAAAGTCCACACAGAAAGGCCACTGTTCGACCCTTTCCCCCCCTGCTGAGACTGAGACTTTCTCCAGAAGGTCACCAGCTGAACCAGGTAAAAGGCTGAGGTCAGGAGCGAGGTGGATAAAGTTAAAAAGTACTATTGCCATAATTTATTAATTGCAACAAATTGAGGTTTTTGTAAATGCAATTCCAATTTTCTCAGCACATGCTCTTAATAAATATGCTTTTATCTGAATAAAATGTCTTTTTTTTTATCCTCCTTACACTTTCTGAGTTTGCAGTCAGGTCTGTGAATGTCAATCTGAAAAAAATGAGTTTTGGAAAGTCTTTCAAGAATTGTTGAGAACTACTCCTGAAGACTACTTAAATTACAGAAACCATGCCTAAGAACTTTAATTCTTACCATCCCTGCTGCTTTCCAGTAATTATTTCACAAATATTATCAAGGGGAAAAAAACATAGAACTCATTGTTGCGTTAAAAACCTCAAACTGAATTTGGTGAATAGGATTTATACAGTGTTGAGATGTTCAGGTTGGGGGCAACCAACAGAGCCATTACAAGAAATAATCATCCAAATGTCCAAGTCTTTTTTTAATAGTGTTGGTAAAGCTGCATTATTTAACATACTGCAGCATAAAACTGATTTGCTACATCTATGTGTCAGCTACATCTGACAGCTCTGATCTGATTAACTCTTTTTTTTCTATCCTCATTCTTTCCAAAAAGACATCAAGCAAGAGAACTGATCAGTTAAAAACATGTTTGTCTTTGCCCCTAAAGGACTTTTGCCTTCCTTGTTTTGTAGGATTTGTCTCATCATGTGGAACTCTGTCTCTTTCTCCCAGGAAAACATATTCAGCTCTGCTAGAGGAATCTCAGCACACTCATTACTCCGTCTGGCTCTTTGAGGCTGATGGGAGGGGAGGGGGACGTGCTGTGTTAGGCTCATTGTAAGAGGCTGGCTCTCAATACAAGCCCATTTGTTCCAAATATTTGGCAGGTCTGTGCTGTGGATAAATGTAGAGCTGCTGTACACACGGTTCCAGCTAACAGATTTTTTTTTTTTTTTTTTAATGCTTTTCATCCAGTTTCAAACTCAAAAACACTGAAGCAGATGAGGTCCTGGTGATCCCGGCAGATCAGATGGTTCTAAACTGGATAAATTAGAATTGAAATTGTTTTCTTACTAATCAGCCTGTTTATAGTCTTTACTCCTTATTTTCCTTATATATCCTCAAAAGGGGCCATAATATAATTATGTGGCATCAGTAAGGGGATGTATGGATGGCCCTAATACGTCAGATGTAGGTTTACCTTTCATTTGATCAGATTCTTCTGTTCAATTGCTCATTAATATCTAGTCAGCCAATCAGATGGCAGCATTTGAGTGAACAGAGTCATGTTGACATGGTCAAGATAACTTCTTCAAAGTTCAAACAAAACATCCGACTGAAGATGAAAGGGGATTTAAGTGACTTTGGATGTGGCATGGATGGTGGTCTGAGAATTTCAGAAACTGCGGATCTACTGGGATTTGCACACACAGCCATCTATAGAGAAGAGGTTCAGAGAGAATGGTCTGAAAAAGAGAAAATAGCCAATGTTGTCTGAACCAAAACAGTTAAGGATTAGGGTGATGGCAGGAACCTCACAGAAGCGAGGAGATGATGACGAGTTTTTAAAAAAGGTTTAATTACAAAAACTAGATTTAAGAAATGAGCAGAGGCGGTGCAGTGTGGCTGTAGTCATCTCCTGAAGTGTCAATGTCTGGTGTTTGACTGCTGGGATTAATCCAGTGTTTCTCACTTCTGGTCTTTAGGCACCCCCTGCCCTACACGTTTTACAGGCAACCCTACCTTAACACACCTGAATGAAATAAAGGACTTGTTAACAGGCTGCAAAGAACTTGATGAGGAATTTCAAAAATCTGACTCAGGTGCTTTGGAGGAGGAGGATCATGTTTAAAACATGCAGGGAAGGGGGAAACTGAGGACTGGATTTGAGAAACACTGGATTAATCAAAGAGAAAAAAGGAATTAAATGGTCAGATTGAAACTGGCCAGAGAGGAACAAAAACAACTAGAACCCCTGAAGTCATTTTAGAGGAGGTAAAACCTGAACTTTAGATACAATACCACCGGTAAGCAGCTAAACTAGCACTGAATGAAGAGTCCCAGACGTCATTGTGGAGAAAATCAGGAACAGCTGTGTCCAATAAGCCACAGAGGAGAGCTTGGAGGAGGGAGGAGAGGCAAATCCAATACCCAACAGATCCAAAATAACTTGTTAATATAATGTGGTTGTTTTGCTAACAAATTCAACAGCCACAATTAAAACGGTGTATAATTATGCTGTTCTGCCAAAACCTGTGCTTGGACTAGATTTCTGTCAGATTGGATCAAGTGTCTTCCTGTAACAGTGCAGCTGATCAGTGGTGTGAAGCGAGATAATGAGCTCCTGGACCAACCAGGAGGCTGATAACCACTGATAATGTCCATTTGGGACAATGAGCAGCAATGACCCAGTCAGATGTCAGGATGGATGTTTGAATCATAGATGAGAATTGGTTCACCGAGTTGCTTTAGGAATAAATTGCTAGGAATTGGTTTATCTGGACACCTTTATGATGAATTTGACAAATATTGATTTTGTAACAGATTTTAGTTTATTGGACTAATTCTTATCTACCATGAACTGGAATGAATTGGACAATGTGTGTAAAAATGCATTTTTGACTTTTTGTTTGACTGTATGCTGTATAAATAAAAGCTGAATTGAATAGATTTTTTTTTTTTACTTGAGTTTTTAATGCAGATTTTAATTGCAAATTTTGTTGTTAGCTTCATTTTTTTAAAAGTGGCTCCTCGTCTGCTTCTGTCAGAAACACTGATTCATTAAAACAACGGGATGTGAGATAGCTCATAAAACTCACTTATTACATTGAGCCCCTTTAATACACTGAATCCCAGTATAAAGGTACTCATACATTCAACTGTTTCCATTTTTACAGATTTACAGTTTTTCTTAATTGGAACTTTGAGCACAATTCTGTAACCAGAGCAGTTCTATCTTAAAACAAATAAAGCAAAGTTACGCAAAGAGTCAACAATAATAATAATACCGGGGAACATCTGCCTGCCCATTTAAATGTTGTTTCTGCATTGTTTACACTGTGTTAAACTTTCTCTCTGCAATGAAGCAGTCTGGTGTGACTGAAAGCAGTTCAATAATACAAGCTTGCCCAGCCTCATTACACAGTCTCGCTTTTTGAAACTAAACAAGCAGAGGATTCATTTGTGGAAGTCTATTTTCAGAAAGCTGCCTTCTTCTGATGATGAGGATGCCAAAGTCACTGATGTGAAGCCCGACAAAGCACAAAACATTTAGTTGTTTGGGCCAAACTGAGCCCAGTCCAGTTTTATAGACTGGACTTTATGTGCTGTGAGTATTTATGATTATCAGTGCATTAAATGCGAGTTCTGTGTAAACAATTAATTCAGCCTATTTAAGCTCAACAAAGAGACGACAAAGAATAATTATGAATGAAAAATGACAGAATAGAAGTATGTCAGTGGGAATAACTGGCAATGAATTCAAAACTACATAAAAAGATATTTTAAACAGTTATATATGATAGATATAAGAAATCAATAAATACATTTTTATTTAAATTAAATATTTTTCAAAATACAAAAATAATAAATGAAAATTTATTTTGGTAGGACAGATCAAACTTACACTTCCTTTTTCAAATGAAGTATATAAAGAAAAAAAATATCTTAACTTATTTAATCTGTGAGTGTTTATCAGTGCACAGTTTTCTGGTACACTTACACACTTAGACTTTCACTAAAACTTTGGTGCTATATTTGGCAATTTTTCAGACCCTTCAAGTAACTTTATTTAAAGAGTAAGTATATCTATCAACATGTCTAGCAACTTTTGGATTTTGGAGATTTCTGGTGAGTAACTATACGCATATTTTGTAATGTTAATGAGTAATATCTAAAATAATAATACCTAATATAATAATATAATATGTGATATAATAATATGACAATATATAACATAACTATATAATAATATCTAATAAAATAATAATGTTATGAGTAATATCGAACATGACACGTGTTGTATCACGGTGTGTTCAGACCAAACGCGTTTTGAGGCGCGGCAAAGGGGCGTCGAGCTTTCTTGCGTCGCGTTTTGAGCATTTTGGGCGTCGGCGTTCCGCGCGGAACGCTCGTCAAAAGCGAGCAGAGATGGGCAAAGCTGAACTTTGGCCGCTCGATGCGGGGCGTCAACCAATCAGAGCGATCAGCTCGCAGCTCCTGGAGGATTCCTGTGGTGAACCCAGACATGGGGTGGAGATGCCATTACTCCGTGCAATATTTAGGATAACCATTCCTTGCTAAAAAGCTGAATGTTACTGATTTGGCAATGTAGCAGGATACGTTGCCTAGTAACTCTTTGTTTGGGGGAGGCGGCGGCTCTCTGCTGAGTGCGGCTCTTGTTGCATTAACACTGACTAACTGCCCTACGACAACGTCCTCTAGCTTTATTTATTAAATAAAACCATGCCATATCTCTATCCCGTGTTTGCCGCTCGCTCCAGACACAGCGGCAGATGCGGCAGGAGCGTTTTGGGCGTTTTGGCAGTTTAGTGATAAGCGTCAAGCGTTCAGCGTTTTGAGCGTTTTCGATGCTCAAAACGCGTTTGGTCTGAACACACCGTAACCCTGTCAGCTGTGGCGTAAGCTCCTCCCCCATTCAGAAGTAAACACAAGAAGCTATGGGTCCTCAAGCTGCAGTCAGAGCACCAGATGCGTGCCCACACTGAAGCCACAACATCGTCTGCTTTACTGTCAGATGTTAATGTCTATTACTGGAGAGTGCGGACAAAAACATTTAAAAATATTAAGTACTATGACATGTTGTAGACTGGAGCTGTTACTTAAATTACTTAAAACTGCGTTTTACTTTCACGTGAGCTTTCCTTTGGCCAGGGATTTTTTCTATTGTTTTCTACTGTTTTTAATGAAATTAAATTAAATGCTTTTTGTTTTGTTTTTTTTCCCGTTATCAATGGAGCCTGAGTTTACAATATTATTATCTCTTTATTGTTTGATTTAGTCATCCACTAAAATATATGTAAATTATTATTATTGTTGTTGTTTTGTTTTGTTTTTTTTTTTTTGCTTTTTAGGGCAAATATTGTCATGCGACTAAAATGCGTTTTATAGATATATATCTATATATAGGATATATGGGCTACACAGTGGCGAGGTGGTTCGTGCTGTGGCCTCACAGCAAGAAGGCTGTTTTCTTGGCCTTTCTGTTTGGAGTTTGCGTGTTTCCCCTTGTGTGCGTGGGTTTTCTCTGGGTACTCTGGCTATCTGCCACTGTCCAAAGACATTCATGTTAGATTTATTGGTTACTCTAAATTGTCCCAAGCAATGTGAGTGTGTATGGTTGTTTGTCTTTCTGTGTTGGCCCTGTGATGGACTGGTGACCTGTCAAGGGTGTACCCTGCCTCTTGTCCGAAAGATCACTGGGATAGGCTCCAGTTTGGAAAAGGAATAAATATATATAGATACCTGTAGATAGGTGTGTATGTGGGAGGGGAAAGAGGTATGATAAAATGGTAAGAGGGTTAGGGTCAAACTGGGTAAAAAGATTAACAGGAATATAGATAGATAGTCACTACAACTAAATGTATTATTTGCTGTGAGAAATTAAAATTTTGAAAAAGTAAAATAATAAATAATAACAAAACAATTTATAAATCGCATTAGCCTCAGTTAAAACCACGATATTAGGTATAAAAAAACCCTTCTTTCTATTTATTTTGAGCACTTTGAGATTTTCTGACTGTTGCAACAGTCATCAATAAAACAGTCACAGCTCTGCTGTGCCTCTTTCTGCTCTGAAGATTCGTCTTTTTTCCAGCATCTCCACCAATCTTTAAATTTTCTTCATTCTCTTTTTGCACATCTTCTTGCACTTAAAGGTTAAAGCTCCAACATACATCACATCTTTGACTTCAACTGCTGCAATTATGTTCAGGTGCTGTTCTCCTGCAGCAAGAGCAGAGCGAAGGAAGGAAGTGAAAAATGGGAGCTCATCAAAGGGCTGCAGTGACTGCTTTATAGCATGACTGCAGCCTTGGAGCCTCACATCAATATCCCTTCATCCCTGTGTCTCTCTATCATTCCCTTTGCTCTTGTCTCTCCAGCCTTTTTTCCCTTTTCACTCCATCTCACCCTCAGTTCAGCCTTTCTTACTTCCAGTTCCTGGTAAATAAAAATGCTGTCATACTAGTTTACCTGTTTTTCGTTTGATTTTTAACAGTTTTCCTCTAATGACCTTCTGTCATTGTTCCTCTCTTAAGAGAACGACACCAGGAATCATCATTGTGGCAGCTGTTTTGTTTGTACCTTAAGACTTTTATTTTATTAGTTTTATTGCTGCGGCAGTCTTAGCTGACTTCACTGCAAACAAAACGCATCATTGTAAAAGAAAAAAAGTGTTAAAAGACACGATAAACCTGAAACCACAGCCGCAACATAGCTAAGTCGAATGAAATTATTTCTTTATTTACAACTTTATTCAACATTTTCAGGTCATACGTTTGAGATATTTGGTGATTTATAATACTCAGCGCCATGATGCATCTGCCAGTTGAATAACAATTTGTAAATGTTCAAAAACTATTATTTTCAAAGGACCAGATCATTGTGCAAAGTGCGTCAGGAACATAAATGCTGTGCTAAATGAATGCAAACAACTGAGTAGTGCTCGCTAGTTCTTTGCCATTTAGTACATTTTTACCACTACTGAAGACCTTTCCCTTAGAGATAGGGTGAGAAGCTCGGTCATCCGGGAGCGGCTCAGAGTAGAGCCTCCGCATCAAGAGACGTTGAGGTGGCTCGGGCATCTGGTCAGGATGCCTCCTGGACGCCTCCCTGGAGAAGTGTTCTGGGCACGTTCCTGTAAGAGGAGACCCCGGATTATATCTCTTGACTGGCCTGGGAACACCTTGGGATCCCCCTACAGAGTTGACAAATGTGGCTGGGGAGAGGGAAGTCTGGGCTTCCCTGCTTAGACTGCTGCCCCAGAAAATGGATGGATGGATGGATGGATGGACAGATGGCTACTGCTAATAGCTAATTGTGGTGGAGTGGGATTCCTCGCTCTCCCATTGCACCTCCAAGCTGCAGTGCATTGGCCCATCAATGCTGGATGGAGTTGGTGCCTTTATATCCTGGCCGGTGTTTCTCCACTAGTGTGTGTCTCTCCCTTGCTTGGTCTGATACAGACTGATGGCCTGAATTTCTGCCTTACCTCTCCCCATGTCAGTATCACCATATTTTTTTTTTTTTTTTGCCAGCTGGGGCTTTAATGGTCTCTGGGTGTTGTACCGGGTGTTTTCCACAGTGTGATGTTCTACTCGTGGCGCAACTGTGTTGTTAGCATAGTTGGGCAGCTTCACCTTTGTTTAGATGTTCTGATTGGCTGAACTGGAGCCTGTACCGGGACAATTGACCTCCAGTTTACAGTAGTGCTGGTTCTTTCCTTCTCCTCCTAGTGGAATAAGCAGCGTCAAATAAGAACATATTTTCCCTTTTAAGCAGCTCAAATATTAACCCAGGTAAAAGACCTCTGGGCTTCAACAGGCCTGAGGCATTGCTGCTATTTTGTCTCCACTGGGACCCCTGCCCATTCTTCTGGACTGCAGGCAGGCAAATAACCAGGCCCTGACTTATTGTGCACCCCTGTATTCAGTGCAACAGGTACTCCAATATCACTTGTACTTCTATAGCGCTTTTCTAGTCATACAGACCACTCAAAGTGCTTTACACTACTTGTCACATTCACCCATTCACACACACACACACACTCATTCTACACACTCATACCCCGATAGGCACATCGGGGGGCAGTTTGGGGTTCAGTGTCTTGCCCTAGGACACTTCGGCATTTCAGGGGAAGCCTGGAATCGATCCCTCAACTTACCAGTTGAAGGACAACTGCTCTTCCTCCTGAGCCCAGGTTTTAATAGAGGGTTTGTGTTTTTGTTTTTGCCCACATTTTTAAACTTATTGGGTTGTGCATTATTTATTTCTTTTGCGTTTTGTTTTTTTTCTGTTTGCAGGGCAGTAACCTAAAAAGTACTAAACGCATTTATTTTTGTACTGAATCTGTCTGCCACGGTGCATTTATTTGGACCTGTGTTATATGGTGACTGGGTCCCACCCCCGCCAGTTGAGAGCCTGGAGAATGAGGTGGGGCTAGATATTCGGATTAACCCTAATTCTGACCCTAACCCTAACCCTGCCCTTTTGACATATAACTCCGCCCATTGGACGTCTAACCCCGCCCAATATCCAGCCCTGCGCCATTCTCCAGGCTGCAGCCATGGCTTATTACGCCAGTCTGGCTGGCATTGTCGGTCTACCACTCTAAGTTCCCCCTTGGGCTTCGCCACATTTTGGCATTGTTAGCAGGATGCACCATTTGGCTAGATATGATACCAGATTTTGACTTTGTGTGACTAGAGGAAGGAACCCCCCCCCAACAAACAAGTTAAAACTTGAAGGCCAAAGAAGCACATGGTAGCCTGCTGGTATGACATAAAGCTGGGGTCGGTAATCTTGCTCAGAGACATTTTTTTTTTTTTTTTACTCTGGTTGAAGTGGTTCCCTATTCTGATAGTAGTCTATACATTTTGTAATCATGTACAATAAGAAATCCAGTTAGACCCCTCAGTTTACTGTAAATCTCTAAAATCTCTGACCAATCCAAAAGTTCGGACCGAATTGAAGTTGTTCATTTCTTCTTCTCCCCTCCCCGCAGTGCATACTTCTTTCCACACCCTGCATTATTTATATGCCTGCTGGGATGAAAATACAAAGCAGAGAAGAAGAAATTTGGAAGCCTAACATGGCTGAGAAAATACAGGAAGGAGTTCTACGACCCGACTCGGTTTATTTGCCTCATCCCACTAAACAGCCGAGAAAGAGGATCAAACAGAGGGGGAGGAGCCAAGACAGAGTGCCACTTTCAAATCTTGCTAGCTCCCCAGCATTACCTACCCCAGCTTTAAGAGTAACAGCAAACTGAAAAGTGTTGCAACAGAACTTTTCCACTGCAGGCTAACTAGGACATTAGCCTTCTCTGATGTTTCATATAGCATGTAACAGTAAATTATCCCACTCAACTGGAGTGATAAAGTAGTTGCTGGACTAGCTGCATTTTTTCTAACATAACTTCAAAATAAACTTCACTGTTGGATTGAATTAACTTGCCTGTCCAGCAGAAAGATAGAATCTTTGCATTATTTTGTATTCCCTCTTCCTCATGAAAATAGTAAATGCTACACTGATGTAAAGTCTTGTTTTCTTCTGGTTTTTTAAAGCTAAATAAAATATGATAGTAATCCTAAACACACATGACAGCAGCTTGTGCAGTCTTAGCCTCAGGTTAGAGGAGAAGAAGCTGCCGCCATTGTGTGTGTTTACCATATATTGTCTTACTGTAGCCTAGTCTTTCAGTTTAGACTTTATCAAAACGACATTGCTTTGTATGTAATTTTTGAAGGATTAAAATTATATTTCATACGTCATTTGCAATAGCTATTTCAAAGTTAATCCTTATATCGTAAATCTCACATTTTTTGGGAGAATTCTCTGATTATAAGAAGTCAATGCTACAATACGTGTTAAAACAACATTACACAAAGACTAGAGACTATATTAACAGAACAGATTTATACAAGTTATCAGTCTTCAGTGCATCTTCCTCAGAGCTTTTTTCACACAAGAAATTCTCTTGAGCAAATTGAGCAAAGCACAATTAATGTGCCATGAAATACACAAAACCTACTCCTTATGGCTTCACAGTCAGCTGATTTGTAAAAAGCTTTAGACTAGAGGTGAAGTGGTGATTCTCGCCCTGCTTTCAGGGATTCTTATTTTATACCCAATCATGACACGCACCTGATTCCTGCTAAAGTGTCCGGGTGTTTTTAGGCATTCCTTAGCTTTTGCCCGTCTTTTTTGCCCCTATTTCAGTTACTGTGGAATGTGTTGAAGATAAGAGTGAATGTTTGCAAATAAATACACAAGTTTATCAATTTTAACATTAAATATTGAGTGTCTCTTTTTGTTAGACAACTCAGAGTATGTTTTACTCTGTATTATTGACTTATTTCTATATCAAACCTGTGGTGGCATGTTTGGCTGCTGCAAAATGAAGCAGCTTAACACTGTTTACTGTCTCCAAATCAGCCAGTACAGATCTGTGATGGATTCTCACAATATATCAGTGAGACTGGGGGCTGCTGCTGGGATCAGGATAAATTAAGGCTTTATTATGGTTGAAAGGGAAAGACTGATGGTTTTTTTGCACCCGATCAACTAATGCATATGAAGCATTAACCTGTTTGAAATGTTCACATTCATGTTCAAGTGTTGTTCAATTTAATTCATCACATTATGGCTCACTTCAGGCTGTTCTCACAAAGATTTTTGTTTACCAAAAGTACTTTGCTCCTGTTAAACAACAGACAGTATGAAATGTCTCACATCATTGTGTAAACAAGGATCCATCACCTGCTGTAGCAGAGATTGGTTTTACAGTGGAGGCTTAAAATTTTCCATTTAAATTCCCACGTTAACACTTGAGCCGGCGCTCCCCTGCTGCCAACACAACAATCCGATGACTATTACTGTGTGTAAACATCAATACATCCCAAACTCCCGGATGGAAACAATGCAGCTATGACCCTCTGCGCTATTCACATCATTACCACCACAACAATGAGATTCACCTTAACCTGTGTTGCTATGGTAACAGCTGCAGAGTCCTGCTTCAATCTGTAAGCTTATTCTCTCACATTCAGATAGATTTAAATCCTGATGTGCAAACAGTCGCAGAGGAAAGATCATACATATCCAACACACCAACATCCACAGAGAGTACAGACAAATTGGCTGCCCTTCTTTCAGTAAATGGTGTCTCAAATCTGAGGAAGGTGTATGTCTTTGACATACTGGAATTAAGGTCAATGCTACCTTTTCCACAAAACTATTCAAAAATTATTTGGATTCAAAGATACTTAGCCTTCTAAACCTAGCCACTGGCATCTGAAGACGATTGTCTTTAGCACTAAATTGGTACTTACAACTACCCAAAGCCTGGTATATTAGTAGTTAAAATGTCAAAGGGGTAGAATGCAAACTTTAAATGGGGCAAAATTTTGATCATTTACCACTGTTTATGATGGCGGTAAAATGACTCTTTTACCCAAAAGAACCCAGCATGACAAATACGATACTTTTTTTTTTTAAACATTTGCCATCACTTTATGCTACAAACTTTGCTTAAAATCCTGTGGGACTTAATCATACTTTTGTCGTCTGATGAACACCAGAAAATAGGAGACTAATTGATAAAAATGTTTACATATCACATGTTAATAAATGGTAAAAATCCCTAAAAAAAAAAATTATTAATACTTCCATTTTTACACTTTATTTAAATTTTGTTAAAAAAAGAAATAAAAATCTCATATTTAAATAATGTTTTTGATTAATCCTGATTAATCACATATACCCCTCCCTGAGCCGTCACCTTATCGTGGTGGAGGGGTTTGTGCGTCCCGAAGATCCTAGCAGCTATGTTGTCGGAGGCTTTATGCCCCTGGTAGGGTCACCCATGGCAAACAGGTGTCTAGGGGAGGGACCAGACTAAGCACGGCTCATAGACCTCTATGATGACGACCAACCTGGGCATGAATGTTCCCTTGCCCAGACGCGGGTTACCGGGACCCCCCTCTGGAGCCAGGCCTGGAGGTGGGGTACGAGAGCGAACGTCTGGTGGCCGGGCCTTCTGCGGGAGGAGCCGTAAGGGTCGGGTGCAATGTGAGCTGGGCGGCAGCAAGAGGCAGGGACCCTGGCGGTCCGATCCCCGGCTGCAGAAGCTGGCTCTAGGGACGTGGAACGTCACCTCTCTAGTGGGGAAGGAGCCTGAGCTTGTGCGCGAGGTTGAGCGGTTCCGGCTAGATATAGTTGGACTCACCTCGACGCATGGCTTGGGCTCTGAAACCAGTACCCTCGAAAGGGGCTGGACTTTCTTCCACTCTGGAGTTGCTCATGGTGAGAGGCGCCAAGCAGGTGTGGGCATTCTCATCAGCCCTCAGCTTGGTGCCTGCACGTTGGGGTTTACCCCGGTGGATGAAAGGGTAGTTTCCCTCCGCCTCCGGGTGGGGGGACGGGTCCTGACTGTTGTTTGTGCTTATGCGCCGAACAGCAGTTCAGAGTACCCACCCTTTCTGGAGTCCTTGGAGGGAGTGCTGGAGGGTGCTCCTTCTGGGGACTCCATTGTTCTGCTGGGGGACTTCAATGCTCACGTGGGCAATGACAGCGAGACCTGGAGGGGAGTGATTGGGAGGCATGGTCCCCCCCTTCTGAACCCAAATGGTGTTTTGGTATTGGACTTCTGTGCTTGTCATGGATTGTCCATAACGAACACCATGTTCCAACATAAGAGTGTCCATGTACACCTGGACCTGGCATCAGGATTCCCTGGGCCGCAGTTCAATGATCGATTTTGTAGTCGTATCGTTGGACCTGCGGCCACATGCCTTGGACACTTGGGTGAAGAGGGGGGCAGAGCTGTCAACTGATCACCACCTGGTGGTGCGTTGGCTCAGATGGTGGGGGAGGAAGCCAGTCAGACCTGGCAGGCCCAAACGTGTTGTGAGGGTCTGCTGGGAATGTCTGGCTGAGTCCCCTGTCAGAGCGAGCTTCAACTCCCACCTTCAGCAGAGCTTTGACCATGTCCCGAGTGAGGCGGGGGACATTGAGTCCGAATGGGCTGTGTTCCGTGCCTCTATTGCTGAGGCGGCCGGCCGGAGCTGTGGCCGTAGGGTCGTTGGTGCCTGTCGTGGCGGTAATCCCAGGACTCGTTGGTGGACACCAGCAGTGAGGGATGCCGTCAAGCTGAAGAAGGAGTCCTATCGGGCCTTCTTGGCCTGTGGGACTCTGGAGTCAGCTGATGGGTACCGACGGGCTAAGCGGCATGCGGCTTCGGCTGTTGCTGAGGCAAAAACTCGGGCATGGGAGGAGTTTGGCGAGGCCATGGAGAAAGACTTCCGGACGGCTTCGAGGAGATTCTGGTCCACCATCCGGCGGCTCAGGAGGGGGAAGCAGTGCTCCATCAATACTGTGTACAATGGAGGTGGGGAGCTGCTGACCTCAACTCGGGACGTAGTGGGTTGGTGGAAGGAATACTTCGAAGACCTCCTAAATCCTACCAACACGTCTTCTGATGAGGAGGCAGAGCTGGTGGACTCAGGGGTGGACTCTCCTATCTCTGGGACTGAAGTCGCTGAGGTGGTTAAAAAGCTCCTTGGCGGCAAGGCCCCGTGGGGTGGATGAGATCCGCCCGGAGTTCCTTAAGGCTCTGGATGCTGTGGGGCTGTCCTGGATGACACGCCTCTGCAGCATCGCGTGGACATCGGGGGCAGTACCGCTGGATTGGCAGACTGGGGTGGTGGCCCCCCTTTTTAAGAAGGGGGACCGGAGGGTGTGTTCCAATTACAGGGGAATCACACTCCTCAGCCTCCCTGGTAAGGTCTATTCAGAGGTCCTGGAGAGGAGGGTCTGCCGGATTGTCGAATCCCGGATTGAGGAGGAGCAGTGTGGTTTTCGTCCTGGTCGCGGAACAGTGGACCAGCTCTATACCCTCTTTGGGGTCCTGGAGGGGGCATGGGAGTTTGCCCAACCAGTCTACATGTGCTTTGTGGACCTGGAGAAGGCATTCGACCGTGTCCCCCGGGGGCTCCTGTGGGGGGTACTCCGGGAGTATGGGGTACCGAACCCCCTTGTGCGAGCTGTCCGGTCCCTGTACGACAGGTGTCAGAGCTTGGTCCGCATTGCCGGTAGTAAGTCAGATTCGTTTCCGGTGAGGGTTGGACTCTGCCAAGGCTGCCCTTTATCACCGATTCTGTTCATAACTTATATGGACAGAATTTCTAGGCGCAGCCGAGGTGTTGAGGGGATCCGACTTGGTGGCCTCAGGATTGGGTCCCTGCTTTTTGCAGATGACGTGGTCCTGTTGGCTTCATCTGGTCGTGATCTCCAGCTCTCGCTTGAGCGATTCGTGGCCGAGTGTGAAGCGGCTGGTATGAGAATCAGCACCTCAAAATCTGAGACCATGGTCCTCAGCCGGAGTAGGATGGATTGCCCTCTCAGGGTCGGGAGTGAGGTCCTGCCTCAAGTGCCCCTTTTTTTTATCAGGGGTCTAGTACATCAGCTTCTGCAAGCACACCCCACAAGACTCCCTAAATACAAATTAAAGTTATATGTTTGTTTTCATTACGGTATGATTGCCTCGCTTATAACCCTGAAATGTTTTAAGCAGGGATACAAAATGGATTGATGGATGGATGGATGGATGGATGGATGGACAGATGGATTGATGGACAGACGGCTGGACGGATGGATCTCTGTTGTGCTTGACATTTTATTTTATAACAAGTGGTACACCAGAATTTCCAGATGCAAACTTAAAACCAAAAACAGAAAAAAAGAAGAAATGAGTTTAAAGACCAACCAGATCTGCAGACTGAGCTGAATGTTATTTGTCGCTTCATCAGTGCATAATTAAAATTATTAGTTTACCTTTATTTCACCTAAATGAATGGAGAAAATAGTGCCGATGCTGTGAAACGTTTGCTTTTCCACTGAAACCTCTATCTCCACTGGCTTACATCTTTCATTCTCCATCTCTTGTTCTGCTCTCTCTTTCCCTCCGTTATTAGAATTAAAGGAAACAAGCAATAAACATCATGCTGCTCCAGCTCGATCTCTAAATGTAATTCTTGTCCTGTGGGACTGGATTTCCTGTCTCGCTTATAAAGAAATAACACGCTTTGTTTATCACGTGCATGTTTATCTCCACTGCAATCATATTTGTCACCAGGGGGATGCCAATCTGCATTTTCACCCTCTGGTATATTTGCAATTCTCCTATAATGAAGTGATTCTCAAAGCCTGTGAGCCAAATAAGAAATAAAGATCCATCTGATGAGCAGAGATGCAGGTGTGTAAACCATCATCTGAGGAGACATACAAAGATAGGTTTATTTACAGAGGCATGCAGCAGTATCTGCAGGAACATAAACATGTAAAGGAACATGGAGACAGACAGCGACCCCCCCACTTACCATGCAGTGCAGGCAGAGAAGTGATGGAGAAAAACAACTATTTGCTTCTCAATATGACGAACCTAAAGACATGACGGTATATTCATGAAGTAGCTGACATGCTGGCATACATCAAATCAGTCCAAGCAGCCAGATTCTCTGCACCACAAAAACACATGAAGATTATTGTAATTATGAAGATGGCAAAGTAAAGATCAATGTAAGTACCATAATATAGTATTCATCCATCTTTCAGACCAACCTGTTCATCAAAAATCCTAACCGGATGCCTGAGCTACATCATTTGGCTGCTTTTGATGTCGAGAAGCAGATGATCAAGATTCCCACACTATCTCTAAGGGAGAGCCTGGCCGCCCTGCAGAGGTAAATCATTTCAGTCACTTGTATTTGCGATGTCACTCTTTCGATCACTACCCACAGCTCATGACCAGAGGTGAGGGTAGGAACGTAGATCAAGCGTTAATTTAAGAGCTTCACCACAACAGACAGGCACAGAATCTACATTACTGGAGACGCCACACCGATCCACCTGAAGATCTTACGCTTCATCCTCCACACCCTAGTGAACAAGAACCTGAAATGCTTGAACTCCTCCACCTAAGGAGGGACCTCACTTCTGACCTGGAGATGACCCTCCACCTTTTTCCAACCGAGGACCATGGTCTCAGACTTGGAGGTGCTGATCCTCATCATAGCTGTATCGTAGAGCAGAGACCCAGAAAGTGTTTCCAAACTTTTGACTACTTTTTGATGTCTGAGGACTCAAGTGGGTCAAATAAGCGACTATCAACATGTTTAGCAACTTTTTCTGGTGTTGTTGGAGACTAATGTGGAAGCAGGTATTGTTTCCACCAATCTTGCTACCAATCCTGGTGGGTCCTGCCTCAAGTGGAGGCATGATGTTTATTGCTTGTTTCCTTTAATTCTAATAACGGAGGGAAAGAGAGAGCAGAACAAGAGATGGAGAATGAAAGATGTAAGCCAGTGGAGATAGAGGTTTCAGTGGAAAAGCAAACGTTTCACAGCATCGGCACTATTTTCTCCATTCATTTAGGTGAAATAAAGGTAAACTAATAATTTTAATTATGCACTGATGAAGCGACAAATAACATTCAGCTCAGTCTGCAGATCTGGTTGGTCTTTAAACTCATTTCTTCTTTTTTTCTGTTTTTGGTTTTAAGTTTGCATCTGGAAATTCTGGTGTACCACTTGTTATAAAATAAAATGTCAAGCACAACAGAGATCCATCCGTCCAGCCGTCTGTCCATCAATCCATCTGTCCATCCATCCATCCATCCATCCATCCATCCATCCATCCATCCATCCATCCATCCATCCATCCATCAATCCATTTTGTATCCCTGCTTAAAACATTTCAGGGTTATAAGCGAGGCAATCATACCGTAATGAAAACAAACATATAACTTTAATTTGTATTTAGGGAGTCTTGTGGGGTGTGCTTGCAGAAGCTGATGTACTAGACCCCTGATAAAAAAAAGGGGCACTTGAGTCATTCCTGTTTCCACACTGATCTGCATTGCCGGCAAGTCTGATCTGTTTATGGCGAAGGCTGGATTCTGGTTGGTCTGCATTCTGTGAATAACTTTGATTGAGAGAACTTACTTTCATTGACAGAACTTAGTCAATGTCCAAGTACATCTGGGATGTTGAGAGGGTCAAGTTTGGTGGACTCAGGATTTAGTATCCTCTGCCTGAAATGAGAGCTACACCTGCAATACACTGAAAAATAAAATCACACATAATCAGATACCAAGGCTTCATTACAGAGATCACTGTGCTTTTCCAGCCTGAAGTGCGAATGATGATGATGATAATGATGATGATGATGATGATGATGATGACGATGATGATGCACAACTTTCTGGAAATACCATGTAGCTGAATCACAAGTGATACTTATAGACACAACTTTGAGTGTCCTAACAGAACATTTAGTGAAGGCGTAATACTTGGCTAAGGCAGCAAAAGGACTTGCATGCAGGAAGGAACAAAGACAAGAAAAACTCAGTTTGTTTCCAACGTCTGCCCACTTTTTACAGTTTTTCTTTTCAGGAGGCTTGATAGAGGAAGTGGACTTGAAGTGGACAAAGATGGCTGGTTTGGTTATGTTAATGAGTTTTAAAATGTGCAAAAATTTCTTAAAATGTTTATGGACCTGATGGGTTTATTGTTTTTGTTTTTTGGAAGATTTGGAAGTTGCCTTCCTATCTACCTACCTACCTACCTACCTATCCTTCCCTCCATCCCTCCATCCATCCATCCATCCATCCAACTGAGGTGGTCTGAAGTCGATTAACAAGGAGAAAAACAGAATTTGGTGATAATTTTTAGCTAATGTTTAGTGGTTAGCACTGTGGTCTCACAGCAAGGAAGTCGCTGGTTCGGTCCTCGACTGGGGTAAGGTTTGGACAGTGGCTTTTTGTGTGGAGTTTGCATGTTCTCCCTGTGTATGCGTGGGTTCTCTCTGGGTACTTCAGCTTCCTCCCACCATCCAAAGACATGCATGTTTGGTTACTTTGAATTGCCCATGTGAGTGGTTGTTTGTCTCTGTGTGGCCCTGCAATGGACTGGCAAGCTGTCCAGGGTGTACCCTGCCTGTCGCCCAAAGACTGCTGGGATAGGCTCCAGCTTCCCCACGACCCCTCATCAGATTAAGTGGTTAGGATAATGAATGAATGTTTAGCTACATGCTTTACCACCAGCCAAACCATGAAAGGAAAACTTAAGCTTAAAAATATCAATGGTAAACTCAAAGAACTCCTAGTAAACAGCTGAAAGATTAGTTTTATGGAAAATACTTCTGTCCCCCCACCTCTGAAATCAAGATTTAGTCCTTGTGTGGTCTCAGCGCCATACAGCAGTATATTGTCTGAACGTTTTATGTTCAACCTTATCAATGTGAAACTGAGTGCACTTACAGAAGAATGGATGATGATGAAATGATTGAAAACACATTTAAAGATTAAATTGGATAAAGATGACAGTCAACAGATATATCCAGTTGTTAAGCAGCCGCTGTCCTTTGCTTTCTGTCAGTGGTTGTTCATCGTAAGCTTCAGGATCAAATGCTTTCCGATACACATTAAAGTGTTCCACATTATATCATCATCATATAAAATGAAAACAGTACATTACACAAACTGATTATGTTTTACTGTGTTAAAACCTGGAGGCAGTTTGCTTCAGACTGACTAGAATAGAAAGTCTTCCTCTTATTTTTCCAGCTTCTTACCTGCATGGATATAATCCTTAGTTATAAATATGATCAATAGAAATTTCTAGACTGCAGAAGAAAACAAAGCAGAGGATTGTCAGATTATGCTACGTTTGCGAGCATATAGTGGAGAATGTACTTGACTATGGTGACACACAAATTTCACGTGGAAGGTGACCTAGGGTACACATCTTTCAATCATTTCCAGCAGTGGGCCCCCCCAAATTATTGTTTCAACAAGGAAGAGTCTTGCTTTTCAATCCTATTGGCTGCTTGTAAGCTTTGCCCACCGAATCCCAGGGTAAAGTGAGCTTCCCAATGGATAACAGTCTCCAGGGAAGGGATGTCAGGTCTGAAGGTAGTGGTTGGATTCTCAGAGGGGAATGCAAGTTGCTGGCCCATTTCCACAAGCATTTTCCAGTCTCTGGCAACTCAAAGCTGATCATGCTCCAAACTTGCAAGGGCCTAGCTGCTGCTGGTCGCATTGAGTTGATGATGGCTGCACCAGGTAGCAATGCTCTTATGGGCTTGTTTACAACACCAGGTGCACTGAGGCTAAGTTTACACCCTGTTAATGTGTTTGAGAGAAGAACCTATCTTTTGAAAAACCTCTCAAATATTGCTAAAAGTGAGATGGTATTTCAGACGTGGAGATACAGAAGTGTATTTCAAAAGTGTGATGTTAATTCTTTTTTTGGTTTACATGTCCCTAGACATGATGTAGGAGGTCACATGACCAGTTTATAAAGATGGTTTCTGGATGAATTTTTTCTTCTGGTGAGGAAACAGCAACCGAAGTAGTGGTAGAAATACTTGCTCTAAAACATAAAATGTTTTGTATCTCCATCCTTACTAAAAATAAATTCTTGCAGAAGATTTTACAAGGATTACAGCTTCAGGGCTAAACATTGCTCAGAGTAAACATCTGCAAATCTCACTTGTACTTTGTCAAAATTTTAGAAATATTGCTTTTATTGAGTACAAGCCTTTAATAGAAACACAGATTTTGTCCAGGGTCAAATGGCTCAAAGTCAGGTCCAATGATTCAGAGGCTGTAACAGAGGAAGTGGCTCGTTTTCACCCCCAGCTTGACTCTCTGACATTTCTACTTGTTTTTGCCCCCAGCCTGAATCGTGGTCCAGTGTTTTGTTGTGTGTCGATTGTTTCAGCTGTCCTTTATAACCACCAGATCAGTTAGCCTCTGATATAATCCCATCTGTCGTCAACGAATTGACCTAAGTGAGGAGTGAAGTGTGGAGAACACAAGGCAAGACAACTTTATTCATGCAACACGTTTTGTGTACAAAACATAAAAACTTAAATGCATTCCAGATGTTGTAAGAAGAAAAAAACAAATAGCAAAATTCACAATAAAATCATGAAATAAATAAAGTAATTAAACACAAGTTACCTCTCTGATTTCATGCATAGGCACATTAGAAAATAATATTTTTAACTTGGATTTAAAAGCATCTACAGGTGGTGAGAGTTTAATCTCCACTGGCAGTTTGTTCCACTTGTTCGCAGCATAACAGCTAAATGCTGCTTCTCCATGTTCAGTCTGGAGTCTGGTCTGGACTTGTTGACCTGAGTATTTGGAGCTAAGAACTCGGCTTTGTTTATATTCTCTGAATGTATCAAAGATGTGTTCTGGGCCTAAGCCGTTCTAGGATTTGTAAATATTCAGTCGGATTGTAAAGTCTAACCTGCGACTGACTAGAAGTGAGTGTAAAGATTTTAAAACTGATATGATGGATTCAGATCTCTCTAAAGCTCTTGCAGCAGTATTCTGGATGAGCTGCAGATGTTTAATGCTATTTATAGGAAGTGCTGTTAAAAGATCATTCCAGTAGTCCAGTCTACTGGGGATGAATGCGTGGATGAGTTTCTACTGGGGCCTCATATACAAAGACATGGATTTCATACTGAAAGGTGTCGTTTGACAAACAACTTACACCTAAAGATATTCAGATGTATGAATCTTTATGTACGCTTGTTCCTGCTCATTTTTCTGTGACAAATCCCAGGTGACTTGGATCTGGAGCTTCAGAACCGCCACATCTTTCATTAATTCATAATGCTAATAACAATAATTAAATGACATGTTTTTGTTTTACCAAAACAACAACAAAAAAACACACCAGAAACAACTAAAAAATGAAACATTTTACGTAGTTTGGAACTAATGTTATTGAATCAGATGCAAGAAAAGGATAAAATAGCCGACAGACACTTTTAACGTGTCGATGACAAGTGGATGGAGCTTCCCAGCATGCTTTGCTTAAGTTTAGTAGCCTAATAAGAGTTTGCTTTAAGTATTACAATAGTTTTGCAAATATTGTGGAATAATCTGTGTTGTTGTGTTTTATTGCTTCTTTTTTGTGGAATAAAAAAGAAGTCTGTGGTGCAACTGTGTGTTGGTGGATGGAGCGAGACATGATGTCCCAGATGTGCTCAATGGATTCAGGTCTGGGGAACGGGCGGGCCAGTCCATAACATCAATGCCTTCGTGTTGCAGGAACGTCTGACACACTCAAGCCACATGAGGTCTAGCATGGTCTTGGATTAGGAGGAATCCAGGGCACCAGTTTATGGTCCCACAAGGGGTCTGAGGATCTCATCTTGGTACCTAACGGCAGTCAGGCTACCTCTGGCGAGCACATGGAGGGCTGTGCGGCCCACCAAAAAAATGCCACCCCACACCATTACTGAGCCACTGCCAAACCGGTCATGCTGGAGGATGTTGCAGGCAGCAGAACGTTCTCCACGGCGTCTCCAGACTCTGTCATGTCTGTCACATGTGCTCAGTGTGAACCTGATTTCATCTGTGAAGAGCACAGGGCGCCAGTGGCGAATTTGCCAATCTTAGTGTTCTCTGGCAAATGTCAAACATCCTGCAAGGTTTAGGCTGGAAGCACAACCCCCCACCTGTGGACGTCAGGCCCTCATACCACTCTCATGGAGTCTGAGTTTCTGACTGTTTGAGCAGACACATGCACATTTGTGGCCTGCTGGAGCTCATTTTGCAGGGCTCTGGCAGTGCTCCTCCTGTTCCTCCTTTCACAAAGAAGGGAGTAGAGGTCCTGCTGCTGGGTTGTTGCCCTCCCACGGCCTCCTCCACATCTCCTGATGTACTGGCCTGTCTCCTGGTAGCGCCTCCATACTCTGGACACTACGCTGACAGACACAGCAAACCTTCTTGCCACAGCTCGCATTGATGTGCCATCCTGGATGAGCTGCACTACCTGAGCCACTTGTGTGGGTTGTAGACTCCGTCTCATGCTACCACTAGAATGAAAGTACCGCCAGCATTCAAAAGTGACCAAAACATCAGCCAGAAAGCATCGGAACTGAGAAGTGGTCTGTGGTCACCACCTGCAGAACCACTCCTTTATTGGGTGTGTTTTGCCAATTGCCTATAATTCCCACCTGTTGTCTATTCCATTTGCACAACAGCATGTGGAATTGAATTTCAATCAGTGTTGTTTCCAAAGTGTTGGAATTCGTGACAGTTCGATTTCATAAAAGTGTGGTTGACTTGGAGTTACACTGTGTTGTTTAAGTGTTCCCTTTACATTTTTGAGCAGGGTGTATATTGTACGTACAATGTTTTCGTGATAACAGATATGTTATGTTTGGTTCTATCCCTGCAGTAAGTCAGGAATATTATTCAGGAGTATTATTATTTCTGTATCTGACACAGTGCTAACTATGATTACATGAGCTCTCCATTTGTTTTATTGATTCCGTGTCAGCATATAAATCATTACTCAGCATTAATGTTTGACCTAAAATCCACTTTTTCCAGCTATGTCTTGTGAACATTGCGATCTAAAAGTTGAGCAACAGCTAAAACTAAACAGCATTTTCTTCTTTAAGCAGCCAAGGGTTCTTTAAGGGTTAAACACTCTCAAACTCTATTTTTTTCATCAATATACGACTACATCATGGACTTTAAATAAATTCACAGGCATTTCTAAAATGAAAATGTTAAGTGCCCCATTTATCAATATTTATCAATATGTGTCAGGAAGGTGAAGTCTGGAGTGTTTTAGGATCTGACTCATAAGGTTTGGACAAGGGACGTTAAACTGTTACCATTTATTCATTATCTGAAACCGCTTAATTCATTCAAGGGTCACGGAGGCAGCTGGATCCTATCCCAGCAGCCTTCAGGCGAGAGACACGGTACATTCTGGACAGGTCGCCAGTCCATCACATGTCAAACTTTTATGTTACACCAAATAAATCCAACATGTGTCAAGTCTTTAATTCTGCTTTTGGTCATGGAGGGTATGGTGTGGAAGATTTGATTGTTAGGTTTCTGATGGGATCCCCCCCCCCCCCCCCCCCCCCCCCCTTCTCGGTCTGCCACCAGCTTCTCTTTTCTTCTCTTTTATAGTCCCATCTCTCTCACGCAGAACATTGTCTCCTATAATTATAACTGAATTATCATCCCAATCAAGGGCTCCATTATCACTGTTGTGACTCTGGCCTCTTAATTTTCCGAACCTCTTTCTGTTCCTCCCTCTCTCCCGCTCAGTCCTCCTCCTCCTCGCTGAGCTATTATCAGCTTGGAGGCAGGAAAGACGGAGACATGAGCAGAGAGGGAGAAAAAGATCTCCCTCCTCCTCCTCTGTGTCCTTGGCTGACAGATTGCAGCTGTAATGAATGTATGTGATTCCTCCACACTCCACACTCTGGCATTTTAATTGAATTTTTTATTCCTCCTCTCCCAGGAGAATGAGGAGGAGTGGGGAGTGTATGTGTGTGAGTTGATGAACAGAAGTGTGTGTGTCTGCTTCTGTTAAAAATAGCATGCGTGAAATGTACAGAGTGGGAGTGATGGATGAGACATAGTGTGTTTCAACTTAACAAGAAGCCCCTGCTGTGTTTTGTTCAAATAATTGAGTGTTTTTGACATCACCTGACCCCGGATCATCGTCCGTCTGCTTAATCTCAAATCATCTGCAATTCACCAAATTAAAAAAAAAAAAAAACTTCTCTGTGTACTTATACATCAAATTTTGCTCCTGTGTACACATCAGTGCTGAGAGGATCTGTGATCTGACATGTATCAGTCAGATGTGTCACTGACAATCCACCATAACACAACGTTTCCCTGCAGCAGGTATATTTGGAAAGACATGATGTCCAAATGCTAAAACGTATCAAAGATCAGAGAATAAACTGAAACATGAGCACAAAGTTTAGGAGACAGAGATATTAAGTAAGTCCGGAGAAACCAAGAAGAAGGAAAACCTTCCACGGATTTGGGTTTTAACATAAAACGGCCACAAAGAAACGTCCTGATTTCAGTTCTACACATCATCTAAAGGAAATCAGCCAACAATACCAAACTCTTTTGGGAGAGGTTCCTTTTAAAGGTCCTCAGTCCAATATTGAAGTAACAAATGATTGGAATAATTTATCTTCATCACTTAGTGATAGAATGTCCATCTGATGGATAGATATAGCTGAGCATTATTTACTTAGAGGTGGACTTTTATGCCAGGCTGTTTGATAATATTAGCTAATGGGAGCATGGGAAAAGTACTGGCCCAAGTACAGAACCCAGAGGAACTCCATAACTTAATCTGCGGTGGGTGATGACCCAGCATTTAGATTGATTCAGCCTTCAAGTTAGAGGTCATTATGACAGGATACCTGAACTTTATTGTTATTGTGTGTGCGCCACAGGTGGAGGAAAGAGAATGCCGTAACTCTCCAAACAGATAAAACTGCTGGAGGGCATCATTTGTGAGCAGAGTTTTGTCACAAGCAAAACACACACACACCATAACCAAAGTTACCAGAGTCTTTCGATGATGATGCAGGTAATTATTCCTGCTGTACACTAGAAAAGCACTCAAAAAGCCCAAACCGCCGCTAAGCACAATGTTAAAGAATCCTTTAAAAATGCCTGGATCCAAACGGTGATCTGGATCACCACAAAAATGTAACCAGTTCTTTCTTTTCACATTTCCAACAAAATTAAATTTCAAACAAAATTTCATGAAAATCCATCCATAAATTTTTTGAGTTATATTGAACACAAAGAGACAAACGGCAGTAAAAATATCTCCTCCTTGGTGGATAAAAGGTCCATGTAAAGGAACAACTGAGAAGTCACTGACACCAGGGCTGCAAATTAACGTCCACTGACTAATCTAATGCAGGTTAAAAATCCGTTTGGCAGATGACGACTGAGTAAATCTTTTTTGTGGGTAACGAGAAAAGCCAACTCCCTTCAGAGAAAGTCAGTTCTACAGTCTCTGCTGCTCAGCAGACACTGAGCGGGACGTTAGTTTGGTTGACCAATCACATGCTAGGAGCAGTGGATTATACCATTACATGAACAGAACAAAGGTTGACAGTGAAAGGGTACAGGTTCCTGCAGTGGCAGGAAAAGACTGGGTAACCATGTTAAAATGCAAGCACATCAGAACACGTCAAGAAATAAACACTAAAAAAGGTTTAAATGATGATGGAGACTGAAAAGATGAGTGCAGATTTTGTAAATGGAAAAAAAGTTACAAGCCTTTTATGTGTTTGATTTGTCAACTGTGGTTCTGTGCTTAGTTATTCATTTAAAGGTTTGTTTAAAACGTTAAACGACAGTTCAGCCTTTCTTATTTTGCAACAAAAATGTGTATAAGAAAGGTTTTGATGAAAACAGAAAACAAAACAAATCAAACATGCTCAGTATTATGAACGCTAAATTACACTGAAATAGAAGCTTTTGTGGAGCTGCAAGAGTTGGCTCCTCTGAAGGAGCATGAATCATTGAAAAAAGCCAAACCTCCAATCACAATGAATGACACTAATCACTTTTTCCTGATCACTGTTCCATGGCATGTCATCCATGCTTTGGTTGGTGCTAACTTGAGTTTACCTGATGTTGCTCATGAGCGCCTGAACAAACTGCAGCTGAAAGAAGAAAAAAATTCCACTGAACTGAGCAAAAATAAAAACCAGACATGTGAAGTAACTGAGGATCCCTGCTGTAGATCATGTCACCGTTTCATCCTCATTCTTCATGGTAGTCTAATCGTTATCTCATCCTTTTGACTTTAAATAATTGTTCTTGCCTTTAACAGACTGATAGAAACTGGTTCAGTTAGGATAACTTCTTTTACTTCAACAAACATAAAAACTAGTGATTAAACTCAGATGTAGCTAATGTAGCGCTAATGTCTGCTTGTTAAATATTTGGCTGTTAAACAAAGTGAAACTTTCACCCTGAAACTTCTTCTGGTCTTTGCCATCATTATCTAACCAGTGGTGACACATTGACCACATGTGGGCTCCCCTCCTCCTCCTGCCTCCCCCGAACGTCGTGACTTGGTGACACAAGCTCAGACCAGACCTCCCTGCTGACTCACACAGCTGCCATCCAGATTGCCATCCATCGCCTCCCCCCCCCCCCCCCCACACACACACACACACTCAGTGGGCTTACATCACTGAAACAGATTGTAAATGTGGATAGAGTTACTGACTGTCTGACGGAGTGCACGGCTCACGCTCGCATTGTAAACAACAGGTGGGAGACTTCGTGTGAGACAGAAGTTGAGCCCAAAGTTTGGAGCTTCAGCGCCACGACGATGGAGAAGAAAGCAGAAAAAATATGGCATTTAATGTGATTCTGTAGTTGGAGCAGATGCACATGAACGCATGACAACAGGCACATCTCCCTCTGTCACCAAGACAACCTCTGACTTTACTGCCTGCAGGGATATTCAGCAGTTTGACAGAAAACAGAAATAAAATCTCTAAACAATTAAAAAAAAAAAAAAAAAAATTGTTTCTAAAAATGAAAATCCTCCGACCCCCCAGGGGTGATGAAATTAAACTCTGAAATAAGACCTGGATGTTTCTGAGCTGCTTTGGAAAGTTTGTTTTCACAGTTTCCTTTAAGAGTAGAGTCTTCAGTGAGAATTTAAGACCCGAGAGTGTCGAGCAGCTCAGATGTGAAGAAGATTATTCCACCATAAAGACTTTTTTAACGTCGTCATCAGACCCTTGAAAAGAGAACTTCTAAAACAGGTCGCTGATTAGCTGATGTTGCTTTTAAGTTTCGGAGGGGAACACATAGTTCCAAGAAAAGTTTTCTGTCCATCCCGACCTATAGGGGGCAACATGCCGTACCTTCCATTTTCATGCAGATGTATCGCGCCGGGCAGAGACCTAGCCACCTCGGAGGAGTTGGGACCTGACACAGATTGTGATGCTTCCAGCCAAAAGACAGACATTTTACATAACATAGACATCTTGTACATAAGACCCCAGATCCAGCTGTACCATACAGTGGTACAAGGACCTGCATCCAGAGCAGAAAGCTCAGATTTTTAATTCATGGGTTTTTTTGTTTTTTTAAAAATTATTTTAACAGCTTTTTGTTTTATTGTGAACAAGTAAAGCAGAAGATAAATGAAATGCTAGTTAAGTCATCCCACAAGATACCCCTCAGCCAATCAGGTCTGGACATTCCAGCTGGTAAAAATGGTGCAGACAGATGCAAGAGGTAGAGGCAATAAACGCACAAAAAGACAGTAGAAAGAAAACATCACATTGAGATACGTGTAGGAGAAAAAACACAAGGCGAGATGCGTGATCATGTGACGATTCAGCTGTGCCAAGAAAAAAAAAAAAGTAGATTCAGAGGACCGCAGATGAAAAGTTGAGAGGGAAAAAGGATGTGAGTTGAGCTCTTTTCATGACCTGAGAATAAAAAGTGGACAGCAAAAGATGTTTGATCTGGAATGGACTCATTTTGCTCATCCTTCCACCTGTAAACTTCCCAGGGTGTCACACAGGTTCAGGAATAGTAGCACTTATTAAAAGTACCAGCGTGAAACATCTCTGAGACAAAACGAAGGATCTGAACAAACGATCCCGCTGAAATTAGAAGTGAGAACACAGAAAATCCGTAGTCTGAGAGCTCAGGTCTCTCGCTGTGGAAGACATGGAGGAGGTGAATGAAAGAAGTTTATCTGTAAAACTGGTCCAGATTGTTGAGTCAATATGTGAAACAGAAAAAGGAGAAAATTCCTCCTCTTTATTAGATTTTTCTTGACCTAAACTGTGATTCTGAACATGAAGAATTTGAACCCTTTAATTCAATTTCTCAGATTTTTTTTTTTTTTTTTTAATAATTCCTTTGTTTTATTTAGAAAACGGGAGATCATTATACATGTCAGCTCCATCGTACGAGTCAACAAATAATGTCCAAGTTGTGTTAAATTCTTTTGATTTGACAACCAGGTATTTAGATGCAGATGTTGATGCAACTGCAAGGTTACAGTAATATAATCTCCTGGAATGAAATTATGATCTCCTGTACTTTTACTTCATGAACTTTCATCTAACTGGACTGTTTTAAATTGCAATTGAATATTTCTGCTCTAAGAGGAGGCTTAAACTCAGACAGGTTGATGTAACATCTGGAACATATGGAGACATGTCATTTAAAGCTTCCAAGGTCGTTCCTCTCTAAGTAAAGTTTGAACAGTGAAGAGGCAACATATATATATATATATATATATATATATATATATATATATATATATATATATATATATATATATATATATATATATATATATATATATATATATATATGTTGCCTCTTCACTGTTCAAACTTTACTTAGAGAGGAACGACATAGTCATCATAGTATTACTCTGTGTTTACTGCTGTCTGTGTGTCACTGCATGACATGTGCTGTGAAGCAAGGACACCATGACCTGGAAGCCATTTAGCTTGTCGTGTTAACAGCTTAAACAAAGGAAATGTAGCAGAAATGACATGTTCTTTAAGTGCAATCTCATCACTACACTTTTTCCCATCATGCTGTCTTTTTAATAGTGATGTGATGGAGCAGAAATATTATTGTATAAAATGAGGAACTATGGAGATGATTTTAGATTTGAAGTGTTTTTTTTTTTTTTTTTTTTTTTTTTATTTCAGATTAGCTTTAATTCAAATAGATTGATCACATCTTCTGTTTTCTTCTGTAATGAAAAACTTCCATCCAACCACGAGCGACGGACATCGCGATACTCTGGTATCGATTCTTCAGTAAATGGATTTAATACATTTTTTAATACAATTTTAATACATTTTTACAGAGGACATTCCATTTGTGAGTTTAAGACAATAAAGTTGCCTTAAACTATAAGAAAATAAACAAAACCCGCCAGTGTACTTACACTGTGTCATGTGACTATAGACTATCAGATGACATGATGATGAGGGGGAGCAAGTAATTAGTTGTTGGTGTATTGTTTTCACTTTGTACTGGTTTAACTTCTTAATACCCAAAATCGTTAAAAATTACATCATAAAAGTAAAAACAGTAAACAAAAGAAACAAAAACAAATGGGAAATACTGGAATATTAAATAAATTAAAAACAATAAAAGGGAAGAAAAAAATGTAACTATAATAAATAAATTAATAAGAAATTGTATTTTAATAAGAATTTAATAAAAATTAAAAAAAAAGACCAGAAGTGTTTTTTTTAGCAAAAATTGTGACACGTCAAAAGGTAAATAAAGGTTCTTGTGCAAAATGTTTTGATTTCAGACAATTAATTCATTTGTAGTCTATCTTTATCATCATAAAACAATTTTTCCATTCATCATATGTCTGTCTATCCAACTGTCTGTTCGTCCATCCATCCATCTATCCGTACGTCCATCCATCCAAACATGTCATTCATTCATTTCCTGAACCGCTTATTCCAATTCAGGGTCACGGGGAAGCTGGAGCCTATCCCAGCCGGCTTTGGGCGACAGGCAGGGTACACCCTGGACAGCTTGCCAGTCCATTGCAGGGCCACACAGAGAGAGATGAACAACCACACTCACGCTGCATTCATAAATCACTCCTAGGGGCAATTTAGAGTAACCAATTAACCTACCATGCATGTCTTTGGATGGTGGGAGGAAGCAGCCTCAAACCAGCCAAGGATCAAACCAGCGACCTTCTTGCTGTGAGGCCACAGTGCTAACCACTGCGCCACCGTGCAGCCCTCCAAACATGTCAGTGGAAGCTTTTCTGATTTCTTCCACATTTCATCCATCCATCACAACTTCCTTTCATTCATTCACCAGAAAATCACGACTGAAATGTTCCATCCTCAGTGGAATCTGTATCTGCACATCACCTGGAAGGAGGACAGTCACATCGTCCCACTGTGAGTCTTTCTGATCACCACCTTCATCATCATCATCATCATCATCATCTTGCAGCCACCAGATGGACACAGCGTTTGAAATTTAGATAACTTCTAAAAATAAATCCCCTGCTGAATGTGTGAAGCCTCTGCTCTGCAATGTTGCACCACCTCCCTGTGTAATGTGTGTGTGTGTGTGTGTGTGTGTGTGTGTGTGTGTGTGAAGGGGGAGGGGCTTGTCCTGGGCTGATATGACACATGAAGAAAAGATGCATCATGGGACAAATAGATGTGCAACACTAAATCTAAACAGACAGGAGTTTTATCAGAAGGTGTAAACATGTCAGTGGTTAGTTCACTGTCTGGAATCACAGCAGGACATCAGAGTTGTGCTAGATGATGTTTTATTGATCTTATTTGTATTACAGACACTCTCCAACTAAACGAGGAGAAATTCTGTTTTCATCCATCACTGTCAGTCCCATCACCTTGTCTCCTCGTGTCCCGCTCCTGTCGCCTCCTCATCTTTACCTCCCTCCTTCCCCCTCTCCCTCCCTTCCTCCCTCCTCTGTGTCTGTCCTGCTTGTTTCCAGCTGCTGGTTGTCACTGGTATGCATCATCCCACTGCTGTTTGTCCAGACAGTGCCTCTTTGCATCAGACTTGTCACCAATCAATGGACCAATTACAGCAGCCTGACCTGCAGGATGGCAATGGGGGATTGAGAGGAGGAGGACGAGAGATGGCTCTTCATCCTGCTCCATCACACCCACAAGGTCACTCAGAAAATAAAAATAAAACAGAAGTGTGTAACAAGTAAAGAGGACAGGTCAGTGGTTGATTCATTTGTTTGTGGTACACAAGCAGAAAACGAAGAATAAACAAGATCTCTGTCCTTATTAAATGAAAAGTTATTGATTAGAAATGTGATTATGCTGTCCCATCAGGCTGGTGTGGCGTGACTGCAGCATAAATCCCAAAATAAACATTAAACTAGCAGAAATTCTGCATCTATTGATTTATGTCCAGAGACATGAACACAAAACAAGTAAACAAATAAATAACTACATGCAGATATTCAGTCTGAAGGTGTTTCAGGTGTCACTAAAAATGACTTGATCCTGTTTAATTTAATGATGGTTAAGTTCAGCTTCATTTAAACAGCTTCAGTCCAACTATAATCAGATTCACAACAAATCCATAGGTTGATGATCGAATAAATGAGTTTCTGTGACAAGTTTGTCTGAAATGACCATCATCTTTACGATGTCTCAGTGCTGCAGATGACAACCATGACTGTCACGTCAGCTGGAAAAAGGTCCAACATAGGTTTTCGGTCCGCTTTTTGTCAACTGCAAAGGGAAATAAATGGTGTTTTATATGGACGCATTATCATGTAAACAGGTCCAAAATGGGATGCATTCATATGATTAGCTGATTTAAGCAGAGCTTGATTGGAGAGTGCCAGTTTTTTTAATGCTATAAGGAACTGGAAAAGCTACAGGCATCATGGGCCCCAGTTTCATTGGAGAGCGGTCATATGTTTGGTTACATTTGTAGCCTGGACCCAGAAAGTGTGAATGCAGAGGCTGAGGGTGTTAGGTTGACGTCAGGTTCGGAGAATTCACATGCGGACTCGGCTTGGAGTTTCGATAATTTATTTGCTTCTTTCAGATTCTTGATTCTTTCCCAGGTGGATGCGGAAACCAGGCTTAGTCGGCAGGCAGACAAGCGGGGAGGAAAACCTAGCGGATAGAGAGGCGGGCAGGCAGGCGGGCAGGCAGGCAGGCAGGCAGGCAGGACAACAATCGGGCAAACAGGCAGGATCTCTGACGGGAAAAAACACACGGGTTATTGATCAGGACTACACACAGGAAAGAATCTTTCAGGCCGAGAGTTGTACCGCGGAACGTTCAACAATCTGGCGATGAACAGCAGGCCGGGCGGATCCTAAATAGTGCTGCAGCTGATTGCCAGAATGAGGATCAGGTGTTTAGGATGCCAGGCACGCCCACCAAGGAACAGGATCACAACAGTACCCCCCCCTCAACGGGAGCCACCAGGCGACCGAAAACGGTCAGGATGAGCCCGGCGAAAGTCACGAATCAGGGAGGCATCCAAAATGAAAGAGCGGGGGACCCAGGCACGCTCCTCAGGACCATACCCCTCCCAGTCCACCAGGTATTGAAAACCCCGACCACGACGGCGCACATCAAGGAGACGGCGGACCGTGTAAGCCGGGCGACCAGCCACAAGCCGGGCGGGAGGAGGGGGCCTGGAAGGAGGGACCAGAGGACAGGACGAAACAGGCTTAAGTTGGGAGACGTGGAATGAGGGATGAACCCGCATGGAACCGGGGAGTTTGAGTTGGACCACCGTAGGGTTGATGACCCGTTGAACTTCAAAGGGGCCCAAGTAACGAGGGGCTAGTTTCCGGGCATCGGTTCGTAAGGGAATGTTCCTGGATGAAAGCCAAACCTTCTGACCGGGGGAATAATCGGGCGCAGGGGTCCGGTGACGATCCGCCTGGCGCTGATTCCGTTCCCCAGTTCGGAGAAGCACAGCCCGAGCCTTCTGCCAGACCCGTCGGCAGCGGCGGATGTGAAGCTGGACGGACGGCACCGAAACCTCACCCTCCTGGGCGGGGAACAGTGGTGGCTGGTACCCTAGGGAGCACTCAAAAGGGGACAATCCAGAGGCTGAGGAGGTGAGAGAATTGTGAGCATACTCCACCCAGTCCAGATGTTCGCTCCAAGAGGACGGGTTAGCCTCTGACACACACCGGAGGGCAGTCTCCAAGTCCTGGTTGGTCCTTTCAGCTTGACCATTGGTTTGAGGGTGAAAACCAGACGACAGACTCAGAGTGGCACCAATAGACTGACAGAAAGCCCGCCATACCTGAGACGTGAATTGGGGCCCTCTGTCAGACACGATGTCCGCGGGTAGCCCGTGGAGCCGAAACACGTGGTGAACCATTAGATCAGCTGTTTCCTTGGCCGAGGGGAGCTTGGGGAGAGCAACAAAATGCACGGCCTTGGAAAAACGGTCAACAATGGTTAGGATAGTGTCTTTACCTCTGGAGACGGGCAAGCCGGTGACGAAGTCCAGGGCAATGTGGGACCAGGGCCGGCTGGGAACAGGTAAGGGTCGTAGGAGACCCGCCGGTGGTCTATGTGAGGCCTTACTCCGGGCACAGGTAGTGCAGGCAGCTACAAACTCCCGAGTATCCTTATCCATCGTGGGCCACCAAAACCTACGCTTGATGAGGGATAGGGAGCGCGTGGATCCAGGGTGGCAGGCCAGGCGAGAAGAATGACCCCACTGGAGGACCAAGGAACGGGCGGTATCTGGAACAAACAAACGGTTAGGCGGACCTGTGCCTGGGTCAGGTTGCCGTCGCTGGGCCGCGAGGACCTTATCCTCCACGTCCCAGGTAACTGCAGCAGCAATGCAGGTGGCAGGCAGGATTGTGTCCGTGGAGGGAGTGGAACCTGATGTGAACTGGCGGGAAAGGGAGTCTGGCTTCTGGTTCTTGGAACCGGGTCGGTACGACAGAGTGAAATTGAAACGGTTAAAGAAAAGGGACCAACGGGCTTGACGGGGATTCAACTGTTTCGCGGACTGCAGATACTCCAAGTTTTTATGATCTGTCCAAATGAGGAATGGCAGCCTAGAACCTTCCAGCCAGTGACGCCACTGTTCGAGCGCCAATTTAATGGCTAGTAGCTCACGATCACCGACGTGGTAATTCTGTTCGGCCGGGGTGAGACGTTGAGAAAAATAAGCGCAGGGATGGAGTTTCTGAGTCCTGGTAGATCGTTGAGACAGCACGGCTCCAACCCCCTTGTCCGAGGCATCGACCTCAACCACAAATTGACTACTGAGATCAGGGTGGAGGAGAACTGGTGCTGTGGTGAAAAGTTCCTTCAGTCTAAGGAAGGCCTGATCTGCAGGTCCAGACCAGGTAAAGGGACCCGAAGGTGAGGTAAGGCGAGTAAGAGGGGCTGCAATCTGACTATAGTTACGGATGAAGCGACGGTAGAAATTGGCAAATCCCAGGAAGCGTTGCAGGTCCTTTACAGAGGTGGGAGTGGGCCAATTTACAACCGCCTTGATCTTCTCCGGGTCTGCACGGACCTGCCCGGTCTCAAAAATGTATCCAAGGAAGGTTACTGTATTAGCATGGAACTCGCACTTCTCAGCCTTGACGAACAAGCGGTTTTCCAAAAGTCTCTGTAAGACAAGTCGGACATGTTGCACGTGCTCTGACTGGGTCCGGGAGAAGATGAGGATGTCGTCTAGATAGACGAAGACGAAGCGGTTAAGGAAGTCACGTAATACATCGTTTACCAGGGCCTGAAACACAGCAGGAGCATTGCAAAGACCGAACGGCATTACCAGGTATTCAAAATGGCCCAGGGGAGTTCGAAACGCGGTCTTCCATTCATCTCCTTCCCTCATTCTGACCAAGTGGTAAGCATTACGGAGGTCGAGCTTAGTGTAGATCGTGGAGCCATGAAGGGAATTGAAAACTGACTCCAGTAGTGGTAGAGGGTACTTGTTCTTCACGGTGATTGCATTTAAGCCCCGGTAATCAATGCAGGGCCTAAGGGAACCATCCTTCTTAGAGACAAAGAAGAATCCTGCTCCGACGGGTGATGATGAGGTCCTGATCAATCCAGCTGCCAGGGAATCTGAGATGTATCCCTCCAAGGCCTCCATCTCAGGTCGAGAAATATTGTAAAGTCGGCAGGTTGGTAACGGAGCACCTGGGAGTAATTCAATGGAGCAATCATAAGGCCGATGGGGTGGCAGCGCTAGGGCTTTATCCTTGCTGAAAACCTCCGTTAGGTCGTGATAAGCCGTAGGGACTGCGGATAGATCCGGGGTAACGGGGAGTAGACCAGAAACGGATGAAGTGGAGGGAACAGCCGACTGAAGACAAGTGGCATGACAGAAAGTGCTCCAATTAATTATTCTCCCGGTCTGCCAATCCAGGTGCGGGTTATGTTGTGACAGCCAGGGGTGACCCAACACTAGCGGAGATTTAGGTGAGTCAATTATGAAGAAGGGGATGTATTCTTGGTGGTTGCCAGAGACTATCAATCTAACGGGGATGGACTGTTGGGTTATGGAGTAGAGGTGGCTCCCATCTAGAGCTTGTACAGACATGGGAGAAGAAAGAGTCTCTGCACCTATTCCCAGGGTGGTGGCCAAGGTCCTATCCACGAAATTGGCCTCAGCTCCGGAATCAATTAAAGCCTCAACAGAATGGGGGGTCTGGTCTGTGAACAGGGTTACCGGGATAAGTGTCCTTGTGTGCGGGACCTCCTTGGGGGATGTGGTCGCCAGTACTCCCGCTGCTACTGACGACCCTGGTCTTTTACCCGGTTAGGGCAGAGAGATATCCTGTGTCCTGATCTCCCACAGTAATAGCAATCACCAGATTCTCTTCTCTGCCGTTCCTCTGAGGAAAGGTGAGCCATGCCCAGCTGCATGGGTTCCTCCGTAGATCTGTTTGTGGGAGGCAGAGGGAAAGTAGTTGCTGCAGAGGGAACCTCAGGATATTGGCTAGACCGCCGTTCTCTGTCCCTTTCCCGTAGCCGGTTGTCGAGTCGTATGGCGAGATAAATCAACTCATCCAGAGAGCCAGGTGTGTCTCGGGTGGCCAGCTCGTCTTTCATCCGACTACTTAACCCGTTAGCGAAGATGTCCCGGAGTGCTTCGTTGTTCCAGCCTGTATCCGCAGCTGCTATCCTAAAATCAATGGAAAAGTCAGCAACACTCCGATCTCCCTGACGGAGATTAAGTAGCCGTTTGACTGCTTCACCTCCCCTAACTGGGTGGTCAAAAACCTTCCTCATCTCCTCGACAAACGAGGAATACGAGGAGTATCTGAAACCTTGCTGTTCATATGCTGCCTCCGCCCATGCCAGTGCCTTACCTTCCAGAAGCCCAATAACATAAGAAACCCTGGATCTATCATTAGCATAGGTGAGTGGTTTCTGGTCAAAGACAAGGGAGCATTGAAGGAGGAATCCTCTACATTCTCCCAAATTCCCTGCGTAGGGCTTAGGATCTGGGATGTGTGTCTCTCTTACTGTGACTGCGGGACCGTGCTGAGGTGCGGGTGCGTCGGGAACCGGATGCTGGAGAGGAGCAGGAGGGGTTAATATAGCGATATGCACGGTTAGTTGAGCCAGCTGAGAGAGAATGGTGTGATAATTCTGTTCCAGAGTCAACATCATCCGCTCATGTTGAGCGAGGCGAGCATTCTGACCTGAGAGGGTTTGTTGCAGTGGGTCCGAGGCGATTTCCGGGTTTGCGTCCGCTGAATCCATTTGTGGCCAGATTGTTCTGTTAGGTTGACGTCAGGTTCGGAGAATTCACATGCGGACTCGGCTTGGAGTTTCGATAATTTATTTGCTTCTTTCAGATTCTTGATTCTTTCCCAGGTGGATGCGGAAACCAGGCTTAGTCGGCAGGCAGACAAGCGGGGAGGAAAACCTAGCGGATAGAGAGGCGGGCAGGCAGGCGGGCAGGCAGGCAGGCAGGCAGGCAGGACAACAATCGGGCAAACAGGCAGGATCTCTGACGGGAAAAAACACACGGGTTATTGATCAGGACTACACACAGGAAAGAATCTTTCAGGCCGAGAGTTGTACCGCGGAACGTTCAACAATCTGGCGATGAACAGCAGGCCGGGCGGATCCTAAATAGTGCTGCAGCTGATTGCCAGAATGAGGATCAGGTGTTTAGGATGCCAGGCACGCCCACCAAGGAACAGGATCACAACAGAGGGGTGGGATGAGGGATTTGATGCCTCGTTGGAGGAGAGGGAGGGGTCAGATATTACAGACATGGAGGGATTGGAATAAGATGTGGAGTTGTGGAGTCGACGGAACTTAGAACTCCAAGGAACTTTTGCTTGACACAACGGAGCGTTCTTGTTTCCTCAAATGGTGAACTTGGAAGTGAACTTGGAGGACACTGAGAGTCCACATTACAAGAGGACTGCACCCAGTTTCACTTGTCATCCACTGTTGTTCCTATTAAACATTCTGTGTCCATTAGGTCTACTGTAAACAGCAGCTAGTTGTATGTAGTTACATTGTAATTACAGTATAATTACATTGTTGTGACGGCTTATTTGTGAAACAATCCTGCCAATATTTGTGCTTTATTAACCCTTTCATGACAGTATTTTACCTCTACAGACATGTGCAATTATACTTTTTTTGTTCATTATTCATTTATGATTATTTATTTATGATTTATGATTGATTTTAATGCATTCTAATAAATATTTATAAAATAATATATAATCCCAATTATATTATGTAAACATTCTATTTAAAAAAAAAAAAGCTGTGTCATTTTCTTCTCCTATTTATTGCAAATGCAAACTTGCATAATTACATTGTGTTCAATTATATCATATATTTATTTATTCTCCAGTGAAACAAAGTGGATGACTCACTAACATCCACTGAAGTGGTTTATTTACAAAAATACCATCCGCATTCATAAATATGCAAGAAAAAAGTTTGTAAATAAGTGTCCACTATATGGCCACTATGCATGAAAGGGTTAATCATACCTACATTGACTTGTGCGCATTTTTACAAAGGGCTTGTGATTTTGGGTTGTCTACAGCATTTGTAGATGCTCAAAACATCTTTTTAATTTGTGTCCATTTTTCTGAGCTGGTGAACTGGAACACCAGTAGACCTGGCACACCATTTGGTTAGTGCGTGCAGTGACAAACTCTTTCATATGGTTGGTAAATAGTAGCCGGGAGAAGTGGAGGGGTCCATAAAAAAAACTCTCCTGGTTACTACCTTTCATATGATCCTCGTTAAAGTGACGTCTCCAGTCCAAACTTTCTTACAGGTTGTTTTACTTCCTCACGTTGTTTGGGTTCTCCATGTCTCTTGGCGTTGGCAGAGGGAACAGGTTGTTCTGTTTCCTCCAGCTGAGTGGACTCCTCTTGTCTCTTGTCCTTGGCAGAAAGAACTTGGTGGTGATCCAGGGAGGAAAACAGACTTGAGGTGAATAATTTTACCCCAGCTTTGTTTAAGGAGACTCAGCACTTCTCAAAAACATGTCAGCTGTCCCAGAAAAAAAATAAATAAATAAAGGAATTTCAATAAAATGTTTTGATGCGAGACAAGACTTTGAGAGCTAGCTGTTCATCATCAGCAGATGAGCTTCTGACTGGTGGAAGCGACCTTCCGATAAACACCTCAGCATCCAACGAGCTTGGTGTGTGCAGTGAATCAATAAAGTCTTGTTTCAGGCTTTGTGACATCATTTCCTCTGACTTGTACAACAGTCCATTTCACTGTGGGCTGTGCAGCAACAATTCCAGCATTCTCGCCTTTATGTCACAGACTGCATCTTTAAAGAAGCACAAAACATCTGTTTTTCTCATCAACCTCCCAACATTAAGAGCAGAGTCCCAGATTAGTGTTTGTGGCCCAGACATCAGCCTTCCTTTTGGCTGTTTCCTTATACAACCCTTACCCCACTTTCAGGCGATGGGAGGTTGTTCAGATCATCGGGTATTGTAGAAGAGACTATCTGTTTACTAATCACACATTTTGTTCTCTTTTTGGAGACTCCTTTAGGTTTTCTATTTGGTACAGTCCATGCCTACGTCCTTCAAGTTACAGGAGTTAATGCATCGCGAGCATGGGGGTTCATGTCCTCCTATATCAGACTGAAGTGACTTATTTTTAGACTTTCAGCAAGTAAATTCCAGGACAAAAGAGTCTTTATGGGGAGTATTTGTATGCTGTACCTTCAAGCTGTGTTACTGTAGCTCTCCTTTAGTCCTTACATTGAACCCATGGTAGACTTGTGCAGTTCAGAGTTAATCCATTTACCTCCACTTTTACTCCTAGTTGGTAAATCTTTCTTTCAAGTCCACTAAAGTTTCTATGCAAGTTGGTGAAAATACACCATAAGAATGAAGACTTTTAGATCAGCTAATTAGCTTTCTGCCATCCTCATCCATTGGACCAATTTCTGTCCTTAACAACCTCCAGACCAGGGGAGTTCAAAGTCGGTCGTTGAGGGCCAATGTCCTGCAGGTTTGAATTCTATTCCTGCTTCAACACACCCAGCTTATGTTAAATGGATCCAACAGCCAATAAACTTCTGCACAATGACATATTAGTTTGAGTCAGGTTTGTTGGAGTAGGGACACACAGAAAACCTGGAGAATTATGGTCCTCCAGGACTGGAGCTAGACACCCCTGCTCCAGAACTTTGGGCACAGACCTTCCAGTTGGAGGCTTCCACCATCTGAAACTACATGGCCAATTGTAAATGTCCACAGGTTCCATTAAAGATTCTTAGAAGTTTTATTTATTTATTTATTGTTTGTCTATTTTGGTGCACTCTTTTGTTTGTTTCTTGTAGATTTGTAAGGAAATTAAGACTTTTAAGTTAAGATAAAGTTAAGACTGATGTGAAATAACGAAATATTTGTTGTCTAAAAGAAATTAAAACAAAGGAAATCTGGAAAAAAAAATAAAATAAAACCTTCTTCATTGTGATGATGATGGTAGAGGAGGTCGTTCATATGTCAGTCAGGAACTATGTTTGAGTTGTTTACAGTCGCGGGGTCATTAAAATGGATCAGAAAGAGGAAGTAGAAGTATTCCTCCCACCTGCTCCAGCTCAGATGGATGTAAACCAGAAGAAATCTAAACCAATGATACGAGCTCTGTTAGGGTTTTAGTGTTTCAGCAAACAGGTCTCAGCATCATTTATTCTTAACCACTTCATCCAACTAAGGGTTACAGTGAAGTTTCAGAGAGGGAGGTCTCACCGTGGACAGGTTGCCTGGACAGGCAGTCCATGCCTGGACAGTCCATCGCAGGCCTCTTCATCATATTACATTCTAAAACACTGCGTGTTGTTTATGTTTGTAACTGATGATTTTCTTCTTCTGTAGTCAATGATGTGATTTACTTCCCATTAATTATTAAACGTGAATCATTTCAACATGAAAATGTTCACAAAGAGGAAAACAGCTGAGTCAAAGTAAAATCTTGTGTTTTTCAACCAGGAAGAATACTAATGTTTATAATGGAAACAAACCTCGGTGCCACCTTAGTAGAGTTGAAGATGCCAGAAGAGATGGAGGTCTGGTTCAGACTCATGAGAAGGTTCATTCTGGAGGATCTGGTGGGACATTGGTTTCAGTCCCTGATGGAGGATAAAAACTGGAGGAATTCTTGTCTCTCTTTCTCTGCAGCTGAAGGCATTTCTGAGGAAACCGGTTTCAGTCGGGCTGATCTGGGTTAACCCAATTCACAGTGCTGATGTCCTCCTTTTGTCTGGCCCACATCTCTGATCTGACACCAGGCGAGTGACTGAAAGACATGTGAACTCCTCTTCCATGTTTCATTCAGTCATTCATTATCCCAACTGCTTAGTCCGATGAAGCGTCGCGGGAAGCTGGAGCCTATCCCAGCAGTCTTCGGACGAAAGGCGAGGTACACCCTGGACAGCTCACCAGTCCATCGCAGGGCCCTCTTCCATGCTTCACATTAGAAAACAGCTGCATATTTTAGAAACCGTAGCAGAACAAACCCAAGTGCACAGCTTCTGTGGACTCATGAAACCAAGGAAGCATTTACAGAACCTCTACACCAGAGGCTGGAAGCTGGTGACGGAGTCAAATCTCCACATTAGTTTATACACACTGAAACATTGTAAACTCTACTTGATGTTGTTTAAGCTTCAGTAACGACCAGTTTAGGTTCAGACTCGTGATCAGTGGCCTGAACATCAACTCGACCACGTGTCCCGGTCCAGCTTCGTCTGAAAAACATGTGGAAGAAAAATCTCTGAAAGTTGTGAAGGACGTCACACGAGCAAATCCTGCCAGTGTAAATACATACAGGGATTGGTTACCATGGTAACTACTGGCTGTTTTGTTACTCTGGACCAGTTCTGCACCTGAGAACAATCAAATCAATACATGTATGTAAAGTTTCCTGTTTTGTCTTCTGGTGATGGCATCTGTTTTGTCTGTAGCATAATTATAATGTGATATTTATTTGGACTAAATGAATATTTTTAGTTACCAAAGACGTTGAAATATTTCTGTTTTTATTCTTCATGGTGATGTCTAACTGATGTTGAAAACATTATCATCTATTTTGCAATTATTATGCAATTATTTATATGTCCAACTTAAGTTATCAAAAAAATATAGTTAACTTTTATGTGACTACGAAAAATTATGAATATTTTTTAAATGATATAGAGTACTATTTTTTTTTTAATTTAATTTAAAGTTTAAATGCAAATGACTATTTGTGATTTGTTATAAATTTGTTTTAATTTGTATATAAATAACAAATAATTTTTATAAATATATTTAATTGATTAGTTTCATACCATTGTTAATTAATTAATTAATTTATTTATACATTTGTATAGTGATATATTAGTTAATGATGATAATAATTATTATTATTTCTGATATTATCGTTTTGTGTGTTGATGATATGATATGATACGACTCGTGATTCCTTTCAGGTTCAGACAGAAAACAAGAGTGATTTATAACCAGTGTGAGGACACAAGATTCTTATTGTAACATAAGTTAGACAGATATAACCTTAACAAATACTGTTTTGCATATGATAATATTAATCAAACTTTTTTATTGTCACTAACAAACCAAAACTGATAAAGATCTGTGAGGTTGTTAAATATTTTGAGCAAAATTTTAAAGTTGAGAAATAATAAAGAGCCAGGAAGAACAGGAGGAGTTAATGGGGGCTGTAGCTAAAGAAGAAGAGCAGTTGTCTTTAAACTGGAAAGTTGGGTGGTCGATTCCCCTGACTACAAGCCGAAGTGTCCTCGGGCAAGACACTGAACCCTACACTGCCTTCCCATGTGCCTATGGGGGTATGAATGTGTGTGTTTGAATGGGTGAATGTGACAAGGAGTGTAAAGCTCTTTGAGTTGTCTGCATGACTGGAAAAGTGCTATAAAAGTCCATTTACCTCTGGGAAATGTTTCTGCAGAGGCTACTGATATGAAAATGTGTTCAAATTACTTCCACAAAGGTTTTTATAACAAAAGAAATAAATGAAAATGAAGCTTCATTATTTTTTCAGAGAATCTTCAGAACAGAAATGAAGTGAAAATAAAAAAAAAAAAAAAAGAATTTTTCCTTTTTTAAAACATCTTTAAACAGAAGCTGCAGTGACTTTGCTGAAGTAGAAAGCAGCAGACAGAATATTTTCTCCATCTGTCTGAGGTTTTAAACCACCTCATGGCTTTTTAAGAAGAGAAGAAAATCGACTGTGACTCATACTTAAAGGCACAGAATGAAGGGGGAGGGGGTAAGGACAGAGAAAACCTTAAATACAGGAAGAAGTGAGGGATCCTTCTTCTTTTCTCTCCTTTTTCTGAAAATACTGCATGAATCAGACGTGTCGGAAAATGGCGAGGGCAGGAAAGATGGAGAGATTTAGGGAAAACAGAGGAGAAATGAAGAAAAGCAGGAACAAAGATCCAATCAGATGAGCTAAGGAGGACAAATATTTACAGTGGGAGGAGATGAAATCCAGTCTGAGCAGGACGGGAAGAGGAGGCTGTTTTTTTTTTTTTTTTAGTAAACAGTTCTGAACATTGTGCAGATTCAGCAGAGCATGCTCAGAATGGAAATCATTCACAGAAAAGAGGGCGGCAGCTCAGCGATGAAGAGGAGCAGGGAGGAAGGAAAGAACAGAAGACAGGGGATGAAAGGGAGGATGATGTCAGCACCACATGTCTCATGGTGGGAAGATGCTGCAGACTTTATGGAGGGAGGAAGGAGGCTACAGGAACACCTGGAACGCAGCAAACGTCTGGTTCTGCACATTGAGCCCATCAAGGTCCAATCGGACAAAAACATCTGCAGATCAGTAAATCCAGATGTAAATACCTGTTGCTTCAGTGTGCAGAAGACTCACGCGGTTCTGGAATAAAGCTCATAAATCTCAGCTTATGTTCAGTTGAAGATCAGAAACTAACCTGGTGCTGAATAGTTCAGGTTTCCTGTGGAGGTCGTTGGCGTAGCATGGACTCATGTTAAATTAAATAATCAGGTAGACTTTGGTGTTTAAACCATGTTGTGTTGGTATTAAAGAGTGTAAAATGGGACAAAACCAAACAGTAACACCATTACACCCCAGAACCCTGAGGACAGGATGGATCTATGCTGTCATGTTGTTTCCACCTAATTCTGATCCGACCTTCTGAACGTGGAGCTGAAAAATATTTTCATCTTATTTTTTCAGTTTAGTGAGTGTGTGTGTGTGTGTGTGTGTGAATTGCAGCCTCAGTTCCCTGTTGTTAGCTGACAGGAGTGTGTGTTCTTCTGCTGCTGTAGACCGTCCACTTCGAGGTTAGACGAGCTGTGTATTCAGCGGTGCCATTCTGCGTACCTTAGTTGGAACCAGTACTCATTTGACTTCCTGTTGCTATTCTATCATCTCCAACCAGTTTGCCCAACCAGTCTCTTTTTTTAAACCAGTTCCTGTAAACCAGGAGTTCCTAACGCCGGTCCTCAAGGCCCACTGTCCTGCAGACTTTCAGTATTTAACATTTCAACCAATTTGAGCCAAATGAATGGATCAATAGCACGCTTGTGCTGAGTTGTAGGAAATCCATTTAATTTGAATCAGATGTGCTTCAGCAGGTAAACATTTATTACCTGCAGGACAGTGGGCCTTGACCCCCAGGGACAGGGATCATTATGACAAGCCAAAGAGATAGTTCCATGTGAAAATCCCAGTCGATTAGCTGTTTCTGAAATGTTCCCACCAACAACTGTGGCACGTTCGAAGTTACTGATATCTCTTTTCTTCCTCATTCTGATGTTTAGTTTGAACTTCCGCAAGTCATCATGACCATGTCTAAACGTGCTCAGTTGCTGCCATGTGATTGGCTGACAAGATATCAGAGTTTATTTCTGTTAACAGTGGACAGTTAGTATTTTATTCTCAGCTTGTCTAGGAATACTGATAATCAAGTTAAAGTGTAGAGGACAACCACGAGCAGAATGATTGTCATCCTGTGTTAATCAGGGAGTCGTCGCCTTAGAATCCATGTTTTCATCCACAGATTGCCCCTCATGCCCTCCATCATCACCCTCTGTGGGTACAGCTCAGTTTCATGTCATAATAATCATGCTCAGCTCTGTGTTTACTGTGTGTGTGCGCTGCTGTTTCACTGCAGGAAAACCTGGCCAGAACACTGTGTGTGTGTGTGTTTGTGTGTGGGTGTCTGACAAGCTCATACAGCCCCCTGAGAGCCACACAGTCAGCAACTGTTGCTATGTTACAGCAGAAAGCCACAGTCAGTCTACACGAAAAAAAAAAAAAAAAATCAATCCTCCATCAGGTAGCAAGATGGAGGACATGCTTTGAGTCAGCTGCTCTTCATGTCTGCACTTTGGACTCACAGGAAGGACAAGACCAGACCAGGATCTCAGCTCTGAGCCAGGTGATGATTCGCTTTGCTGGAACTTCACCCACCAGAAGCCGTTGTCAGTTCTGGGACGTCATCAGCTGAACATGTGAAAACTCCTCCCTCCGCTGAAGGTTAACTGCACGAAACTCTGACTCTACTCCTGAACTGGGTCTCCTGGACTTTCAGCTGTGTGTTTGGGTTTGAGGGGCTCTCAGAATGACGAGTGAACGCCAAACACGAGCCTTGTTGGGCCCATCAAGTGGAGTCCAAGCGACCACAGTTTGACCCCTCCATCCATCGCTCTGTCAGCCTGCTCAGTGGTCCTGCGACCACTAATTAATTTGTTACTGTGATTTGTTAAGTACTGCCAAATTTTTCTGCCATTTAAAAAAAATATTTGCATGTTTTTTGTGAAAAAAATTTGGATCATTAACTTTATAAACATGCCATATGCAACTGCTAAGCAAAGGAGAACTGAAGCACTGTGGGTAATTCTTGTCCACTAGGTAGGCTAGGTGTGCTAAGCCACTTGTTTGCTATGTGAACACCACAGACGTTCCGGATGGTGCTCTTACACCATGTTCATGTTCTGCCTTTTGTGTTCCTCATCGTTGCTTTACTAATTAATAGTTAAAGACTGCTTTTTATAAACATTGATACATGGTTTCTGAATCCTCCGTGTTCACATTGCGATGCGATGTGACGTTTCCTCCGCCCACGCCTACAGAGAGGAATCTTTAAAACCTCCTTTCTCTCTGTTTTCTTGCCAAAAAGAAAACAGGCTGTAAAACTGGTTTAGGTGGGATTGTAAAACCACTATCAGGCTTTTAAAAGCTTAGACAAAAACCTGCTAACTGCCACTCAGAAAGGTTTCTGCTCATCTGATGTGGTTTTTTTCCCCTCAGTGTAACGATTCAAAGTGAGATTTATCCACTCACTGCCTTCACTCATCCTTCAGCTGAATAACCTTTTGTGTCTGAATGAGTTTCATCAGCACCCTGTGTGCATTAACCGTCATACGAGGTGATCAAGTGGATCCCCGTAGGCTTCTGCAATTTACTGTTTATTCTCCACCTTCCTTCTCTTTTTTGCTTAAAGTCACAAAAAAAAAAACTGTTTTTTCTTTTCTATTTTTTTTTTTGTAAATCACTGTGTAAAAAAACATTTTAGCTGTTCTGGTTTCATCGAGTTTCTCTTTATTCGTCTCTCCTGGGTGAAATTTCAATCCCAATAAAACACAAATGGACTTTCTGTTCCCTTCCTAAATCACAAAGACCCTTTTTTCTCATCTTCTCCTCTAATTCACCTGCTGCAGACTGCAACCTGCTGCTGTCGGGATGTTTTTCCAGCAGACGTCCGTGACTCAGTGTTCCACGTTAAATGTTCTTTATGGAACTTTGTGCTTAGTAGGAGGAACGGAAGAGCACATGAAATTCAGGAGCACATCAGGTTAACTTTATGTTCATGTTTGAAAAAACAGCATTGGTGGTGGATACTACTGGGGAGGAGAGAAAGGCTCCCAAGGTGGCTGGGAAACTTGCAGAAACAAATAAAGCCCCTGGTGTAGATAATATCACAATTAGTTTGACAACAGAACGTTTTAGGTTGTTAATTAGCTTTTCTGAGAAGAGTTTAACTGAACCCCACTGACCTATGAACCACTCAGCTCAATGGAATGGAAATAAATATGAGATTATTATTTTTATATTAGTATACTGCAGAATATATTTTTTACTATCGTTCAGTAAACACTTAAAAATGAAATTTGTTTGGTAGACTAGTAAAATTGCTCATATAATAATGATTTTTTTTCCACCAAAATTATTAGATGTTCCTTTAATTAGGCAAGAAAACCACAACAATTAAAAAACAAATAAATTCTTAATGCCAAATGCCTGAACTTTAAAACTTTGACTTGTTTAGGTATTCAATCTTTTCTAAATTATATTTATATTTTAAATAAACATCTAAAGTTAAAAAAAACAAAAAAAAAACAAAAACATAAAGAATAAACAAAGAAACAAGACATCCTTAACATTACTGAATCAACAAACTTCATATGGTCTTAAGCAGAAGGATGTCAATCACCAGTTTGACTGTGATTGAATGTAATATAAACTTCATGTTTAGCTAATTCAGTGTTTGCTGATATCTTAAATTCAGTACCAATCCCATTTTGATCCAAATCAATTTTAGTATCCTCCAACCGATATAAAATATCACAGGCTACTGAACACAATATCAATTCATATCACAATTCATATCAAACCACAAAAGGCAACTAGAATATCATTTAAAATGTTTATTACTGAGTTCAGACATAAAAATAAATTAATTTAGATAAAAACGATTTGTTTTGTAGCAAAGGCAGGCTTGTAAAAAACTAAAAAAAACAAAAAAAAAACATGTTAGGGGATTCAAAATACTCCCAATTTTAAAATAAAAGTACTTTTGATAAATGGTATTGCATTGATTTTTGTTTGCATTTTGGATCAATGTGATTGGCTCATTGATCATATATCAAAATATTAATGTTTATGTGATTATAATTTAGACATTTGCTCTTCTCATAAACCCATAATGTTTGTTTAATATGTTTTTTTCATCAGATTGTTCAGTGTTCTTTTAGTTTCTTTCTATTTCGTTGCCTCTGCACACACAGATGTTTTCTTTGAGTTTATTCCAGGAAAACTGCTTTTGCATCAACTATGACTTCAGTCTGTGTAAACACAGAAATATCAATTTAAATTGTGACTCATCCGTAAACAGAAAACGTGTTTGTTTGCCTCATCCCCCAGCCTAGTTAAGATGTGGAAAAACAGAAGCGCCCGCAGATTGGAGCTTTTAAAAGGGCAACCTTCTGTTCTCATTCATAAACACAGGTTTAGTTAGTAGAGTCTTTCCTGAAATCCAGTCAGTCAGTTTATTACAGCCAGCTGCTCGAGCGGAACATCGTCACTCCTTGTGGTGTGTCATCAGTATGAAGCTGCCGTCTTGTCATGTCTCTCCTGCGACCTTTAAAACATGCCTGATTAACCGAGCGTGGGGAGGGCAGTGAGAGGAGCACGTTCCAAGGTCTCAAAATACCAATTTGTTTTCAGCAGTGGAGGGCGCGAGGTGATTTCACAGTTTGATATATCTTCTGTTATGAAGCTTGCAGAGACACCAACAGAGAGGTTTAGATGTGTCTCACAGTTCTCCTGTTTTGTATATGTTTTTCTGAGATCCATTTAACCCGGGGGTCTTTGTACACATGTGAGCACTGTAATAACATGTCAGAAGCACTCAAACTGTAAAGGCTGTTTTGAACTGGAATTACAGTCCGTAGAACAAACTTACTTAGGACTTAAATGCTTTAATCAAACACACACAAACTGAAGGCTGGCAGCTAGAACAGATAACAATGTTCCTCCATTTGTTTCTCTGAGCTGTTTGTAAGATACTCGACTAAACTGTTCTCAGTACATTTGAACTAATCTAGCAGCATTTCGTTAAAAAGCAGTGGAGCAGTGATCTCAACCAGACGAATGTTAGAGCCTGGAGAATATCAGACCTTAATGATGGTGGATTTTGAAAAGTTTTATTGTTGGTGTGTAAGTTTTTAACCTTTTGGGAATGCAGAATGGCAACGTCCCCTCAGGTGCACAACCGAAGGAAAAAGAGGAGGAAGAATCACTGGACTCCAATACTGGCAGAGCGCGGTTTCTTTATACTTACATTTCTTTTCAGTTTAACATTCACGGACACCTTTCCTTATTTTCCTTACAGTTCACATTCCTCCACCAGAATAAATAGGCTAGAACCATATCCATTAGTACCCAACACAGGAGTGTTTTCACAATTACAAACCTTAAAAACATACAATACAGCCTAACTCTAAATACTACTTGAAAAAGACTTAATTCATCATACCTTTTCCCTTCACTTTAATAATCAAAACAAAAAATGCTAATCCAGAAAAATAAAGATGAACTACTTCAACACCCCCCCCCCCCCCCCCCCTCCCACACACACACACACACACACACACACACACTCCTCCTCAGACCATTTGGTTTGTGCCAACCAAACTAATTAAGTACACCAGGCCCCCCTTGTCAGCAACATTCATGGGCAAGCCTCCATGATACTGCTGATCTCCAAGATATACCTCAGAGACAGAGGGGTTAGAAGCCAACCAAAACATATACTGAAAATGAACCAAAATAATGTATCATTCAACTAAATAGGATCCATCTTTAGTGAATACATACATCAACAGAAACAATTAAAGAAATAAATGGATGATATGTACATGTCCATGTGGGATATGAAACAGCACCTGCTTAGCGAGGGGATGCCTGCATCCTTCTCACATTTCCCTCCCCTTCGAAAGGCTCCAGGTTCTCCTAGCGGGAAAGGTCCGCCACTGTGTTCTGCTTCCCTGGCACATGTCGAATGCAGAACCTGTAAGGTGGAAGAGACAGGAACCATCTTGTGATGCGGCTGTTAGTGTCTTTCATTGACTCTAGCTCTCTGGTCAGTTTCAAGAGTAAACTCCCTTCCCAACAGATCGTACTTGAAAGAGTCAATCATCCATTTCAAGGCAAGGCATTCCAGTTCAACCGTCAAATGTCTGGTCTCCCGTGGGAACAATTTCCAACTGACATAAGCCACATACTTCCTGTCCTCTCCTTCTCCCCGAGGTATAACTCCACCAATGCCCCTATGAGATGCATCTGTCTGGACTGTCAATGGCAGATTGAAGTTTGGACTCTGTAATATTGGCTCTAAGCACAGAGCCGCCTTTAAATCCTGGAAAGCTCTCTCCTGTTCCTCTCCCCAGACAATCTTGATGCCCTGATGAGATCTGAACGCGGGGCAGCACGTGCTGAGAAGTTCTTGATAAACCTCTGGTACCATCCATCTAAGCCTAAAAAAGACTTAACCTGCCTCCTGGTTGTTGGTCGCTCGCTGGCTCTGACAGCTTCCACTTTATCCTTCACCAGCTTAATTATGGCACTTCCCAGGATGTGGCCAAGATATTGCAGCTCATGCTTTGCCAATGCACATTTCTTGGGGTTTATTGTTAATCCAGTCTGCCGGATCCTCTGTAGGACCTTCTACAGATGGATCAGTTGTTCCTCCCAAGTGTTGCTGTAAATGACAACATCATCAAGGTAAGCTGCTGAGAATGACTCCATACCTCTCAAGATCTTCTTGGAATGTGGCTGGTGCACTGTGAAGTCCAAAAGGCATCTTAGTAAACTGCCACAGTCTCTGGGGAGTCCTGAAAGTAGTAAAAGGCTTTGCTGCATCAGTTAAAGGAACTTGCCAGTATCCTTTACAGAGATCAAGTGTACTGATAAACTTTGCTTGACCAACACGCTCAATGAGTCAAACATAGACTGTGCGTTCACTGTGCGTTTACCTTTCGGAAGTCAATACAGAAACAGATGCCCCCATCCTTCTTGATTACCAGCACCACTGGGTTGCTTCACTTGCTGGTGGAGAGCTCTATAACACCTAGCTCCAGCATGACCCCAATCTCCTCCTTCAGCACCGGGACCAGTCTCTCGGGGATCCGATACATTCTCTGCCTAATAGGAATGTGGTCCTTTAAGTGTATGTCATGTTCCACTAAACTGGTTGTCCCTGGCTTTACCTGGAAAAGGTCGGGTAGAACAATGGACTCCAACCCCTGCTGCTGGTTAAGAGAGAGATGAGACAGATCAAGTGCAGATGAGGAACAACTGGTAGGTGTGAAGTCACCATCCACATCCTCCTCCTCTTTCACAGCTTGAACTGATTGGGGGTTCCTGGGTTTTCCACTCTTTCAGCAGATTTATGTAAAATGTCTGTCTTGGATTCCATTTCTCGGGGATCTCAATCTCATACGTGACTGGACTCAGTTTCCTAACAATGCTGTATGGACCTTGCCATTGGGCTAAACTTTTATGCAGGCACCGTGTTAGGGGATGCCTTTTCAATCTGCTCAAAGAGTGGAAAACCCGGGAACCCTCATCCCCTCACCCTGTGAGGGGATACCTGCATCTTCCTCACAGGGTGTTAAACGATGGACATCATGAGCTGCATCCAGTTCAGTTAAATCAGCTTTATTTTTTTCCTGCACTAAGTCCAATTCACTCCTATCCATCGTCAACCAGTTGTAATTCAATTAAAACAAATTTATTAATTGAGTCCAATTCAAACAATAGTAATTACATCATCAAGGATTGCAACAAAACTTCTCTTTACCTCAGTCATTCGATCGAGATAGTGGAGAAAAAAAACTCCATCAGAATCAGAACCAGGAACAATGGCTATCAAATCTGGATTACCTGGGGAATGGATAGGACTGGGAAGAAAGAATTCCGCAATCCAGCAGGTTTTCCATATATATATATATATATATACCTGCTTCAACACACCTGAATCAAATTAAATGGATCTAACAGCTTGTCAGCTTCTGTAAAAAGCCTCATTAATTTGAGTCAGCAGTGTTGGAGCAATGCATGGATAACCTGCTGGATTGCGGACCTCAAAGGAGCATGCTCTGTACTATTGGTCAGCCCATATGTGAACACAAAATGTGGAAAAATGCAGCACACTGACACTGGCAGCATTTTAGAAAAATCATCCAAGACTCCTGGAAGCACCACAGATCATTTATTTATGTCATGTTATTTGGATGAACATTGCTTTTCCACGTGTACCACATCTGCTCTCTTTTCTAAATCATTCATTTTCTGAACTGCTTATTCCAATTCAGAGCTGGAGCCTATCCCAGCTGGCTTTGGGTGACAGGCAGGGTACACCCTGGACAGCTCACCAGTCCATCGCAGGGCCACACACAGAGAGATGAACAACCACACTCATGCTCGCACTCACTCCTAGGGGCAATTTAGAGTGACCAATGCAACTCCACACAGAACATGCAAACTCCACACAGAAAGGCCACTGACCAAACCAGCCAAGGATTGAACCAGTGACCTTCTGGCTGTGAGGCCACAGTGCTAACCACTGCGCCACTGTGCAGCCCTTTTCTAAATCAAAGAAACAAATTTAAAGATGCATTAATTATCTATATGAATTTGTTTCATGACACAGTGACATCCATTAAGTATATTTAATGGAGCCGTCGCTGCCCAGCAGCATCTCAAATCTGAGAAATTGGACTATAGCATAGCATTCATAAATGCATATTTTACCAAAATCTAATCACAATCTCATCCAAATGAAAGCATTCTCGTTGCTTAGAATGAGGTATTTATAATTACATAGGTGGTGGTGCATCTAACAAAAGGCTGCCATGTTGCATCACCATCTTTGAACAGTGTAGCTGAAAAGGGACAAGCTAGTCAACCTACAGTGTTTTAGCTCTGAATCCCCATGTTGTCAAGGATACTCTTTGCCCGGTGAGAGGGAGGTAAGAATAGCCAAGAGATGAAAAAGATAAAGAAACTGGGAAAAAACTAAAGTCTGCATCAGTGTAGAGCTTACTGATGGAGACAATGACGCTAAGTTTGTAGCTTTCTGCTGGACAGGGAAGTTCATTCAATCTAATAATGAAGTTCATTTTGACGTTATGTTCTTCCTACTTGAATCAGAAGTAAGATGTTACTTGCTATATAAAATGGTAGAGAAGACTTTTTTGTTAGTTAGCCTGCGGTGGAAAAGCTTTGTTGCAACAGTTCTTAGTTGCTGTAGCTCTACACAAGTCATACAAGCAACTGCCCGTGTGCTTCTTTCAGCCTTGTTTTTCTTAACGTTTTCCTCATGTTTCATAATTTATTTCAGCTGACTTGTTAATGCGGGTGATGCGTTAATGCGGGTCACGCAATAACATTAGCTATTAGCAGGAGCTTGGTAACAAATACATGGAGGACATGTTTGTCACTCGGTAGCTTGGTAACTTATCAACAATGAAACAGAATTATGTATCGTTCTGTTCTTCATCATTTGATGGGACACTCCAACTTGTAAGTTTGTGACACTCCGGGCCTTCGGTAATGGTAACAATGTGCTTAAACAGCGAGCCGCCAAAGAGCACTACTCGGTTGTTTGCATTCAATTAGCAAACCACTAGATGGGAGTAAGTCTCACACACTTGGGCTTTAAGGAGACATGAAGTCTAAAAGTAGCTCCTCTGTCAGTCCTGCAGCTGTAAGATAGAAGCTATCGCTCATTCACTTCTGCTTTCATTTGTTTGAGGTAATCACACTGAGGCGTCCCTGCCTGACAATGATAAAATGATGATTAAAAATGCACCGTGTAGCACGTTGAGATTAATTTCACATCAATCAGAAGTTTGAATATTTCAGGATGTTTTAGGGGTCACAGTGAAGTTGTCTGCAGTAAAACACTGATCTCTGCTTGTTGCTTATCTTCTGTTTCTGCTGCTGGAGCATCCCTCAGAGGATGCATCCCAAAGTGCCTGTGATGTTTATTAACCCTGATTTTTCCAAGGTCAGTTACATATGGTTGACATGTGTGAGGAGAATATCAGCCACAGGACTGTGGAGTTGTAATTCGACTACAAGATTATAAATTCATGAAGCCTTCATGAAGCCCTTTATCCTTTCACTTTTTAATAAGTCAGCTTCTTAATGAGTCCAACCACCTGCTGTGAGATTCTGCAGCTCCTTAGCTGGGCTCTTTGTGTTTGCAAACGAACGATGCACTACTAACTGGGAAGGGACCAAACTTCATCTTATTGTGCATCTCAGCAGCACTGTGTATGTGTACAGCATCACACACACCTGGGGCTTGTTCCACAGAGGAGATTCAACTAACTCTGAATCTAGTTAGAAACTTCCTGTGAGTTTTCAGAACAGCTGCTTTGAGTTTTAGTATCTTTACTAAGAGTTAGGAACCACAAAACAAAAATCCATGTCCAGTGGAGCCCTTGTAAGAAGCCGGTTGGAGCGAAAGGTTCTTATTGAAGCATATGTGTAGTATGAAAACCAATTTCAAAAAGAAGGGGTCACTGCTGCTGTTACTAAAGTGTACTGGGGAAAAACACACATGTCGGCAACTGAAAATGAAGTATCTATTAGTAGAAAGGTAATGTATTGCACTTGTTTCTATTTCACACGACAAGATGATATGCACAAATATTTAGTCCACTGATAGCCAGTAAAATTAATTTATTTTAACGCACATTCTTTTGGGTCACATACAGCAGTTTCTCTCTGCCTGAAGTCACCACTCTTGGCTGTGTAACAACGACCTGCCTACAGCCTCCACTGATTCGCTGTCACATTCTGTATAGCCAATCAGCACTTAATCTTCTAGATCAAGGGTGAGTAACTCCGGCCTTCGAGGGTCGCAGTTCTGCAAATGTTTGGAGTTTACCTGCTGCAACATACCTGACTCAAATCAATGACTAATTAGCAGACAAGACCAGAGTTTAATGTCAAGCTCTATGTACTCATATGTTTCTGTATTACCGTGCAAAGATTAGCCATTTTGGAACAGAGAACCCAAGTGTTTTATTGTTCAGTCGGGATAAGTAGTTAAACCAGCGAATACGCTTTTTGGAATACCCCCTTATTTAAATGCTTGTGAACTCTTCACAATTACATTTCCACAAGTCAATGCATTTAGTCATGTAGACACGGTCAAGACAACTCGCTCAAGTTCAAACTGTGCAACAGAATGAGGTAGAAAGAGGATTTAGGTGATTCTGAACACATCATGGTTGTTGCTCTGAGTATTTTAGAAACTGCTGATCTACTGGGATTTTCACACACACATGAAAAACACCAAAGTCACCAGTTTCTCGGGGATGAAACTTAAGAAATGGAAACAAATGTGTCTCTGTGACAGGCTGCTTGTAGTTTAAAGATCCAGTGGTTCTTTGCTAAGTTGTCAGTCATGTGTCAACTGGTTCATCAAGTTAGTCTTTTTCATGCTTCATAGATTAACAATAAAAAGCATGCATGCATATGTAGATGCTCAGGTACAAGGATTCAACCTAAAAAGGAAACAAAAGAAGTAGAAAACTGACAAATAAAAATTGAAAGCTGGTGGACTGTTCATCAAAACCACTTTAAATATTACTACAAAGTCTGGCTGCTTGGATTAGAATGGCTTAGTCTGTCTGATAACAATTATTTGGTTTCTAAGAATTAATTCAATATAATTTTTAATCAAAAACATAATTATGGAGTACAACCAGAGAAAAGCTAATGTCTAAACGTTATCAAAATATTTAACAAAGATTTTTCTTTCTTAATGGATTTGTCTGTAAGTGTCTATGTTTTGTTCATTTTCAAACTAAAACTGTGAATATTTTAGTGCGCATGCTTCTGTCAACTAACAGTTCTTTGGGATTCACCTTGGAGTTGTAAAACTACAACTTTTCAGCAGTGGAAACTTTTTTGTGAAACTGTGTTATCGCTGCTGTTTTTCACAAATGCAACAACAGACATGTCAACAAATGATGTGCATTTGTGACAGACTGCTAGAAACAAAGAGCCTGAAGTAAACTAAAAGAAGAAATGCTGAAAAGCAAGAAGATAAGGAACTATCAAGGACCCAGTGAGAGCAAGGAGGCGGTGACTAATGAGCCATGGCTGTCAGGCTATCAGCAACCTAAGCCAGGTGTGGAACAAAAAAAAAAAAAAGGGAAGTGAAACAAAAACAAAAGAAGCTTTACAATAAAGGAATAAAGGAAATACATGTGACTATGAAAGAGATTCACTGAATTATCAGTGGTAAAAGGATGCAAAGACTAAACCCGACAAAAGCAGGATGAATATAATGTAAACACAGAGTGTTAAAGTGTTGTATTTTTTAAGGGTGTTTGGATAAAAATGAGTAAAGATTTGGATCCACCTTCAAATTAAATTTAAATTTATATTTATTATGCCAACTGATTTGCTCTGAGGATCTACAGCAAAAATATTACAGCCTGACCTAAATCATGCTCATCCAGGTGGAGCAAATATTCGCCTGAATGACTGGAAACTGATTTCAGAAATAATAAAACTGAACAGACGGCACATTAATAATTGAAGTTCAGTATTTCAGGTACTGAGACTTTTGGTGGTGAGTGGAAGATAATGAAGAAGGGCACAATCAGATAATGGGAGCACTTTGAGTGTCACACCAATATGGGGGTTGTTTGTGTGCATCTGCACTCGGGGCACGCCCGTTATTGACGTGACTAATGTCTGTTTTATAGACGACATCACATCAGCATGTCAGCGCCTCCATTACAATCATGAAAGGCAAAAAGAGCAACGAGGAAAGCTAAACACATTTTTATGAGGCTCGTACATCTTCATAAAACACTCAGCGACAGCTATAAAAAGAGGAGAGGTAGGAAAGTAAATGACAATCGAGAAGCTTTTAAAGGTTTATTAAATGAAAATGGACTCCTCACTGTGGAGCTGTACTATAACTCCCATTAACGTTGTGTTTGTAGGCGATCATTTTATGAGTGCTTTGATTCACCCATTAGGCTCATGGATGTGTTGCATGGTATATGCTGGGTGGCAGTTGATGGAAATCCTATCATGCTTTAGGAGACCTCACATACACACATCTACCCACATAAATCTTAATCTCAGCAAGTAAAAAAAAATGTCTTTATTTGAGTAGGATGAGAACATCTGTGACATAATGTTGTTGTATTGCTTGCTTTTACTATAGCTACTGGTGAGAGGAAACAATGGCAGGTCTGCGTGGGAACAGGCATGCAGATGAAGCAGTAACAATGCATTGTCTTTAACCGTATGTGGGATTAAATCACACTGTTTGGTTTTACATAAACTACTTCTCTCCATTCAGGTACATGAATGTTTAGTGGTGGTCTTAGAGGTTGTTGAGAGGCCTTGTGTGGTTTCACCACTGCCTCTTTCGTGAGGGAGGTCAAGCCTAATAACACAATTTTCAAATTAAGAAGAATCATCTTGTTTAAAGACCTTTTCTGTCAAAGAAAGGACGAAAGTATTCTGAAACAAACTAAATGAAACAAAATTAACGATCTAAAAACATAACTAAAATAACTTGTGGAGTTCCCCAAGGCTCTACTTTAGGGACACTGGGAGTCTTATCAGGTGACTAGATCGAGTAAATGGATGGATGCATCAATGGCTGTAAAAAGTCACAGACTGAGCATTGGCAAAATGAGTCTACAGATGGAGAGAAAGTGGAAAAAAGACAATCTCCAAATTTCTTAAGTACTCCTGCATGATCACCTTTTAGGTTCTGGCTGTTAAAGTTGCTAAAACACGATATTTCTCCTCATTCATTCATTTTCTGAACCGCTTAATCCAATTCAGGGTCGCGGGGAAGCTGGAGCCTATCCCAGCTGGCTTTGGGCGACAGGCAGGGTACACCCTGGACAGCTCGCCAGTCCATCGCAGGATATTTCTCCTCTTTTGTCTCAAATATCAAATGTGGACAAATCACATGCCATTTTTAATGTATTTCACTCATTAGTGATTTCTTGTGATGCTGTTTCTATCAAACCTTCTTCTTCTTTATGTAAATAAGGCCTCCCCACTGCCTGCCCAGGACCCCTCAATTCCTACAGAAAGCACAGCTTCATTTTATTAGTTTGAGCCTGTTTGAGCCTTTCTGCACTCAATGAAATTGCAGAACATCTACAACCCGCTACCTGTCGTTCTGACAGCATTCTTCTGTTTTTTTTTAATAATGTTTACAGCTCACTTACATCTTTTATTTTGTTTCTTACAAACTTGTGTCTCAGATGTGGACTCATGCAGCCTCTTCTAAAAAAAAGAATGTGGATCATTTTAAGCCAATTTATAAAGACCATTTTATTTCCAAAGTCTTGAAGAAGTTTTTTTTAAACAACTTCAAGAATTTTTAAAACAGGTCAGCATTGGTGAAATGTCTGTCTGCCTTTTAGGCCTTTTCACAGCAACTGAAACTGCTCTTAGTTTTTAATGATCTTCTCTGCTCTAATCTCAGACCTCATGTGAGAAGACATCACCTTGATGGTAGCATATTTCCAAAACGCCACCATTTGCATCAGTCACACCTTCACATGGATGATGTTCTTCCTGAATTTAGTTTATTCAGCAAACCAGACTTTAAAAACATGTTGAAAGTATTTTCAGAGGAAACATCACATCAATGTCATGAGGAACAAACTGTAGCAAATTTGTAAAACCTCAAGGATCAACTTGATGCCAAGAAAATTGGAATGTAAACATCATTCTCATCACAAAGAGGCAGATTTTTTGGAAGAAAGCTGCTGGTGTTTCTGCTGATGGACCCATTGGGACCCATTTTCATGCCAAAAAGCAGAGCTGACATGTTTTCTATCCATCTTTCTTTTTCTTTTTTTTTTTTTTGTTTTGCCTCTAGGAGTTGAGGTTTTTGTATTACAGCCCAGAGTTTGTTTTTGAGCATAAAACATTATTAAATGCCTCCTCAGACTGTTTGCTGGCAGCTGCTGTGAAGAAAAAAAAACAGTTTTAATGGCCATGTTTAAACCGGTCATTATTTTATTAAATCAGAGTAAATAATTCAACATGGAGGCACTCTGCCTGTTGCTCACTGTCCTTTCTTCCTCTAGTGACAGTTAAATTTACATTTGGCAGCCACTCCTTCAACATTTATCCTCACTTGCACACGTTTAGCTCCAGCTGTCATGAGATGAAAATGAGAAGAAAGTGTGAAAGCTTCCTGGTTGTGATGAGGCAGCAGAAAGCGGCTGCATGCAGCGTTGCCGCCCAGCAGCAGCTTTTAAAAAGGCTGCAGGGGTGTGACACCGAGATGCAAAGGCATAAAACCACATATTTCATGTTGTTTTGGGGGGGGGGTGATTACGGCGGAGTGGAAGGAAGGTAAAATATCCAGAGAGCCTTTAAGAGCAATTCAGACGTTTTCTCTCAGAAGACAGTTTGACCGAACAAAGCTGCTTGATGGACAGCCTCCCTCAGCCTTCATCTCACTTGTGCTTTCATATTTCCAACTTTAAAAATGTTCTTTTCCTTTTTAAAAAGGTTTACAGCATGTGGGTGGAGGCTAGGTGAGGAGTAGGAGGGTTCTTTCTGCTGCACATCTGTCCCCACTTTCTTTTCAGGTCAAGTCAACCTTATTTTATGTCAATTCAACATACGTAGAGTACATATAGCTGACTGAAATGGCCGCTTTCTGAGCCTCAAGGTGCTGCGTTGTTCATGAATGTGATGGCTTATGCCCCCCATTGTTTCCTTACCTGGAAGATGAAAGGCGTGGCAAAGGGCTGAGGAGTCTTAAATCTCAATGCCAGCTCATAAGGTTCTACCATGTGCTGCCGGGTCACGGGGGGGGGGGGGGGGGGGGGTTAGCTCAGCTAGGCCTTGGAGCTTTGTTTGGTTATTGTTAGTCATTTTGTTTTTTCCTCTCTGTGTAATTTGGTTTGGCCAAAGTGCTATATCAGTTACCCTTATGTGTTTTTGTTGGGGGGGGTCAGTTTTTCTTTAGTTGAGTTGAACCGTTTCACTGTTGTTATGTTAACCCATTTTTAAAGATTGGTTAGTTTATTCATTTCTTTGGATTTTTGCATTTATTTTGTAACAATAAAAGCCCAGGTTTTTTTTAAAATTACATCTGTGTCCTCATGGCTTTCCCGTTTGGTCCCTGACAATGAACAAGGCGATTGTTTGAAGTGAACGAGAAAAGCCGGCTACAGACAAGAGCTGAAGTTTCAGGAGGAATAGAGATTTGTTTAGATGGGAATATTGTTTAAACAAACACATGCAATGGAAGATGGGGATTGTACATTATGTAAAGAAAGCAGGTGGAGATGATTTGAGAGACTACAAGATTCTCGACAGCTGGGAAAATTAGTGAATCAAAAGTGTGATTAATATTCATGTTATTCTTTATTTTTTTGTTTTTGTGTTTGTAGCTCTACATTCAGTTCCTAATCTAAAGTTGTTTTTTAAATCTTTTGAATTATGGAGCCTTGTTTTTTTTTTTTTTTTTTTTTTTTTTGTTTAATCCTGTCCTAAAGGACACAACTAAATTAAAGTAAATCTTCAGAGCTACACAAGGGCTGTAAACTTAATCTAGGACTCAGACATGTGAAATTATGACAGAAGTGTCAGAATCAACTATTCTTCAACAAACTGCATATGGAAAAACAACTTTTCATTTGGCTAACTTGGCAACATCTGCAGCAATGTTTAATAAAGTACAATGACCCTTTATGAAAAAAAAAAATCAATAAAAAAAAATAAGTTAAGCTAAAACAGGGTCTCTGGGTGGTTCTAAAACTCTGAGCATACTAATTAAGTAAATAAAACAAGTACATTATAAATCTTTTCATGATCTTGGTTAAAAAAAACAAAACAAAAGATTTTTTTTAAAATAAATTTGTATTCAGCCAACACATAACTTTCCAGCTTTAAAACCCTGTTCTGTACTGGCTTGTTTAAAGGGTACACTGACATGCATCATGATTCCTGGAGCCATCATTGGCTGCGATTCAATTCAATTTTATTTATTGATAAAGTACCAGATCAATTCAAGCATATTAATTTTGGTCCAACTGTTGCCCACAGAAGCCAATTAATGAAAAAAAAAAAAAAAACACACACACACAACCTAGCTAAGAAAGCCTACAGATTACATTGAATCTTGACTTTTGTTTAATCCTCAATTCTGAGCTTCACAGGGAGACAGTGGAGAGGAAAATCTCCTATTTAACAGGAAGATAAAACCTCCAGCAGAAACTAGTTTCTGCTGGAGGTTTTAGCCCAGCAACTGAAAATCCATATAGCCACGTGGACCATGGTGGGGTCAACCAAGTAAGATTTATGAGAACTAGTTTTTATTTGAAAACATAAACTGGTCAAGAAGCCCCTAAAAGAGAGGGAGAAAGGAACAAATGACAAATAGGTCAGGACTGATTTTTACTTATTGGAGAGATCTCAGTGAAGAGACAAGATGAATAGATGAATAACCATAACCATTCAAAGGACTTTACACTACATGCCACAGTCACTCATTCACACACACACACACACACACACATGTCTCACATCAGGGTATGAACACAGGGTTCAGTGTGTTGCCCAACACTTTGGCCACCTGGAATTGAGCTACCAACTTTCCTGTTGGAAAACAACTGCTCTTCTGCCTGAGCCACACACACCCTGTGTGACTCTGACTGAAATCAATTATCATATTTCCATAGTTCATGTCAAGATTGGTGTTTATTGAGTAATTGAAACAAATAAAATTAAAATTTTATTTGCTTTTGTCCAAAACATTGTGAATTTATCAGGCAGCAGTCGTTTTGTGAAAATAAAATATTTTTAAGTGATTTTTAAAGTTCAGAATGTTTCAAAACGTTTGTGTCTTTAAGATGAATGTGGTCGATAAAAAAAAAACAACAAAAACTGGCATTTATATATATATATATAAAAGCTGTCAAACACAAGCGTTTCAGTTTTGTGCTGTCTATGAAAAATGGTGCGTTTTATGTGGAAGTAGTGAAGCATGAAAACAGCCTGCAGCCTGAGGGAGCTGATGGGAGGCGTCTGCAGACAGCCACGCTGCACCAGTTTGGTTTCATCTCCTCTTCATACACACCAGGTGCATTTTGTCCACATAAGACCATTGATCATTTCTCCTTCCTCCTCTTCCTGCTCTTTAAACCAGCTTCATATATGATAATTCAGAGAATGAGCTGCTGTTTAAACCGTAGACATTAAAATGTTAATGGATCGAGAACACAACTGGTGTTACATCCACCATGTTTGGTAGAGGAAATTCTGCATTGGTACCAGGCTGTAACTAAGGCCTCATTAGCAGTAATAGTGCGACGCTGAGCGACTCCCCCTGGACTCGAGAAGGAAGGAAAGAACGTAGAAGATAGTTTCTTCCTCTGAAAGAGCTGAAGAGAGATTTTTTTTCAACTGTAAATTATTTTCCCAATTAAGTCCTTCATTATCTGGACAATATATATCCATAAAGCAAAAAGGAACATCTCCAGTTTGTGTTGGAGCTTCAGAGGTCTGAACACAAACCAACTCCTTTTCCCAAATTTCTTTATTCAGACAGCAGGATGCTGAATCAAAGCCCAAAGTTTCACCTTCATCATGGGCCAAGTGGGAGCTCCGGTTTGAAAAACCCTCTGTGCTGCGGAGCAGTGTGATGATAGCAAATGAGTTAGCAAAGCAAACACAGCTGAGGACCGGTGCTGCTCTTTTCCAACATCAAACACATCAAACACCTCAAAGAACTGGGCTGCTTCAGAGAAGTAAGAACCTGATCTAAACATTTCTTTGCAGATCTGTGTTTGTAGAAGTCAACAAGAAGGATAAAATTTTAAAAACTCGTGATCATTTCTACTCATTTTTCTGGTAAACATTAGCATTTACAGACTAACTTGCACCCATGGTAACTCAAGAGTATGATGGAAATGGAATGTTTTCTGATTGGTAAAATTTTTGTAGGGGTGTTTTGGATCGTGACATAAAAGGTCTTGAAATACTACTTGTATGTATATGTTTGGGCATGTAAAATGGGAGTGGTCACCTGATGTTTGACCTTACAAGCACCAGTCCAAGTATGGAAAAAGCTAGCAACTTGCAATGTTGTCAATTTAGCAAATTTGTAGCAAGTTTTCGACAACTGTTGTGACTCTTTTAAATTAAGCGTCTTTTTCAGGTTTTATTGGAGATGGATGTGACATATGTGTCCTTATCATAGACTGTACATAGAGATGGACGGAGCCTCCGTGACGTCACCCGTAGGTTTCTGAAGAGCTGAATTGAAGCTTGGTGGGCAGTTCCTACTGTCGCCATCTTGGCAGGGGCATGTGTGTCGTCTCGCCCGGAAAATATAAATATGGGCAAAGAGGTGGAGCTGAAAGCGGGGCTGTGAGTGTCATGGTGGATGATTGACATCGAGCGAACTCCGAGCTGCCTGTAGCTAAAAGCTAACCGAGCTAACCCAGGGATACTGGGAGCTAACCAGCTAAGGGAGGTAAATGGGCTAAAGCTAAGTCACTTTGTTAATCGTCTAAAAAACCGCGGTTGTTCAACGTTCTTCTTACTTGAAGCCGGACATTGGTACCTGTAAATCAAAAGGACACGCCCCTAAATATACTGAACTTTGGGATTAAATTACTTCTAAATGGGCGAGTTAGAAAAAAATTCACTCCCCCCACAGTTGTCATGAAGGTAAACCTGACCTATAAACTGAAAATGGATTTTTGAACCAGGCAGTAAACTTGTTTATTTCTGTCGTGAAGTTGGTCTTTTTAACATGGGAGTCTATGGGGATTTGCTCTGTTTTGCAGCCCCTAGTGGATGAAGGGGGAACTGCAGTTTTACACACTTCCGCATAGGCTTCACTTTTAACTGCCGGAGGTTGCCGCTTGGTCCTCATCACTCATCTCACCGAGCGGCAGGATGTGCCGTAGGTTCCTCCCCGTCTCAAAGCCGTCACAGGATTCATCGCAGTTCCTTCTAGCTGTGTCAGAGCAGGAGATGTTCACCTCTATGGCTGTGCCATCTGTAATCACCTGCTGTCCAGCTGATCCTCCATTATTTAGCCGCACTGCAGACATCCATTTAGCACATCTGTGGCAGATTACAGCCGCCAGCCAATCAGGGATTTGGTCTAAACTTTGAGCTTTGGGTTTTGAGCTGTGTAAACTGTGGCGCTTATGAAAAGCTTTAGTTTCATTGCATTCTGTAATTACAAGCTGTTCCAGTCGTGTTTCTTTGTATCTGGTTATCGCCTGAGTTGGGTTTTCAGATTCTGTTCTGTTTATTTTGTTGGGGTTTTTTTTGGTTTTTTGTAGCATAATAATGTCTTCACCTTCAACAATTATTTTTAGTATTTAGAGCTGCCACTTTGTTCTCCTCTGCCAGGTCAGGGTTGTAACAATTACTGAGATGTGAATCTGCTTCTGGCTGACCCTGCCTTGGCTTACAGTCAGATATGTATTAAAGTAGTGTAGAGACAACACTGGAGTGGCTGATCTGGAGGTTCGGCAGGATTCCCGATTGGCCACACAGTCAGCAGATATAAAAATGAATGAATAACCACAAGTAAGGCCGAGCTTACGCTTTTATCTTAGTGGTTATCTGAGAAGATTACTTAGCTGTGATGAGGCAGTAAATATTGAAATATATATTCTTCCTATAGTAACATTTATATAACTAAATGTACGAGTAGGAGCTTCTTCTTCCATCTGCGATAGACATATGTGAAACAAGGCGCAGCATCATGGTGCAGCAGAGCATCGTTTGCTCACCGCTTGGTGATCAGTCAAGTTTAAATGAGTCACTCGCCAAAGTACATTGGTGTTTTGGAGTCATGTGAGTCAGTCACCCAGAAACTGCATATCTACATTCATCTACAAGCAGAGGTGCCGAGGAAATGATGAGGCTACCTAAGGAGGAGGATCAAGTGGAGAACAGGTGCTGCTGGGATACGGATGTTACTCTGAGTCCTCTGGCACCGCAGGCAGGTACTATCCAGGTACTAGGGCTGTGATAATGTGTTTTTGCCCCGATTTGATTTGACATAGTTGATTTTTGTAGACTAAAAACAAACAAAAAAATTGTACAAAATTTTTTTTTCTGGTCATTTTTCTTAATTTCAGTTTGAAACAAACAGCACAGTAACCAAACCATCATTCTGCTGCTATAATCCCCAAGAAAAGTATAAATAAGTCAATAAAAACAATAAAAATGACAAAAAAAATGTAATGGATCATTTTTATTTATTTAAAAAAAAAAGAATAACATTTTTAACAAAGAAAAATCTATTTTAAAATTGTGAAGCAAAAAAATACCAATTTTCGATTTTTAAAATTTGATTTCTCACCCCTACCAGGTACTATTTGAGGGAAGAAATGTGGAGCAACACCACTGGTTTTTGGGGAGGTGATTTACATCTGTCTGCTGCTGGTTTAAGATTTTGTGCTCACTTTCAAACAACCAGATACCAGTCTGAAAATGATCTCGTCCTGTCTTCCTGTTATGTGCAGAAATAAACCTATTTATAAAAGTAGTAAATGTTAAATTAAGTAACAGCAAGTGTTCAGCTTGTTGTAAAACATCTCAAGTTTACAAGCCTAGATTCAGTCAGGTAAGATTACCAGTTGTTCACGGTGATGAGACACCTGTGTCCTTCGGAAAATATGATGTATCTTATCAATACACGCATGATGCGGTCAAACTGATGCTATTATTTTAATTTTAGAAACACTAGGAACCTTACGGAAAATGAGATTTAACACAACCTGTGTTGGGGCGGCTTCACAAAGACTCAGAGATGGTTCTGTATTCTTGCTAGCAACAGTAGTTCTCGTGCAACGTGGCACATCTAAGTCCAGCTACAACGAGAGCAGCCCAAGACCAGTTTATTTATGCACAAAAGCTATACAGCTTAGGCGTATGCATATGAGAGTCATGTGGGTGTTGACCTTTGTTTCTCTAAACTATGTGTGTGTGCATAGAATTATACTAAGATGTAGGGTAGATAGAGTGTGATGCTGAGGTGCGAGACATCTGTCTCTGTGCAAGCATAAAAACGGGAAGTCATAAAATGAGGTGTCAAAGAATATGCATATGAGTGCCTTCTGGCCTAACTTATCATGATAACTATAAGACTAAATATGGTAAAAGCACACTAACAACCTGAAAGGAGTTTTTTTTCCAAGTATCCCTTTGGCATCTCCGGTGTGAACTGTCACAGGAACTGATGGACACCTCCAGTAATTCTGCTGTAGCATTGCTGATTATTCTGTATTTACGTTCCATATCATATATTTTTTTCTTTTTTTCTTCATAATCTGATAAAAAAAGCACCTTGAAACTTCAGCGTCCATCTTTTGTCTTGAAGCACCCCAGTAGATACGCCGCTGCTTGCCTCGGTTTCAGCCACGTATTTGCTGTGGGGTGTTGGGACCGTACCACCCCACAAGCCTTCGGCCACATGGCTCAGGAAACAAAAGACCCTGAGGCTCACTACAAATCCCAGCATGCCCAGCCATTCACACCTAGGTGTAAAAAGAGGGGTGTAAGATAATGGCACCTTTAATTGGCCGAGGGCCCACTTTTACAGCAGGGTCTCTCCCCGACATCACTGAGACCTTAAAAGCCCCAGTCACAAAGACCACCTTGTCTTTCCACTGCTTTCATGCATTGGAGACACGTTGCAACTGTTATCTGCCTCGCCTTGCTGGACAAGTCAAGGCCCCATTGGATCCAACAAAGATTTGCTGTTTGTGTGTCCGGCAATTCTTCATAAGGGTTAGCTGTTTGTGTACCTGGCAACCCTTTAAGGTACCTGAAACCGTCAACGTAACTGGTTCTACAGAGGGATCATCTCTATAGAACCAAGGCCTGCTGCAGGACCAAGTCTGCAAAGGCCCCGAGACCAGAACTACGAAGGATTAAAGAGGACTCCTCGCTGTTACCGAAAACAGTGCCAAGTAAGAGGCTTCTGTGTCTGGGCAGAGATAGTTTAAGAGAGTAATTTCTTTTACTATTGTTAAGGGACCATATTAGCTAATGGTCTAGCTAATGAAAGCGGGACGCCGCTATCTCCCTTTTTATTTGTGTTGTTTTGCTGCTGCTGGTTTGGTTATTTTGTTTATGTTTGATTCTGAGTTCATCTCCATTTATGTAATTTTTGAGGTGGAAATTAAGCTTATTGTTTTGCAAACCTGTTGAAATTGACTGTTTGGCTCTCCGTGTTACCTTTCTAAACTCCAGTCACAACCATGGGAGTTGATCTCACGTTTGTGCCTATGTAAGGACCACAGAACTGCCAATTCAAGTCATTTTCTCTTTACTTTCTCATTACTAGCAGCAGCTCCAGAAATGCACACCATAGATGTCACTGTATCATCGAACAAGTCAGGGACGCAGAGTTTTTAGGTCGAAAATTTACGGAATGCATCTTTAAGGTCCGAGTTACACAGTGCTACTTTAAAGGGTGCAGATGTGGAGGGATATATGACGAATCACCTGCATAAATCTAATAATGTATTTACCTTTAAACATTCTCATGTTGTTACATAAGGATATGTTTCTAATTGCACTTGTTTAAACACAAAGTGCCAGGAGACTGGTAATGTATGGGAACTATCATCTGATTTATCGATTTCCTGGAAACGAGTGAGAAAAGGTTTGTTACAGATGTTGTCTGATAAACTTGTTGCTCCTTGTTTCCCATGCAAATCCTCATGCTCCAACATTTGGATGGGACCGGCTGGCTGCCGCCAACACCTTCGTCTCCCTCCCTATTGACTAGCTGCAACACAGACCAATCACAGCTGGAGTCACCAGCACCAGGAAGCAAAAAGGCGCGGCAGACCTACAACCATTAAAGACAGTTTGCCCTTGCTGGCCTTGTTTGTTGTGTTTTGCGTAGATTAATTTGTAAAGCATGTTGCCTGGTGAAATGATCACTTATCACATGTAAGTTGTTTAGAATAAGATAAGACCATCGGCTAAATAACATTAGAACAGAATAAACATACAACTTTAATACCAGCAGGTGATGGAAACTGCAGGTGGACTACAGGGGCATAAAACGGTCTGTAGGCCCGTGGTCAGCAAGGCGTCACTTTTACAGCGATCCATAACACAATAAGAAAAAAATCCAGACGATGTTGCTATAGATGGTCTGTAATGGGATTTTCCATCCCTGCAGCAGGAAACCGAGGATGTGGGATTCATACCTCAGCTCATCGCATGAACAGCTGATTCACTTTAACAGAGCAGGAAACAAGCGAAGCGTTGATGGGGGAGGAAGGCAAGTCAGGTGAATGGCAGTGTAACAGAGGGAGATGGATGAGGAGGAGGTGAAGAGGACGAAGTGGCTCATCCAGAGATCTCACTGGGATTTGAAGCCACTGAAATTCCTTTGCAGTTATTACACGCTCCTGTGGTTGAGATTTCAAACCCATCGGACCATCGATCGGACTCTTCTTCCTCCTCCTCCTCCTCCTCCTCGCTCTCCCTTCCCGTGTTTCAGTCTCCATCAGTTGCTGTAATCTGCTCACATTCACTTCTGCTCTCCTCATCACCTGTTCTGTTCCTTCTCTGCCTCACATGTGTCCAAGCAACAGATGATATGATAAAGAAAACTATCTGACTTCTCAGTGATGGAATCTTATTGATCCTTTGTGAGGGAATTTCACCTCATTCAAACATCAATTTCACAGATCAGATCAATAGATCTGATCTTTCAGAAATATTTGTTGTTTTTTTTCTGCTTTCTACACAAATGCAAAGAAACCATGCATCACATCTAAGAGATACAATAAAATTAATTATAATGGGATCTGACAAGATGGGATGGGACCATTTTTTTCTGTGATTTAGTGTTAAAAATCACCTTTATTTAAACAATCTAAATTTAATCTCAGATTATTATAATGGAAGAGTAAATTATTACACTGTTTAAATAAAAATACCAAACAAAAAAACATGGGGAATGATTTTTTCAAATGCCAATTTATACTAATTATATGTGTAAAATTTTGTAAAATCCTTTATAAACCAACTGAAAATTCAGCAGGAACAATAAAATGTATCTAATAAGAAGTCAATGTAGGAAGGTAAAATGTAATGTAACTGCTGCTTGCTATTGCTACAAAAAGTCAGGACTGCTGATGATAAACAAAAATGCAAAGGTTGGAAAAAGGAAACATGCGGACGAACTGAGGAAAACATCGGGACACAGTCCAATAGTATGTTTTATACTATATTGTGGAGTCCAAATATGATCCAACTGAAAGAAATCCATTATATGATCCGCATCCGTCCAGTTTATAATAAATATGTTCAAATAAATTATTTAAATAAAATAACTACCTAGCTAAGGGAACCAACAAATTATAGCAGATTGTCACAAGTCAGAGGGTCGATTGTGATAAAAACGACAAAGTGAAGATGAAAGGAAAATTCTTTCAAAATCTGAAAAGAAAAAAAAAAAATCTTATAGTACAGGGTGTCCAGCTCCAGTCCTCGAGGGTCGCAGTCCTGCAGGGGTATTATGTATCGCTGTTCCATCACACCTGGCTTGACAATCAGTCATTGTGTAAAACTGGATCATGAGCCAAGTGCGTTGGAACAGGAATACATGAATATCAGCCCTCGAGAACTGAATTTGGACATCCTTGCTCGAGTAGAACCACAACAAAAAAGGATGGTCATCTTCCACGACCGCCTGCTAAAAATTCAAACCAATGTGACAGAAAGAGAAAATGCCAAAACAAACAAAAATAAGATGTTTGTGAAAAAACTTTCCAGAAAGGAGCAGAAGAAAATGTGTTTTTCACCCACAAGCAGAAATAAACCAGGTTCTATTGGGCTGAAAAGAAGCAGTCATGGGCTGTGGATGACTTAATGAAAATGATATTCAGGAATGAATCACTAGTCTGACTGGACAATGAGATGTTACTGGATCTATGTTTTGGTTCTGGTTTAATAAAGATAAGTGTGGAAAGAACAGTAGCTGACATCTACCATCAGTGATGATACAAGGTTGATGTTAAAGTTAAATATGATATATTATATACCAGGTCTGTGGGATGAAAGGATGCAGATGAAGGTCCTTCTGCTCCTCCTCGAGCAGAGCTTCTTAACATGAGTGTTTTAAAAGATATCAGAGCTGCATGGATGTGAATACATAACTTTTTGAAGAAGCTAGCTGTATTATCCATTATTAATAGGTGTCCAAGGACAGTTATTCACACAGGACGGTTATTTAGGCTTTATACTGTCTAATTCTGTCTGATCCACAGAGTCCTTAAGACCAAGCTAAAGACTCAGCTGTTCAAGGAGCATTTCTGCACTTAGCTTAACTCTTCTAGTCATCTGAATGAGTTAGAAAGATTGGTCCAACTCTTTGGAACAAGTCAGCACTGAATAAAATGTGTGCACTCATGCCCAAGCTGATATTAGAAGATGAAATTGTGTTGTTATAATTAAACGTGTCATTGGCCGGGACATGTTAAATTATAAAATAAATAAATGAAATAAAAACATGTCAAAAAGAACATTCCTCCAAACCACAATGGTCTTTAAAAAAATCCGGGTGAGCAGAGTCAAGCCACACTAAACCTTAAAATAGTGAAACTGGTTTATTATAAAAAGATAAAAAAATTAATTTCCCATCCTACAAGCCAGTCCTTTTAAATGTCCTTTGCTACGGCTTGGGGTGGTCCTCTCCTCTGCAGTGACACATGTCCAGTCCACGCTTTTTCCTTGGTCACCATGTTTCCAGCTCACCGTTGAGAAGAGCATAAATGGCAGTCTCCAATTTCAAGAAGGGAAAGTCTCCCGCCTGGCCCTTCATCCATCTTGCTCTGCATCCTAAACTTGGCCATCATACTCACACTTGTTCCTAGGCTGGGAATATCCGGAGGCCCAGGACTAGTTGCCCCATAGGATCACAGAATGGCTGCTGGTCCTGTCTTCACACGCCAAACCCCAGATACATTCCACCCAGACTGCTCCCGCCTCAGCAGTCTTCTCCTCCATCTGCTCTGGTCCCTTCCTCTCCCGCTTCCACTGCACTATTCCTGCTATTGGCTCCCATCACAAATGCAGAGACTATTGCAAGGAATGGAAGGAGAAAACATTGCACAGCTTCCAGCACAACATCACAGCACCTTTCTAATTTGTAGTAAAGCCAATGCTTAACATGTAATGCTAATGCTAATGGCTGTGACTTTTTCACACAAGTCCTGAGGAAATAGTTAGCGTTTAAAGAAAAGAAGCTAGGTGTTGTTGTTTTTTTGATCAGTTGTCCAGTCTTTGTGTGTCTGAAGAAGCTGGTCACTTCTTGCTCAGGGCAGGTTGGCAACAAGGCTAACTGCTGGGACCTCTTGGTATTAGTCTTTGTTTATAAGGGACTCTTCTGTCAGTTGCTGCTCTTTGGAGATTGAATGCAAACCTCCAACAGACGTGAAGCAGTTTATATCTTTGGCTTTTGACTGCAGATAAAAAACATCCATCATTTTCCTAGAAGATCTATGACCTAAAAAATCCTCCCCATCAGCTTCTCCCAGTCAGGCTGAAGGTTTTGTTTTTCTGCTCTGCTAACAGGTTCGTGTGTGTTTGTGTTTGTGTGTGTGTGTGTGTTATGTTTTCAAGCTTGTTTTTTTGTAAGAAACAAATTTTCATATCAAACCAGGATTCTGATGCGCATGGTCACAATACGGCAACTGTCTGTTGTGTGTTTTATCATCCTGAGAAAGATTCAATAAGAACAACAAGAATAAATAAATCATCAAAGTAAATATTTTGTTGTAAACTAGATCGATGTTTTTCAACTACTGTGCCGTGACACACTAGTGGGCCATGAGAAATCATCCAATTGCGACTGATTGGTCTAAAAAGTAAAGGTAAAAATCACCAAATTCCCTTTTCTTGTGTTTATCTGATGGCTATGTAAGACTCTTTGATAAGATGGACATTAAATTATTAAAATTGGCTTCTTTTTTTAACAATTTGGTTTGTGCTGTGCCTTGTGACTTTTTCTGTGGAAAAAGTATACCGTGGCTCAAAAATGACTGAAAAACACTGAACTAAATAACATACATAAAAAAATACTCACTAGTGAGCTAATGTATGTATTTATGATTTTTCAATGAGTGCTGCTTGTTAGACTCAGACTTTTGTTTTGCTTTAAACTTATTTTATTCCTTAATCAGATCTTTTTTTTCCTCTGTTTTCTTTCCATTGAAGTGTTTCTGAGCTGAGATTGCATTGATCCCCTCAGGGATTAAAAAAAAAACCAAACAAACAAAAAAATACTTTTTTAGAGCTGTAAATTCTTTTATTCACATTGTGCTATACAGTTTCTCAATTTAATGTTTTTTCCCATAAATTTTGTATGTGTATTAAAAAAGAACTGTAATAAAATGTGTTTTTGTGATTTCCTGGGCAGATCCTTTTCATATATACTGAGTTTACAGAGCAAATAAAAAAAAGTTTTAGGAGAACTGGAAGCATCATCTCTGGAATGTACAGCTGGAATGAGAGTGAAAAGGCTAATTAATTACCAGAACTAATTATTTGAATTAATGAACTTGCTGCAAGTTCATTTTCATGATTTATAGTTTCATCGTCGATGTTTGTCTTTCGATGCTTGATGGAATTGTTTTCATTTGGATGATTCATAACGCCATGAAACAGTGTGAGCTGCTAACAGATGATTTTTTATCTAGCTTAATGGACTTGCTCCCCAATATAGAGATCTTTATTTAGAATCCAGAGCCTGGGAAGTGGGGCCAGTGATGGGACCAGTGGTGAAACTGATGCAAGCATTCAGTACAGAAGTCCAAGGCTACATGAAGTTCCAGAGAGGATACTTTTCCTCAAAATGTGGCTTGATATGGAGCTACATGACGTTTCTTTGGAAGAATCAGGAGATGCAAACAATGAGGGACGTACTGTAGATACAGATATGAATATTTTATTGATCCTCTGAGGAGGATCAATAAATGACATCTGTTCCTGATTTTCACCAAACTCCAGTCCTGATTCAGAACTAGATCCCAACTTCAAACCAGTTCTTTCTGTTTGGACCGCCAAAGAAAATTTCTTATTTATCACACCATGTTTTGTATACTATGTTCCACTGTCATTCTATTTACATTTCCTGTATTGTGCGTCATCACAACGGTTTTCACCTGATGTTTTTTGTCATGCAATATAGATTTATACGGTACATATGTGCAATATTGTATTCAGAGAGGATTCTTCTTTGTGCATTTCTATTTGTATATATTGTGTCATTGTTTTACTTTTTTTAAATGTGATCACCAACATGTGTATATATGTACATATACATGTTGGTGATCACCTTTTTTTGATTGGTTGGGCGATCTGACAAATATCACTTTAGCAGACGCATCATTTGGTGTTCTCAGTTGAGGAAGGGCTGTGGTCCGAAATGTCACTCGCTTCTGTTAATAAAACATGTCGGGAGCAGCCACTATTGTGCGGACTTATTTTTCTATTTTTGTCATTACTTGCCTTTGGATCCGGCATCTAGTTTTATCGCAATGAGGATGTTCATTCATTAACTATCCTAACCGCTTAATTTTATTGAGGGTCGTGGGGAATCTGGAGCCTATCCCAGCAGTCTTTGGGCCTGGATAGCTTGCCAGTCCATCGTAGGGCCACACAGAGACAAACAACCACTCATGCTCACACTCACTCCAATGGGTAATTTAGAGCCACAGTGCTAACCACCATGCCACCGCCCAGCACCTCAACGAGGATGTGCGTGATGTAAACTTTTTTCTAATATTGCAACTTGTGCAAGCAAGATGTTACGAGTGAGTGCTATGAATGTTATGAGTAGCCTGGGCCCCGCATGGACATTGTTACGGCCCAGCTCGTCTATGGGTAAGACCCGCAACACAGCAAAAGGCGTGCCAGACTGAAAATAAGTTTTGGGAAATTGTATTGTCCCATATCAAGAGAAACAAAGAAAAACAAACAATACAGGCCCAAATGGGAGGAGGTACGTGGTGCAGTTCACAAATTCAAAACCAAACTATTTAACACAATCAAGAACCATCAACTACCCAAATCACAAGACAAGAAAAACAGCCAAACAAAAGGCTAAGCTCAACTGTCATACACAAAGGGCCAACAATAACACATACAAGGCCGTAAAGGCTCTCCAACCAGCACATGTCTCAAAGAGGGCAAGCTGTAGCTACCAGACAGCTGCCACTGAATGAAGAACTTGACACTCTTTTATCCTGATGTGGAGAGGTGTTGAATCTTCATTGACTCAGAGGGTAGCCACTCAGCAACGCAGATGAAGACAAGGTGATGCGAAGGAGCCAATCCCAGCCAGGAGGATGCCAGAGGAAGGTTTCCAGGCTGTATGAAAGTCACAGGCTAGTGTCACAGGGGTGTGTGTTCGGCACCCTGCCCCTCACCAGTATGACAACTAATTCCTGCACCACCTGCAGACTGCGCCAGCAGGGGAGCGACTGGCTGGTGAGCAGAGGGCAGAGCAGAGGAAACAGAGATCCATCCAGCAGGGCAAGCATGACACGATGGGGTGCATCAGAGCTGTAGCCTGGAAAAGCACTCTGATGCAGGTTATATAATGGATTCTGGTTTAGCTGAATTAGAACTGACTTCGATAAGTTAAATTAAACCAGGCTTTGTGTGAACTTCCGCTTTGCAAATAAAAGTGATTTTATTTAAGTTGTTCAGATAGTTTTGATGCTTCCAATCTCATCCAGCTAATTAATCCCGTTTTTGTACTTTTTAAATCTCACTTCTGCTGTCATGAATCCCACCCATGAAGCCCCATCAGAAGTCTGCTTGCCCAAAGTGTGCCTCCAGCATCTGCACTCCAGACCTTTCCCATCATCTATCAGGTCACCTTCTGCCTCAATGTGGCGTTTAACAGCCAAACTTTATTCTAATTCTCTGTGTACCCCAAAATTTGCATCAACCTTTGATTTCATATCTCTGTTGAACAGAAGAACTGTATGCCCCTGAAGGCAAAGAAAGTTTTTATGCCTTCTTCATTGATGTTCATTAACAATCAAAGGTCAGGTGTTGAAGCTGCTTTGCTGCTTCATGGATTGTCTGCACTGTCCTCAACACTTTTTCCATGAACTGCAGTTTCCAAGGAAAGTTAGACAGAAAGCCAAGAATCAGGATTTTAATGATCTTTGGCATTTCTGAAGCTACTGCTTTTAGTCTAAATTGCTTCTCTCTTCTATAAAAGTCAACGTGAAGTTAACTTCAATGGCACAGCGATGCTTCAGAGCCTTTCAGTCTCCAGCAGACTCTTCTTTGTTTTCAGCCTGTTGCATCATCAAGACCTCAGCTTTTTTTTTTCCTCTGCTGGAAAAACGAGTCAGAGCGAGGTGAGTGCTCGTCCTTTCCAGGATTCCTTCTTCTCTTTTGTCCAAACTTACTTAAGAGTGGATGTCCTAGTTTTGTAAAGCTTGTGTTTGCAGAAATCAGTGCTGCATGAAAAATGAATGATGTCTTGAATATATTTAGCTAAACTTTAGTTCTCGTACATCCCGCCATTCGTTTTCTCCTCAAAACAGAAATTTCCGAATTTTTACTTTGGACTTTTTTTTGGTGTCATTTCAAGAAATGTCATAGTTTCTGGGATCTGTGTGGGTGTGCACGGCTTGTGTGTTTCTTAGGAGGCGTGTTCGGCAATCAGCCAGCACAGCTGAGGTCAATCTATGCTGCTCAGAGCCTGCCTAAATACCTCTGGCTGATAATCATTCTTCGCTGGACTGTAGCCTCTACTAGGAGTATGTGCCGACCAGACACGGCCCACCCCACCCCACCCCACCCCACCCCACCCCACCCCACCCCACCCCACCCCAGCTCAGCTCAGCTCAGCTCAGCTCAGCTCAGCCCAGCCCAGCCCAGCTTCTTATCTCTGGACATCCTTCTACCTTGTCTTCCCAGCCATTATAGTTTAAACCTGACCACCAACCTGTTCCTTGGGTTCCTTCTCTCAATACAACAAGAAAAACTTCAACTTTCCAGAACACACTCAACATGACAAGTTTTTCTTTTTGTCCCCTTTTTTTATATGGGGGGGGTATTTCTTTATCATTTTGGCAACCAGCAAGTGGCCTAGTCACAATGTTCCTTTACTGCTCTTTTGTGTATGGCAGGGATCTCCAACTTCAGTCCTCAAGGCTCATTGTCATGCAGACTTTCTCAACATTACTGATCTTTTCTCCCTTTATCTCCCTTAATGACTGAAGGAGCCAGCATAACCCTGTGTGTCCATCAGACATCCAGAGCAATGCTGCTTCCCTCCTCACCAAGACTACAAAAGTCCTCAGATCTTTACACTTCCTGTCAAAGAATTGACTTTAAAATCCTGCTGTATGTTCATAAATCAATGAATGGTTTTGGACTAAATAACAGCCCGGATTATCTGGTTATGAACCAACCAGATCCCTCAGGTCATCAGGGTCAGGTCTACTTTCTGTTCCCAGTCAGAACTTAACATGGAGTGTTCAGTCCCAGCTGAACCAGCTAGACGAGCCCAGCAGCCAACAGTGAGTCCATACTGCTGTTAGGAGGCAGGAGTCTGAGAAATCTGCTTTAACACACCTGACTCAGATTAATGGCCTAATGGCAGAGCTTGTCAGAGAGCCATTTAATTTGAACCAGGTGTGCTGCAGCAGGGAAACATCTACCTGCTGGACAGTGGGCCTTGAGGAGCACTGGGGGGAAATATTCTTTACTTAAAGAATATATTAGCTGTGGCTCTAGGTGCTGCAGTATGGCGATTTTGTTGATGGATCATACAGATGCACATGTCTAGCCTTAAATATTCTACTAAATCACTGGCTTCCCTGCTACTATTGGCAGACATTTCTCAGGAATGGTACTGTGGATCTCTGTGGTGTAAATTGTGATAGATAGCTTAACCTCTCAGTGATCAATGAAATTTGATCAATGGACATTTATATCCTGTCAGGAGGTTTACAATCCAGCCATAAAATATAGTGTTTATTCAGAGACACTATATGGTAAATCCACAATGAGTGATCCATGATAATGTCGTTATTCATGACATTTTCATACTAAAAAATGATCACTATCAATATTATATTGCTCTGTTTTGACCCAGAAATGATAATAAAGCCATTTCCTGATGGTAATGTCAGACTGGGAGCAGCCAAAAATCAACATAAAGTTCTATTTCTGTCTATAAAGAATAAAAATATTGGCCCTCTATGGCTGGCATAAAGGGTAAGGCTAGAGGGAAAATAATAGGATTATTAACTGTAAATAAAAGAAAACAATTGGAGAAACAAAGTGTTAATATCTAAATAGTTTCTGTTCTGTTTGTTTCAATGCCAAGATTTTTCCTCTTGAAAGACAAGACTGGGGGAATGAAATGAGAAAAGGTCTGGTCACTGTGGATCTGTGAGTTATTTCTACAAACTGCTGTTAGTAATAAATCCCGTTTAGCTGTCTTTTTTGGTCTTTATGGTGCTTTATCTATTGATACATTAATTTTCCATCTTTTTAGCCTCATGACCTGATAACTGATTCTGTCCTTGATAAATAATGTTCCAATGTTGACTGACATTAAAACTGTTTAGTTTCTGAATGGCTGCAGAGAGCGTGTTGTTGTTACCGTCATCATCCTGCCATCAGAATGACAAACCTTCATATAAAGTTCATCAGTTCAATGTTAGAATAAATATGTAATTTGCTGGAACAACCGGGTCTATGTTTCCACATAGGACTCAGTCAGTGGTGAATATACTCTTAATTTTTTGCCCTTTTAATAAAAAAAAAAAAAACAAAAAAACAAAATGAAAAAAGGTAGCCCAGACAACACTGTTTCAGAAAAAGGTTTTCCATTTAGTTTTCCCCAAAAATCCATCAGTATATTTGATTATTGTCCCATAATTTCTACTCATCGGTCTCAGGAAGGAAGAGTTATGAAAAAGACTAAACCAATACTGGGACACAGACTGGTGAGAGACAGGCTCATGGACATATATACATATATTTTTATTATGTCTATGTTCAGACTAAAGTTGATCCAGCTAATTGCTAACTGCACCAGTGTAGCATCTGTAACCTTAGCTGAGCTGCTGGGCGACCTGCTTACATGTGTAGGGACGTTTGTCATTATAAAAGCAGCATTACAAGGGGTTTAGAAGTGGGTATACTCCGTATACCAGCGTATACCCTGGACTACACCACCGGACTCAGTGAAGATGCAGGTGGAGAGTTAAAAGCTATAATTGTGCTTTTTGAACCAGAACTTGTGAATTAGAGGAAAATACTCCACTTGAATTTGTCCATCATTTCAGACATCAACTCCTGCACGTGAGCTCAGTTGTTTCTGTCCGTCGAAGCACATTTACTTCTTAATTTCACCTCTAATCATCCCTGAAGCTCGTCCTCATTCTCATCACCTTTATGTTTCCTGTCATCAGCATCACGCCGTCTGACGATGCAAGCGAAGTGCCGTTACTGTTCTGTGACTGTAGCAAAGTCTGCAAACAAAGCATGTGGCTTTTATGATTTGGGTTTAATTTTAATAGGATGTAGGATGTGTTTAATCAGCCGTGCACTCTGAAGTGGAGTGAGCATAATGGAAAATGGATGAGAGCGCAGAGTCCAGGCAGCCGACGGACCACCGAGGAACCAGGAACAAACTGTTGAGTTTCACAGGCCCAGACCTCTTGATGCAGTGTGTTGCATTCGTCATGCATTTTATAGCACATTTTTATGTATTTCTATAAATATTCTGCAGTTACACCTCGGGGGCAGCGATAACTCCGACCAGGACTGGAACTGTGATGCTGACTTAAATAAAAGTGCAGAAAAACAAATTTAATTAGATGTGATAAAGATGAATCATCAGAGAATAAACAGATGCATTGTGTTGTAATAACTGCGACTGCTTGTGCATAAATGTGAGTGAAACTCATATTCAGCCACACAGTGTGTGTATATATTCATCTGCTCGTGATCAGCACAGTTTCTGTGATCTACAAGTCAACATCGGTTGATGTTTTTTTCATGACGCCTCATTTGTTGCCCCATAAATTTCCATATAACTGAGAGGAGAATTTAGTCTACAAAATGCAAAGCAGCATCTGATGGGTGTAGTCATTAGATGCCATCACATGAATAAACAGAAATCTGTGGTAAATGTCAGCACATTTACATGTTAATCAGCTTATTATATTCAGCCAGCCAATACTCTGCCTCAAACTCTCTTTGTGGTTCTGCCACCTTTCCAGACCTGAAGCTTTCCTGTTCAGACACACGGACAGAAATCAGTCCGTCGTTCGCTGACAGCTGCAGACAGCTGCCTTCAGAACTGCCTTAATTCCTGGTGTCATAAATACAACAAGGTGCTGGAAACGTTCCCCAGAGGTTTTGCTCCATATTGACATCACTAAACACACAGCTGAGAACAATTTTACACAGCAAAAGTCAAAAGATTATAGATCGATGGATGAGTGGAATAATTAACCAAATAACAAAAACGAAAAAAAAAAAAAAAGCACAGAGTTTAAAATCACACAACATCAGAAGAAAATTTAGTTTAAATTATATCTATTTATATGGGTGTGAGGACATGTGTGTGTCAATGCATACGAGTATCAATGCAAGTATATACTGCGTGAACTGGATGTGTACATATTACTCTCTCTCTCTCTCTCTCTCTCTCTCTCTATCTATCTATATATACACACACACATACATACACATATATATACATATATATATATATATATATATATATATATATATATATATATATATATATAGATATATATATATATGTATGTTCATTTCGATTCACTGTCAATGAGATTCACATTCAGATGTGAATCTATTTGAGTTTGGACTTTCTTGTGTTATATGTATAAAAACGTGTACACTGATGTGTATGAGAGTGTGCATGTGGGAATGTGTATGTGTGTGTGCATTTAATATATATTTCAATTAATAGTTTATTGTGTGTGAAATGCATTAATGTGATGAATTTATGTGTATTCATGTGTATGTTTAAATGTATTTGTTCTGCATGTATTATATGTACACAGATATGTGATCGTATTAAACAAACGGACCCCGGGAAGCACAGCAGCAGCTGCTGGCTGCAGCTAATGAGGAGCCAAGTGAAAACAACAGGAAAAAAAAACCAAAAAAAAAAAAACAAGGAAGAGAGTAGCATCACACAGTTGCTGCAGATTTGTTGACTGCACATCCATGATGAGCGCCTCCCATTCCACCACATCTCAAAGCTGCTCCGATTCTGTTTCCTAGCCAAGGTCTTCAGGAAATACTGCCTTGCATGCTATAGATGTGTTATTACTCCAAAACTCCTGATTCATTCATTCATTCATTCATTATCCGAACCGCTCAGTCCGATGAAGGGTTGCAGGGATGCTGGAGCCTATCCCAGCAGTCTTTGGGCGAAAGGTGGGGTACACCCTGGACTGCTCGCCAGTCCATCACAGGGCCACCCCTGATTTAAACTTAATAATATTAATAAACTTCCTCATCAGTTTATATGGAAACCTGTTCACAAGCCTATCGTTTTTTTCAGGTGTGTTAAAGGAGGGATGCATGTAAAACCTGCAGGGCAGTGAGTCTTAAAGAACTGGATTTAGAAACACTACTCTAGTGGACTGGGGTCAAGTGTTCACAAAACCAGTTGGAGAAGAAGTGAGCTGTGTGACGTTGTGCGTTATCAAGACCGACCCATGTTGTTTCAGTTTCAGCCCTTCAGCACACATCTTCACGTTTCAAGAATCCTAGAGAATGTGGAAGGTCCTAGCCCTCGTACATGTTTTCTTTTTCTTTTTTTTGTCAGGGAATGTCTGGAGGAAAGGGAAAATATTCTTTAACCTGTGTAACATCAATGGAAATGAGCAGAGATTTTTTTTTTTTTTCTTTTTTATAAAACCTAGTTAAACAAAGAAATTTCTTAAGGTGGAAAAGGGGCATCTTGACCATTTCTCCATGATTTACTGCACTGAGTTGCTGCCATGTGATTGGCTAATAAGACATTTTTGTGAACAACCAGTTGCTCAAGCAAGTAGCCAGTAAGTCTTTGTGAAATTTGTGTTTTTTTTCCTCTCTCAATTAGAATACCTAGCTTAAATCTCTTGCTCGTTGATTCTTCCATGTGCCCCCCCACCCCCCACCAGTCCCGGCAGATGTATTTCCTTCCTTGTTCTGATTTTCCTGGGAGATTTTCTACTTCACTGACTCAGGATCTGATGCTATTCAAAGAAAATATTTGAATAAATTAGTTATCATGTGTTGTTAAAAACCGAACCAGCAGTTTGTTTTAACTGGATTATAATGTACTACAGTGATTTGGACTGAACTTGACCATCTGTTAAAGAACCTGTAGATGACTTTGTTGTGAATTGGTGCGCTGCAAATAAAGCTGAACTGAATTGAATTACATGACTCATCTTCATCCCCCAGCTGCAGGCGATGAGGAGAAACAAGCAGCTACATTTCATCTGAGAGTGTAAACAGAAGGAAACCTTTGAATTTACAAGTTTCCCCCCGAAATTCTGAGCAGAACAGCTGCAGGACAAAAAGAAAGAAAACATTAATTTAGTGAGTAAAAACTAAGAGAGCATGCTGCGAGACTTTAAACATTCCTGGCTCATCTCTAAATTAACTTATTGATCTGAACTAATGACATTAAATAAAAGCGTCTCAGTGGTTATGATTCTGCTGAGAGGCGCTCCTCTGCAATCTGCTCCACGTAATTAGCAGTTTTGTCTTCCAGCCTTGGTGAGCCTCGTGGGCCTTTTTGAAGCTAATTGCTGCAGATACGAAGGTGGCAGGCCCCGCCGCCCCCCTGTGGAAACCAGCTGTCGCATTAAATGACCTGTGTGCGCCACACAAGCACTGACACAAGGACTGCAGAGGTAGAAAAACAGAAGCATGAGTGGAGTTTCTCCAGCTTTCTTCAGGTGTTCCAAAGTTTTTCTTTGGACATTTTCTGATTATTTCCCCGTTTTTTTCAGTGCAGTCCTTCTACCTGACCGTTTTTGGAGGAATGCGTTTTCTTTCTTTGTCAGGCCACTTAACTCTGACCAAGGACTCATTCAAGCAGGAGAAAGGCTGCTAAAGTCTTTGTTACTCGCAGCCTATCACAAAGACATATCCATGTTCTGATATTTTCAGCTGATCTCTGAAAAAACAGCGAAAATAACACAGCTTGACAGAGAAAATAGGACTTTAGCAGCAACAAGGTGAGTCCTAAACAGCTATTAGCCAACTGAAGTGTGTTCATTATAACTGTGTCAGTGTTGGTTT